>NC_037094.1:43878255-44183108 GCF_002994745.2 Rosa chinensis | reverse complement strand
TAAGAGTTAAACCTATGGCTTGGGTCCATTTGTGCAAGTAATTGATATCTTTCATGAGATTTTGAAAAAATTATATTCACAAAGGTATTTTCATTTCTTATATATGTGAGCTACTTGATTGTCTCAAAATATTTTCTCTCACATATGATTGAGTGATTATAAGATTTTAAGCATTGCCTTGATCTGAGTGAAGAAAGAGAGTGGATATATATCTTGTGAGGATATGAATCATACTTGTTTGAAACATGCTGAGCTCCACCCATCACCATTGTTACAACCAAGTCCTACTTATTTATATGTGGATTATGTGTTTGAATTAACTCTCGAATATCTAAATATTGATTCTTGATTAAGTGCTAATTTTGATGCCATGAGAGTAAGGATCTCTGAGACAAATGTTAAGGGAAATATAGTCTGTGTGTCACTTGTGTAGAGTCTAGTAGTGACTTGTTTGTTTTGGCTGAGTCTTTTGTTTTGATTTTACTAAGGGACTAGCAAAAGCTAAGTGTGGGGGAATTTGGTAGAGCACAAAGTGTGACGTTTTTAATATGTATTTTCCCTCATTTGGCTAAGTTATTCTCTTAAAATTAATAATTATAATATAGTTTATGTTTTTAGGTACTTCATGGTCGAAAATGGTGAGAATATGCGAAAAAGAGCAGAAATGAGCATAAATTAAGGACAAGTCATTTTAGAAATTTTCCTTTTTCATTTTAGGAAATATTTCCTATTTTGTTTTAGGAAACTTTCTCCATTTGAACTTTTCTATTTCTGATTTTCCTATTTTAATGAGAGTCCATCCCATTGAAAACTCTTGACTGATGAAATCAAGGAAAACTTAAAAGAGAGGAAAACTTGCATAAATCAGGAAGAATTTGAGGAGATAAAATGGAGTATTTATAGTCAATGTTTATTCCTAATTATCCTATTTTCTATTGATTATAACACTAATTAAATTCTGATTTTTCTTGATTGTAGGAGTTTATTGTGTGCACAATTCTTGGAAGAAATTAGTGCAATTCAAAGGAGAGGACTAAGGGATGTATCTGGTCACTATTCAAGGAAAAGAAGGAGCATTGCATGATTAACTCTAGAGATTTCTAGGGAATATATCAAGGGAAAAGAGATCAGAAAAATTAAGACTTTGTCATGAGAAAATCAAGCAAATTTGGAGGAGAAATCACCTCTAGATGATTGGCCATGAATTCCACTATAAATAGCAATCATTCTCTACTCCAAAATCATCACTTCCTGACCAAAATCATTTCCTGGCCTATCACTTTCAGACAAAAAACTATTCCATAGCTTTGCCCAATTCACTCCTCAAACACTACTAAAAAAAACTTCAATTGCTTCGCCTTTTTACTTCGGCAACAGTTGTCGTCGCAATTGACACCCTATTGCTACGGAAAATGTTCCGTCGCGATTAAGGCTTATCATTTGGGACGGAAAATCTTTGCCGTAGTAAATTTGTAGTCAATTGCGACGCCTTTTCCTCTTGCCGTCGCAAAACCTATTTATATATGTACTTTAAAAAAAAAAAAAAAAAACATGACGGAAAGAAAGCCGTGGCAACACATAAACGTCACCGCATTACTCTTGGCGGTAACCCAAATAATTTTCCCTCTGTTTTTTCTTTTGTTTTTTTTGGCCAAATATCCTACTAACAAAACACTCAGCCCTAATTCTTTTTCCCTCTTTTTCCCAAGGTCTCAAACATGACCGCGCTCTTTCTCACTCTCGCCCAACACATCACCCTCTTTCTGAGCTCCGGAACCTCACCGTTCCAGTCGTTCTAAACATTCTGATAACTGAATCTTCTTCTCACCATCAGCTTACAGGTGACTCTTTCATTTTCAGCTTTTGGTATAATTTCACTCTGATTTTGGTTCTGTATGGGATGTGATTGGGAAGAAGATCTAGTCTGTTGATCTAGCTTTAGGAGGTAGCTGGTTGGGTTGTGGATCTTGGTTTTTGATTGTGTATGTTTTGCAGCTCCTCGAACGGGAATGGTGTGCAGGCCCTCTTCTCCTATAAAGTAATCATCAAGGTAGTTTTACTTGATTTCGTCATTTTATTTTGCTGTTAATTGTAGATTTTATTGGATTTAGGTTAGGGTTTATGGCTCGATTTGGTTTTGTTGATTGCTTAGTTAACAATAGATACTTGGTTGATTGTTAGCTTAGAGTTGTTTCTATATATTCTTGGGTTTTGTTCGAGTCAAATGATTGGAGCAGGACTTGCTGAAATTGAATTAATTTCCAGAATAAGTAAAACTTGAGCTGGTGTGATGGGACGGCAGTTGAGGGTAGGCATTACAAGTCTATACGAGAGTCTCAATTTGACATAATTATAATTAGATGGGTACAATTCTCATCTCCCAATTTGACTGAGCTTATTATTAAGCTTTATGCTAGCCTAATGGGTTGAGAGGTTGTTCTATTGGTTTGATGGGATTGCGGGTGTCACAGGGCAGTCTCACTACCCCTTTAGGAACTACCAAGAGATAGGCATCCTTGACTAGTCTTATGCCTAAAGTAGTCTTATGTTGCAAACTATTTTGCACTATTCTCCAAATTTCTCTAGTTTCATTGACTAGCTTGGAATTGGTAATTGCATCATTGGGTCACAGGCTACAAAATGGTTTGATTTTTCAACTGTGATTTTATAGTTTTGGGACAAGTGTGGCTTGCTTACTTTTGCATGAATTTGATCATTGAACATAAAACTTACTGTATATGATATGCTTTATTATTTATAACTTGAGCTTAGTCAATATGACCCTTGCTATTGGGATGTTTTGGTCAAATGCTACCAATTGATTGGAGCAGAGCTTTTATATTGCCTTCAGATTAGGCATTGTATGGGGATTGTGTTTGGTTGTTCGAAACCTTGTTCTCGTATTCTTGTTTGTGCTTTTTTAGGGGGATGGTTCATGAGATTCCCTTTTTAGTTGATATTCATGGATCAAGCAAGCAATCTAAATGTGTTCTTGTATGTGTGCTTAGAACATGCATTATTTGTTCATATATAGAATTGAACAACAATTTAATGTAAAAGACCAAATATATATTTAGTTTGTTCAGCTTATCTCTTCAAAATTGCATACTTGATGCTAAATTGTGATTATAAGTTCAGTACTCACCAAAACTATAGGAATTGTTCAAAAGAAAGGTCTTAAAATCTAAATGTTACTCTAGGGAGTTAGTCAATACTGCATTACCTAGGTTGAACCTTTGAATTAGAATAAAAAGAAGAAAGTATTATTGTATATAGCTATTCTATTCCTTTTCAGATACGTAATTGAGATTTTTTTTTCTTAGCCTCTTATCAATCCTAATGCCTCCATCCAAAATTGTAATCTATGTACATCAAAAAATTGCTTCAGTTCCACTAATCATTATAGTTTAGTTTGGGCCATAAATCTTTACGATGTAATGGTGTTGAATGAATTGATCTTTGTGGACAGTAATATATTATTTTTCTGCTGCAGTTTAAAAAAAAAAAAAAAACTTGGTAAGGGTGATAGCTTTTATGAGATGTCAGGTCTGCTCCTATAGAGAAACACTCTATACGTAGGTCAAAATCAGGGCAAGAATTGCACTTGATTTGGATCTTGCCCGTAATGTCTTTATTGCAATAATTGTAGTGATAAGCCCTTTTTCCTTCACTCTTCCCCTGACCTGGGTCCAAAAGAGTACAGAGAATCAGAAACAAAACTTAAAGAAAACAACAAGACAATTTCTTCAGAATTCTCATCTCAGAATTCTTCAGAATCATGTATAGATTTCGTTGCATTCACAACTTCATTTATACATTCAATCCAAGATGCATTTTTGTTATTATGACATTCTGTTCATATATTTGTTATTATTCAATGGTCTTTTGTTGTACTTGACATTCAGTTCTTGTGGTTTAATGTTGATAGACACGCAGCAACAGGGTCTCTAGTTTTAAATCGGTTTCTTTTTCCATTACTAGGAATCGCTTCCCATCTTTGACTTCAAGACCTGGATGCTTTCAAGTTTCCTATTCGGTAGGTTATATCATTGTAATACTACCGTGACTCTTCTTCTTTTTATGGTTGCCTCAACAATGTCATAGATAAATTTTTACATTCTTGGATTTTAATCAATAGGTCCAGTTTAATTGTTTGGGTAGTAGGTTTTTGTTCATTGTGCTTCTGTAATGACAAGCAACACTCATTTTATTTTCTGCTGCAGTTTAAAACATCCATTAGTTAAAAAGGCTGCTCATCTTCAAATCAGCAGTGAAGAATTTGGAATTAATTTTGGCAATCCAAAGTAGCTTGATATTACCAGGTTAGTACTTCATCCCCATTTTTATATTTCTTCTGTTTTCATTTATTATGGGAGAAGTACTAAGTTTATCTGTGGCAATGTAATATGCCTATGCTATTTTTTTTTTTTATTGATGTACATTAGTCTTTTAGAGTTGACACTTGTTTATCTTAAATAAAAAGACATTACTTAATTTACGTAAAATATAACTTGCACAAGACATGCATACATATTCTGATGTAGCTTAATGAAACCAAGACAAACTTCTAAATAATGGAACAATTCATTAACACAAATATGTATAATAAATAAACCTTTAGCCTTTGACATACATAAACTTGACTCAATGTTTTGTTTGATTGATCTAGAAAACTTGCATCTCACTATGGATAAGAGTTGGATAAACTTAGGCAACAGATGGTCAAAGAGGGTTATTGATGATTATGAAGACTTTCTGAAGTTTGCATACACCAATAAGAATGAAAGTGAACTAATAAGCTGTCCATGTAGAAAATGTTGCAATCGGCCCATCTATTTGCCCAAAGAAACTGTGCGAAAACATCTCAAAGATAATGGGTTCTTGAGAAAGTATATGAATTGGATTTACCATGGAGAATCTCCAATTGCTACTAACCATGCCAACTCTGAAATAGAAACCGAAGTTGATTTAAATGTCCAAGATGATATGTTTGAAATGCTGCATGAAGCTATGGGCATTCCAAATATGGGTGAAACTGATGATCCTCCATCAGATGCTCCCCAAGTTGGCCCAAATCAAACTACTTCTCATTTTTTAAAGCTGTTGGAAGGTGCACAACTTCCACTATATCCGGGCTGTAAACGCTTTACTGCGTTATCATTCATTGTTCGAATGATGCATAATAAAGTGTTACATGGATGGTCAGATAAATCATTCACGGGGTTACTCAAGAACTTGGCTAGTGCTTTCCCGGAGGGTGTGTTACTTTCCAAGTCCTACTATGAGGCTAGAAAGATAACAAAAGATTTAGGTTTCACCTATCAAACTTGGGATGCATGTAGGAACAACTGCATGTTGTTCCGAAATGATGACATAAACCTTGATGAATGTAAAGTATGCAAGAAGTCTAGATGGGAAGACAAAAAAGACTCTACAGCTGATGTTGGAACTAGCAAATCTAAAAAAAAAGCAGTAAAACAAGTTAGATACTTTCCTCTAAAGCCACGGTTGAAAAGGCTGTTTATGTCATCAAAAACAGCAAAACTGATGAGATGGCATGTAGAAGAGAGAGAAAATGATGGTGTTTTTAGGCATCCTACCGACTCTATGGCTTGGAAAGACTTTGATACTAAGAATTCTGACTTTTCTAATGAGATTCGAAATGTGAGGCTTGGGTTAGCATCTGATGGGTTCAACCCATTTAGGACAATGAATATAGTTCATAGCACTTGGCCGGTGATTGTGTTTCCCTATAACTTACCTCCTTCATTGTGCATGAAGCAGCCATTTCTATTTTTGTCACTGCTTATTGATGGTCCTAAAGGACCAGGTGACAAGATTGATGTTTATTTGCAACCATTGATAGAAGAGTTGCTAGAATTATGGGAGAGAGGTGTAGAAACATGGGATGCATCAAGCAATGGAATGTTTACATTGCATGCTTCCTTATTGTGGACTATTAATGATTTCCCGGCCTATGCAAATCTGTCCGGGTGGAGTACAAAAGGTCAGTATGCTTGTCCATGTTGCAACTCAGAAACTGACGCTTGTTGGTTGAGTAATGGTAAGAAGCATTCTTATGGGGGTCATCGTCGGTGGCTGCCCAATGGCCATAGGTTCCGAAAGGATGGAAAGAATTTTAATGCTAAACTTGAATTTAGAGCAAAGCCTAACCCATTGTCTGGAGTTGATTTGTTGAGACAAATAGAATCTGAAGGTATTGTCACTGAATACAAAAGGGAGGATCTCCTAACAAGGAAAAGAAAACCAGCAGCTGTAGAAGTAGATGCTCATGGAAAAAAAAAACGAAAACCACATAATTGGAAGAAAAAAAGTATCTTCTTTGAGTTGCCTTATCGGAAGCACAATTTGATACGTCACAATCTTGATGTGATGCATATAGAGAAGAATGTTTGTGACAATGTATTGTGGACCATATTAGGAGATGCAAAAAGTAAGGACAGCTTGAATTCTAGACGGGATCTGCAAGAAATGAACATTAAAAATCATTTGCATTTGAAGATTGATGAATCTGGTAAACCCAAGGCACCTGATGCAGAGTTTGAGATGAAAAACAATGGCAAAGACTTATTTCTAAATGTAATTCATGAATATAGAGCACCAGATGGGCATGCCTCTAACATTTCGCGACGTGTGTGTTTGCAAGATAGGACCATGGGAGGTTTAAAGAGCCATGATTGTCACATTCTTGTTCAAGAGTTGATCCCATTAGCTATAAGAAAATCCTTGCCCAAAAATGTGGTTGAAGTATTGATTGATTTGGGCAATTTTTTTAAGCAATTGTGCTAAAAAAAAACTGTTCAGCAGACTTGGAAAAAGCACAAGAGGGAATTGTGTTAACAATTTGTAAGCTGGAAAAAATATTTCCACCCTCGTTCTTTGATGTAATGGAGCATTTACCTATCCATTTGGTGGAGGAAGCACTTATTGGTGGTGCTGTTCAGTTTCGATGGATGTACCCAATTGAAAGGTATCTCTTTACCTTGAAAGAATATGTGCGTAACCGAGCTCATCCAGAAGCTTCAATTGCCGAAGGTTACTTGATGGCAGAGTGTATGCATTTCTGTTCTCTTTATCTAAATGATGTGGAAACCAAGTCAAATCGACCAAAGAGGAACAAGGATGGTGATGGGGAGAAACATGGGATTAAATTCAAGCTTACCAACATTGAATGGGTACAGGCTCATAGATGGATCTTGTTCCATACGGATGTTGTCACACCTTACTTAAGGTATGTGGTCCTACTAACTTGACAACAAATTATAATTACATTATATCCCTTTGCTTACAGACATTGTTTCCTTATCCTTACATCTGATTCTAACTTGCTAGTTTCTGACTTAAATAGAAAACATATTGCTGTCCTTAGAAGCCAGAACCCTCGTGCTGATGATCATCAAATTCAACGTATCCATTTTGACAGCTTCCATACATGGCTTTTCGATCATGTATGTTGAAAGTGTTCTTAAATACTTATGAGTTCAGACTTGCATTAGTATTTTCACTTATTAATTAGTTTTGGTGGTGAAACAGGTCAAAAACTTGGAAAACACAAGTACTGCAGCTGTGCCTTTAGAAATCAGTGTATTAGCAAAAGGACCTAGTGATCAAGCAGTGAAGTTTAATTCATATAAAGTGAACGGATACAACTTTCATGTTAAAAAACTTGATGATCAAAAGGAAACACAGAATAGTGGTGTAACTTTGAAGGCAGGTACCATGAGTGTTGCTAGTCGGAATGGACAAGCATCCTCGTGTTGATCCTTTGCCTTACTATGGACAATTGATTGATATTGTCAAAATCAGTTACTCAGAAGATTTAAAATTTGACTTGTTTAAGTGTGATTGGATTGACACTGCATTAGGGACAAAACATGACTGTTTTGAGTACACTTTGGTCAACTTTAAGCATCTGTTGTACAAACATGATCGAGTGGGTAATGAACCTTTCATTTTGGCATCCCAAGCACATCAAGTTTATTATGTTCCTGATCCATTGGAGAAAGATTGGTTAACTGTTGTCATATCCCCTGCAATAGAGTTATCTGATGCTGATGGTTGCCCTGAAGCTGACCCATATATGTTGCTGGAAGTTGATGAAAATTAGTAGCTTTGAATGATTCAGAATGATCGAATGAGATCATTTATGTTTTCTTTGCTTTTGTGTATTTGAATGGAAAACAATGTCACTTTTGGTGTAATATAATATCCACTAATTAATATTAACATGGTCTGTTTATGCATTTTTTGTGCATTATCAGAATGATAGGAGCTACTTTATGTTCATATTTATGTTTATGGTTTGTTTCATGTCTAAGTACAGGTCATTAAGATGAAGAGAACAAGACAAGGAGGCCGACCTCGTACCATGTCTCAACTCTTGGAAGAAACTTCATCATGTTTTGGAAGCACAGGTCGTAGCGCAAACGAATCAGCACAGCCACCTCCTCCAGCACCAGCAGGTATACCCATTTATACTTATTAAATTAAGGAAAAAATTATTGTGCTGCCTCCTCATAATATTATATATGTTAATGTCATATCTGAATAATGGAAGAGCAAGTCAATACGCCAACAAGTAAAGTCACAGGAGGACAGAGCAAAGGCATTCCAGAATGGAATATAGGTGTCAAAGTACATGTTCAATTTAATGGAATCAATTTCCAGCCGGTGGGAGAAAGGGCAGGTCAGCTTAAGTCACAATTGGGTCAGATAGTACGAAATGGCCATAGAGTTCCACTAAATATTCTTGACTGGAAGAAAGTCGGTAATGATGTGAAGGAAGAAATTTGGGAAGAGGTTAAGGTACATGAAAATCAATACTACTATTTGTTACATGTGTGAATTTCTTGTATGGCACTAATGTTATCTTAATTGTTGAAAACCTTGGTGGAAGTCCCTGAAGGTTATAAATCAGTTTGCTTGGAAAATTGTAATTTGCTTTGGAAGGACCATAAGAGCAAAACAAAATCGTTTCACTATGTGCCCAATAAGGATGATCCTGAACTTAGTTCTAAAAATCCTCCGCATATTGTTGCAGAGCAATGGTCTGAGCTTGTTGCATATTGGAGTAGTGAGGATGCAAAGGTAAAATACACAACTAAGTACATATGTATGGGGAGCTTCACAAGTTATTTTAACACCTTGAATTTGAAAATGTTGCAGGTGATAGCAGAAAGAAATTCAATAAACCGAGAGCTGCGTGGCCCATGTCACAAGACCGGTAGAAAGCATTTTGCCCAAGTGCGATATGAGGTACTAATTTCAGATGTTTGGATCAATGTTTCTTTAATCCCATAAATTGCTTTCTATAATTGAAACATGACCAAAATTTTATTCAACAGATGGAAAAAGCTGGAGAACCAGTTGATAAGTTTAGTGTCTGGAAGAGAACACGTGACTTAAATGATCACCTTGTGCAAGAGTTCATTGTAAACCACAGTTTTTGATGCTTACACACACACACACACACCTATATATGTGTATATCAGATTCATTTGTGATTATTATTAATTTTAGTTTGTTTGTTCAGTTACTGTTAATTAAATGTACGTAATGCAGAAATCATATGAGGAGAAACTTAGAAAGGAGTCGGAGGAGGATCAGAACTTGACTAGTGTTAAAGATCGAATTTTCCACTCTTTGATGGGAGATGATGGTCATGGGTATTGTCATACTTTTGGAGCTGGTGTGCCTCGTAATCTAGTATATCCAAAGGAATCAAAGATATCTCAAAGCACAGATGATCTCGTACAAAAAATCACTGAACAAGTGCGTCAAGAGTTTCAACTGCAGCTTCAGCAACTACATGCTCGAATTGATTTTCTGCAGAATAAGGACAGTAGCACAGAGTCTCCTAGACAGGTTGAGTACAAACTTAATATGCAGATATATGGTTTATAAATTAGACTTTTGTCAATTGTATTACTACTTGCACTAACTTAAATTTATTATGTGTGTATATATGTATTATATATTTCTTAGGTTGCTGATGCAACTAGCGGGCATGAAATTTTGAGGGAGTCTATAGGAGATGAAATAACTCCGAATGTAAATAGTGACCAGCCATTGTTGGAGCAGAATTCTCTAGTAACATCCCCTTCACAAAATGGATCTGAAAGGGTAATTCTCTTATAAATTTAGGCAATTGCAACAATCTTCTTATATTAATTGTTTTATATTGCTTTTACATATTGTATTTCTAGTTGATGCTTGACATTATCATAAACATGAGTTATAATTCGCTTGCTTGCAAATGGTTGTTGTTTCAGGCTAGTTATTGAGGTCTATACTTATGATTTTTTATGTCCTTTCACCTGGAAATTGGTTATGTTTGTGTTGCAAATGTTTGATTATGTATTTGTTTGTAACTTTGAGCTCTGTAGCTTGTTGTGGTTTTCATCGAAGGATATTGATGAACTTGTTTTTGCTGTATGGTTGTTGAGTATGATTAGATCTGTGATTTTTTTTTTTAAAGATTGTTAGTTCGTTCAAGTTGATTTACTACTGGGTCAGCTTGATTTTGCCTTTTTGAAATTTACAGTTTGAGTAAAGAAAAAGTATTTTCAGATGAGGCTAGGAAAGTTATAAAGCCATATGTGAATGATGTAGGAAGATATGTTCTAAGTTGTATTTTTGAAACTGTTTTGTGGTTTGGTTTTTAAAATTTAGATGGACTTTTTGGATTATGCTTCATTGTCTGGTTTGTGGATTTGATTAGTTCCATGTGACTATTTTCGTTGAAGCCATATTAATAGGTGTTGCTTTGTTGATATATTTATCTCAAATGGTTTTGTTGTCTATTTGGGTAATGATGAAACAGCTATATTTTCTATGATTCTAGCTACCGTGTAACTAACCTCAGCCATATTAATAGGTGTTGCTTTTCTTTTCCTTTCATGAAAGACTTTTCATTGTTTTGGTTATGATAGATTATTGTTAACAGCCCCTAGTTGTGTTATACTACTTGCTAAAGATGATATTGAGTTGAGATGATCTTTGAATATATGAGGGTTGGTTGTTTTGACTATCTGTTACTATTGATTGAGGTTCATTAATGTCTTAATGTTTTTAATTGGTTTTGTTTGTACAGAAACCATCATGAAAGAGTGTGCAATTTGTTGTCTATCTTGCCTATTGGACATTAAGCTAACATTGGTTTTTATATGTTGATATTACAGGTTCTCATGGCAAAAAGAGCAAAGCAAATGAAAGCAAGTGCAAAGCTCACAAAATGACAAAGTAAAATGATGCACTTGTAATTGTTGTTTTATTTTAAGAGTGCTTATTATAATGTTTAATAATTACAAATGACATTATTTTCACTTTAGTATTTGTATTTGAATATGGTACAATGAGTCAAAGGATATGTTTAAGTATATTATTCATGAATTAATGTTAATTTCTTATTTGATTTAATAGATCCAAATATTTAATATCTTAACTATTATTATTATTATTATTATTATTATTATTATTCATTTGTTTAATTTTGTGGAAATGGGCTAAATAATAATAAATAAATAAAATTGGCATTTGCGATGGCGATTTCAGCGTCGCAATTGGTATGAAAATATATAATTTTATCTACGTATTAAAAAAAATTAATAAAAAAATATAAATATATTTGCGACGGCAAACTAACCGTAGCAACAAATTTGGCGGTAAGGTTTTGGCGGTTATTTTGAAAATGTATACATTGCGACGGCATCATAGCCGTCGCAAATACCTCCACATGGACTACCCTGATGAGGACTTTGCGACGGAAGCTTGTGTAGCAAATCGCCGTCGCAAAATAATAACTGAAGCGACGGCAATAGTTTTCAGTCGCAAATACTTTTTGCAACGGAAATTTACCGTCGCGAATGGATCTTGTGACGCCACCTATTGCAACGCTAACATTTCCGTCGCAAATGCTCATTTTGCCGTCGCGAAAAGTATTTGCTACGGCAAAATGCTTATTTGCCGTCGCAAACTGCCGTCGCAATTGAAGTTTTTTTTAGTAGTGAAACCTCCATCACCTACAAGATCATGACCACCATCTTTCCATCAATCCAAAGAGTTCTTAGGCGCTAAGTCAAGGACGCTCCACCACCATAGCAGAGACGAGTTCATCACCTTGTTGCCAAGCCGCTAAGGAAAGCTTCAAATTGTAAGTATGACTCTACTTACAATCTTTGTTTCGGTTTTGTGTGTTTGGATTTGTGAGTTGTGTAATTGGAGACATGAAATTTTCAGAATATTTTTATTTATATTTTTGAGATTTTCAGTTTATTATTGAGTTAATTTCGAGAATTCTTTTATGATGCATGTTACAATCTCGTGCCCTTTTATGTGTTTAGGTAATTTTCAGAGTTAGGTTAATAAGTTTGCATGCTAGAATAAAGGTGAGAGTTCTTGTGTGTTTGCTTCATTTTCCAAGAGTAATTGTTATTTGTTAAGGCGCTAAGTTAAACAAGAAGCAATTAGTTCTAAAAAGTGGTAAAAATCATGTTTCAATGGTTAAACGATTCTGGAAATTACGTGTTAAATTCTATGTCTAATGGTTAATTTGCACGTGTGAGTTGATTCGAGGGTTAGATAATACTACTAGTTAAAAGAATTACACTAAGTGTTTTCGAAAATTAGTAGTATTGTGCTTGGTAAGGACTTTTCCGATCCAAGCCCACATTAGAACGAATTAGATAAATGGATTGATCCGCTAAGGCTTTTCATTTGGGCTCTTATCTAGGCATTTAAGATGGGCACGTTTTTGTAGCATGTTGAAATGAATTTTCTGTTTTTACACTTAGTAATTTTCAAGTGGTAGTGGTCTAGGTTACGGAAGTCGATCATTGTAGATAATTTTATTTGTTTTGTTTTTATTTTAAGTAGATTAGGAACCAAATTCCAAAGCCCCTATTTTATTCTTTTATTTGTTAATTGAGCTTTTTGTGTAAGTGTACGTACCCTACAATCCCCGGACTGAACGATCCCTGTTTATCCTATACTGACAACTACATTTTGCAGGGTTAAATTGTGAGGCTATTTCAGCCACATCACAGAAGGCAAGAAACCAAGAAAAAATTACCAGCTCAAATCTCCGTCTCAGCACCTCTCTCTCTCTCGCGTCCATTACTATCTCCTCCGCCACTCTCCGTCTCCAAACTCTAGTAGCAAGAACCAAAAGATGGAAACTTTAGAAGCAAAGTTGTGGGTTTTGGATTATTTGGGTGGAGAAATGGAAATTGAATTGTGGGAAATGAAAAATGAGTAGTTTTATAAGGATCTGAGATGGGATTTTTTCATGGCCTTGACTGGCTTTGAGCTTTTGAGACTGGGAAGAGAAAGGTGTAGCCGTGTAGAAGATGAAGAAGAAGGAAAGAAAGAATAATCAAATGATGTCGGCCATATTTCTTGAGTTGTTCACATGGGTTTGTGGTGAGTGGAATCAAAAAGTGAAAGGTGTATTATTTGATTTTTTGGAAGAAGGAAATAAAGAATATTTAGGTAGAATCAAATATGTCGGCCATATGTCTTGATATCCATACACTGCTGTAGGCTCTAGCACACAGTGGACCCGATCTATATTTTCTTCTGGCCCGTAAAGCCCGAAAGACCGAACCGAAAAGTCTGAGTTCGGTTTTTGTCGGTTTTCATTCTGGAAAAAGCTCGAACAGGCCTGAACCGACAGTCTCAGGCTGGTCTCGATCTTACTAATTTTCAAGCACGGCCCGACCCGAGCCCAGGCCTATTAGTTTATATAAGGTCATCTTAGTCTTTTAATTACTATCCAACCAAAAAGACTATCTTGCTTAATTAATACAAAGTTTAGTCGCTAGTTAAAGACGCACCATACCTCATTAATTTTAACTTTGCATCAAGCTTCAATCATCCTTTGCTTTTTTGTTAAGATAAAGTAGAAGAGGAAATCATAAAGAAAGAAGAAAACCAAAACTACTGTTTTGCGAAAAGGAATCTCCAACTGTACAACCCAAAGCCATCCTTTTCTCCTTTTCGATCTCTTCATCAAACTTATGTATATAAACACGAGTCCTACTTGTTGTCTTCCTAAAAAAGGTCCAAAGACAAATCAAATCATCAAACCCTAGCCAATATTTATTGGCATCAGTTTTATCAATGTCGTCGTCATTGGTTCGTCCTCGTCCTCGAGTTATGGTCAATGGAATAAGAAGAATGAGAACCTTTCGTTTCTTCTGGTGCCGCCATTGCCAACATACTGTAAGAATTGCCTCTTCCAACCCATATGGATTTCAATGTCACTGTTGCTCCAATGAGCTGAATCATGAGCTCGATGTATTGAGGCCTGCTGCCTCTATCAATAACTACCTTCAATCCGTAGAACCTTCCCCGGCTGCCCGCTTACTTCAAAACCTAGCTCTCGTCCTCGATCCTTCCCCTCTGAGGCACCATGGACGACTTCGATGGCAAATCGAAACCGACAATGAGCCAGTTGATCATCCACGGTCTTGGATCACCCTCCAGTTCGAGAGACCGCCAAGACTTGTAGTTCCCGTACCACAAAATGCCACCATCGACGAGGATCATACTAATAACGCTGCTACTTTCGTGGGAACAATAAACGAGGTTCCGAATGAGCGTCGGGGGCCATCACCGGCGCCCAGTTGGGCAATCGAAGGATTGCCTACGGTGAAAGTCACGGAAGAGGGGTTGGTGAAGGAACCCGGTTGCCCGGTTTGCAAGGAAGGGTTTGTGGTTGGTGGAGAAGTAAGAGAAATGCCATGCAAGCATGTGTATCATTCTGGTTGCATAGTCCCTTGGCTGAGCTTACACAATACTTGTCCAGTTTGCCGATATGAACTAAATAATGGGATCGATCAGTTTGGAGATCGTAATGAAAATTATTACGCAGAGGAGGAAGAAGAGGTGACGTCACGACACCGATATGAACTAAATAATGGGATCGATCAGTTTGGAGATCGTAATGAAAATTATTACGCAGAGGAGGAAGAAGAGGTGACGTCACGACATTGGTGGTGGAATCAGTTTCTTTCCTTCTGGCCATTTCGTGCATTAGTTCATTATTGGAGACAAACTCACCTTGATAACCAAGCAAGGCGTCAAGGTAATAATCAACTTTAAATATTAGTTTATTGCTTGTTTGATCAAATTGTATTGTATTATTCTATCTTATAATTAAACCTACCTACTTGACTAATTAAGGTATTGATCATGTTTTGCAGATAGAACCCGGTGGTCCTCGATCTTGGATCGTTCTATTACTTCTATAGCTCAATTAATAAGGGGTGATGTAAATTAAGCAATATGTACATATGTATATTGGCTTTGTTTTATACAAGGTTGCTCCATAGGCAGGTAAAGATGCATTAAAGTTCAACTGCAGGTATGATCTCTATAACATAATGGAAAGAGATTGTACTTCTTCTTATTAGAGTTCTACATGCAAATTCTTTTTTTCTTTCATTAAAGGGTACAATCTTTGATATATGTGGAACTACGTACGTCAAAGAGCATATGATTAAAACGAATGGTTTAACATTAATCGGTGTTACCATTTATTCTATTGGGATCTAATTATGTTCTATTTTTCCTTCAGTCTTTGGGCTAACCACATTGTATCTTTAATGCAGTTTTATGAGAACGATTTGGAGCAATTAATATTAGTTTGATGGACTTTCTTTCATTAAAGATTTGTGATTGTAATTCTTCCCTCAAATGGCATTGTATATAAATGATCAATGGAAAAAAGGGAAAAAAAAAAATTTATCTTCACGTTGCTCAATTGTGTTTCCATTCCCTGCTTTGCCAATCTAGCTTTCCAAATGTTACATGGGGACAGAATGTTAGGAGACGTCTCATAACTTTTTAATATCCGAATTCTTCTGTTCTCTCATCTCTCACTGACCACCAAGGCGATGACATTTGGCACCTTCAGTTTGCTGTGGCCAACACTGACCGGCTAATGGGATGCCGGCGGAGAGCCGGAGAGACTAGGGCGCCGCGGGGCTTGACCTGTGTAACTGATTAATAAAATAAAATAAATTAAATACTAGGTCCTCGTTTATTATGACTTTATGAGGAGGCTGGGGCTGAGCCGCGGAGGCTGGGATCCCCGTCGACCAATGAAATTATTTTTTACATACTTTTTTTAATTTTTTATTTATGGTTTTTCTTTTTGAAATTTCGGTAGTTTTATGGTTGGATTTCCAACAGAGAGATCCGATATACTAAAATTCAAAAATGAACTTACTCAAAAAATAAAAAATAAAAAAAAATAAAAAATCCTTGAAGATGAACTAGTTGCTCCAATTCAATAGATCAACAAATTTTAAGGCAAAACATACAAATTGCATAGGGCTCTCCTAGGGTTTCGTGCAAGCGGCGGCTAGTTGGCTGATCGTGTCTAGAGCTGTTTCTGGCAAGCAGCGGCAACTGGTTTGAAGGTGGGAGAGTGTCGAAGTGCCGTGCGGTGAATAGGTGGTTTGAACGCGGTCTTCGTTGGCGGCGTCTTGATTCTGGGCAAGTTGTTTTTTACAGGTTTGGATCCAGTGGCTCAGCCGTCTGTGCTTGGTACCTGGGTTTGATTTGGTGTCGGTGGGAAATTGGTGCAGATCGAGCATGTCGGTGGGTTTGCAGTTGAGCGCGTCGGCGTGCAGGTATCGGGGCTTACGTCCTCGGGTGCCCTTGAATTGACGACGGAGGCGATTGCTTGATCTACTTTGTGGTGGAGATTGGTTCTCTTCCAATCAATGTTCTGTGCATGTGATTAAGGCTTGCCAGAGAGAGGTAGCGGAGATACTTGCTCCTAATCAAATTCATATGATTTTGGTGTTCGTTGTTAGAGGAATGATGGTGTGGCGGAAAGGCAAGCCGCCAGAGGATCTGTTGCTAGCAGTGGCGGTGATGGCCAGGCAACTTGATTGGGCTTCTTTTTATTTAGCTCGGATTTGGGCTTGGGCTATTAGGCCAAGGCTCAATTCGAGTCAGCAGATTTCAAAGAGCAAGAAGACCAACCTGTTGCCGAGGTTGTTAGCTGCTATATTTTAGTGTTTGCTATTAGACATTTGATGCAAGTCTTGTTTAGGTAGGGGTAATCTCTATGAGATTTTCTAAGACGTTTCTAGTTGTTATTTGTACCACAATTGCGTGTCGGCAAATAGGACTAGATGAATGATTTTTCCTTAGGAAGAGACGTTGTGCTTGCTTAGTTAGGCTTGCTTCATGCGAGCGTCTTATTAGACTTTAATGAGTTTAGTTTGGCTTAGATAGGTTATCTAGGTTCCCGGATCTTCTTATGTAAGTTCTGTTAGACTCTGGCCTGTTTATATGGCTTGATTACTAATGAAATCAATTCATATTAAAAAAGAAAAAATAGATCAACAAATTTTACTCTCGGGCTGACCATAGGAGTTCTATTTAGTTAACACTCTAACTGAAGCTGTGGTGCGTTAGATTTCACAAGCATATACCCTCAACAGTGTTGACTATATGAAACCTGCATTTTTCTCAATAAAGCAAGACACAAATAGAACCACATCCATTTATATAAATAAAGGATTAAATAAATAATACAAAACAGAAGATATTTAGAAATACCATGGTACCATGGAGCACAACTAGCACAAAATGTGTTCTAGATGATACGAAGCATCTCCAATGAATGTCTAGATACGATGACACAAAGTTAGAATGAGTGTAATTATAAAAGATCAACCTTCTACATATTGTACATGAAGCATTAGAAAAATGAGAAGAACATCTTGTTCGATGTGTATGGAAAAAGTTCATCACTTGTGGTATTAGTGCAATATACATCACGGCGATCTTCCTAAATCGTGGTCAGTGATGGCAGGTGCATCATGCATGATCCTTGAGTTTTATGTGTTTTTTTTTTTTTTTTTTTGCCCCTCTCTCGTTGCCAAGTGTTAGTTTATTTATTAGGGTCTTTGATGTTAGATCAAATATGGACTTAACACATATCATCATAAAGTAATTGATGATTATCTAAATGTCAAACCTAGTTTAACATGGATACAAACTGTAAATCAATACTTGTAACTTAATGAAAGAGTGTATCAATTCATTAAGGTAAGTAATCCAGTTCTTGGTCTGCAAGAAAGACTACAATGAAGTGTTACATTAATAATCTAACTAGGAAACCTAATCCGATAAGTAATGCTTTAATGGGAAGCTTCTTGAGGGTTAAGTCACCTATATAAATAAGATGAATTGGTCCCTGATTACTACCGACGTTTTGCATATTGTTCTGTCCATTGAGAAGCAAGTTGGTAAGTAACAGAAGGCCATATTCAGTGTTCGTGTTTGCAGCTGCATAAGATGGAATCCATGCCAGTGATTGCTGAAGGTAAGCCTTGATCCCTTTTATGATTGTGTGCATATGTTGTGAGCATGTATATGGTTTTAACAATTGGTATCAGAACATAGGCTCACAAATATCAAAATCATTTTAGGGTTTTGCAAAACAAACACAAACACAAAAAAAAAAGGGGTTTTTGCTTTACGGGTCAAGTAACTGGTCATGTACCTAATCAAGGTAAGTTACTTAAGTCGATTGCTGCATCTGGTAAATTATCAAATTCAAGCTTTCGCTGTGATTTTTAGCAGCAAATTGAGGAAAAAGTAAAAATAGGTTTTTCTGTGAAATTGATTTCGATTCATAGCATGATAATTGAGTTTTTGATTGTGCTCAAGAACACTAGTTGCATTCCCGGCGTGCGTTAGGTTAGAGTAGATGGTGACAGGATGAAATTTACAATTTCTTGATTGTTCTATGGTTTCTTAGAATCGAAACAATTTTGATTGTGCTTGAATATGCATGATGAATTGATTGATGATATGGTATTGTATCTATGATTGTGTAAAATTTCATGAAGAACGAAAATCTCCCAGAATTTGTTTACACATTATTAAAATTGACAGATACGAGAGTTAATTTTCTTACAAGGATGAATCTGGGTAGAATATAAAGTTAAAAGGTCATGAGTATTGTGGTTTTCTGTTGGCATAAGTGATTATGATGCACAAAGCATTCTTCATTGATGTTGGCAGAAAACAATGATCAGGTAACTGGTCACGTAACTGACCAGGTCACTGACCATGTAACTGGTCACGTAACTGACCAGGTTACTGACCATGTAACTGGTCAGGCAACTAATCAAGTACTTGATCGTGTAACAAAACTGAAATTGTGTTTTGTGTTTTAAAACTATGCTTCAATTTTATCTTCCAAAGAAGTGGTCAAGTATGGTTTTAGAGTACAAAACAGCAATATGCATGCTTGATGAAAATAAATATGGATACTTACAAATTTTTCTTCTGTTTAAAGATGTGGATAAAATTTCTTTGGATAACTTGTTTTCATTGAACATGGCATATTGATAAAGAACTCCAGGATGTTATGCTTCTGCTCAAAAGTGTTGCTTAACATTGTTTTTGTTATGGACTGACATGAATGCAAGTATGGTTTGTTTAGGTTTTCTGTATGTTTTTGTTTAGGTTGCTTAAAGATTAATAAAACACAGAACACTTAAAGTTATTTTCTTTACAAATTGAGAACTCACATGAATTTTTGTTTTGCTCCTTAGGTAACTCTTACAGGAACTTGAACAGTGTCTTGATGCTAACTAGAACCAACTATAGAGTTTGGCTAGATTCAGTAGAGAACTATATGGGAATGCATGAGAATATAGACTATTGCTTTACTGAGGATAAGCCTGAAGAGTTGAATGAAAAGAGCACCAAGAAAGAAACTGACCTTTACAAGAAGTGGCATAGATCCAATAGAATGGCTAAGAACCTCATTCGTACCTCTATGTCTAAGACTGTCAGGGGAAGTATAGAAGAGCCTGAGCTGGCATCAGATTTTCTGGAACTCATAGGTGCTAACTTTAAAGAAAGTGAAAAAGCAGAAGCAGCTAGGCTAACCAAGGAGTTTCATGATTTGAAGTACATGGGTTCAGGGGGAGTTAGAGAGCATATCATGAAGATGATCAATATAAATGGCAGACTCAGGGAGCTCTTGATGGGGGTTAGGGATGAGCAGGTAGTGCAATATGCACTACATTCCTTACCTAACAGTTTTAGTCATCTTAGGACCAGTTACAACTCTCAAAAGGGAAACTGTACTCTAGATGAACTTATATCCATCTCTATGGATGAAGAATCTAGGATCAAGGAAGAAAAGGAACCTGCTACAACCATTAACCTCATTGAGAAGCCTA
Organism: Rosa chinensis; assembly: GCF_002994745.2. Lineage (NCBI taxonomy): Eukaryota > Viridiplantae > Streptophyta > Magnoliopsida > Rosales > Rosaceae > Rosa > Rosa chinensis. The sequence goes on along the minus strand of NC_037094.1, from coordinate 44,162,865 downwards.
AAAGGAAAAAGGCCCAGAATAAGCTCAAGCCTATCAAAGCCATAACTAAGAGTTCAACAGCTGCAGTGGCCAAGGAAAACAGGCCATTTAGGTTCAAGTGCTACTTTTGCAAAAGAGTAGGACACATGAAAAAGGACTGCACTGGCTATAAAAATTGGTTAGCAAAAAAGGGTAAGATTTTTTCTAATACAATTTTTTCTTTAGAAATTAATCTTATAAATGTTGAACCACAGTCTTGGTGGATAGATTCAGGCTCACCTATTGATATTACTAATTCTTTGCATGGATTCATAAGGAGGAAAATTCCAAAAAGTGATGAAGTGAACCTGTGTGTAGGCAATGGCATGAGAGTGGCAGTCAAGGCTATTGGAACCTTAAAGCTCGATTTAGGATTAGGAAAATTGTTAGTTCTGGACAATGTTTTTTATGTACCTTCCATGAGAAGGAATTTGGTTTCAGTTTCTCTTTTAGTAAAATCTGGTTGTAGACTTGTTATGGATAGTAATGGAATTCTTATATCTAAAAATTCTGTTCAAATTGGTTCTGGTGTTATTATGAATGATTATTTACAGTTAAATTGTTCAATGGCTCAATAAGAAATTTTACTTGTTGAAAATAACACAAACAGTACTAGCACTTTAACAGGTGTTAAAAGAACCAAACTAAATGAAAAGTCTGCATTTTTATGGCATAGAAGACTTGGCCATGTTTCAAAAGAGAGACTGAAAATTTTGGTGAAAAACAACATCCTAAATGAACTTGATTTTTCTGATCTAACAGAATGTGTTGAATGCTTTAAGGGAAAAATAACTAATACTAGAAAGAAGACTGCATATAGAAGCCAAAATTTATTAGAACTCATACACATTGATATATGTGGACCATTTAGGCATCAAACTATCTGTGGGAATGTGTATTTTATCACATTCATTGATGACTTTTCTAGATACAGTTATATATAACTACTTTCAGAAAAGGCACAAGCATTGAAAGCCTTTCAAATCTTTAAGTCTGAGGTAGAAAATCAACTAGAAAAGAAAATCAAAACAGTGAGGTCAGATAGAGGGGGATAGTTCTATGGAAAGTACACTGAATCCGGCCAACAAAAGGGTCCATTTGCCTTGTTTTTGCAAGACAATGGAATTAAAGCTCAATACACAACACCCTATAATCCACAACAGAATGGTGTTGCAGAGAGAAAGAATAGGACTCTTTTGAACATGGTTAGATGTATGATGTGTACAACTGGTTTGCCTAAATTTCTGTGGGGTGAGGCTTTAAAAACTGCAAATTATATTTGCAACAGGACACCTAGCAAAGCCATAGAAAATACTGCTTTTGAGCTTTGATGTGGCAGGAAACCTAGTCTTCATCACTGTCATGTTTGGGGATGTCATGCAGAAGCTAGGATTTATAATCCAAGCTTGAATAAACTTGACCCCAAAACTGTTAGTTGCTAGTTTATAGGTCATCCAAATAAATCTAAAGGCTATAAATTATATTCTGCTCATCATTCACCTAGAATTTTTGAAACACATCAAGTAAACTTTCTAAGTGAAAAAGTTCACAATACAAACCTTGAGGATTTAACCTCAGATTTTGAGGAAATTGTGTCAGATGAGAATATAAGTGTCGCATTGCCTTTAGAACAAGATGTAACTGATCATGTCACTAGTCACGTAACTGACCATGTAACTGACCAAGTACCTGTCCCTGATCAAGTAACTGGTCACGTAACTGACCATGTCACTCACCAAGTAACTGTACCTGGTCGAGTAACTGACCATGTCACTGACCAAGTAACTGACCATGTCACTGACCAAGTAACTGTACCTGGTCAAGTAACTGGCCACGTAACTGGTCAAGTAACTGAACCTCAGAATCCTCTAGTGGCTCAGCCTAGAAGATCACAGAGAGCAAGAAAACCAACTTAGGGGGGGGGGGGGGGGGGGGGGAAGAGAGTGACTACATTGTTTATCTGCAAGAAGTAGAAATTAAAATGGACTGTGCAGAGGATGATTGATACGCTCAAAGAAAGCGTATAATTTAACCCTACAAAATGTCATCGTTAGTATATAGTAAATAGGGATCGTTCTATTCCGGAGATTGAGGGTACACCTGTCATTGTAAAACAAATAAAGAATTAAAATAAATGCAAAGTATAGTATTTACAAAGATATTTACAAGTGCACACAAATTTACGAAATTAAGGGGGGTGTTTTGGTTTAAGGTTCCGAAAATTAACTGAGTGAAGAAACAAAATAAAGAAAATGTATAAACATAAATACAAGAATGGAACATATGAAACAAAGATCAAAACCAAAGTTATAATCAAATTTGATTCAACCCTAATATTGTTCATCTAAGTCATGAGAAAGAAGTTGATCATGTGAAACGTTAGAAAGCAAACGATTTCCCATATTTTACTTTCCTTGCTAATTAACCTAAGTGAAAGCACCTAGATCAATCCTATCAAACATGCAATCAAATTCTAGAAAGCTAGGCAATCATAATATGTTCAACGCATTACACATAGAGAAAGGCTATCAACTCAAGTGTACAACTTGGTATGAAAAAGTCCACCTAATTGCAATCCTTTTTAATTAAATTCGGTTTTTGTCCAAAACCTTTACTACTCTTGATTCAAGTTCACAAAACAATAAGTTGAATCATGTTTTTAAATCTAGCAACAATTATATATCAACCCTATATGTTTCGAACCACATAAGAAAAATACATAAAAGATTTCAATCAAACAAATTTAATTAAACAATCTCACAAAAGTAACCAAGAATCACAATATAGGAATCTGAAATTTATTCAATCATAAAAATCTGGAATTAAACTTTATTCAAACGTTAAGGTTAACTAGAACATAATCAACGAATTCAAGCAAGGAAAACCGAAAGAGGTTACAAGGTCAAAGGTCGAATTACACCGTGAATGGAGATGGTGATGAAGAACTTGGACGTTGAACTTGAACTTTGAAAGCAAACCTTCAAGCTTCACGGCTCCAAGGTGGATGGTGGAGGGATGCTCACGGCTTCTTCTTCCTTCTTCCTTGCCTTACTTGAAACGCCAAAGATGAACTAGAGAATGGAGATACTAGACGTTAACTATGTGATTTTCTGAAAATTGCGTAGTGTGGAACTCTTTTTTAACGTCAAATATGAAGGAGTATATATAGGGGCACGGCTAGGGTTCTCCAAGCAATCAGAAATTTCCACATCACTTCAACCAATGGTATGATGCCAAGTAAGCCTTGTGATGTGGTCTAACCAATCGTAGAATGCCAAGTAGGCCTTGGTGTGTCATCCAACCAATCAAAACTCTCCAAATTAATTCCCTAAATTCCTTTAATATATCCTTGCCGAAATTGTATAAGGGTTTTCTGATTTTCTTCATGAATTTCGGCCAACATTCCTTTAGGGAATTTAGGGATGCACCTAGACACGTTTTGAGCTTTTTCTTGGTGTCCACATATCTTCTTTCCTTAAAAATCTCCCTATTTCTTCTCCTTGCGTCATCTCGTTGATTTCCCTTTGATTTTCACGTTGGTCTCTCTCTCTTTCTCTTAGCAATCACACAATTAACTCTTCCAAGAATATTTCCTTCCATAAAATTCTCTCTTGAATTACTCCAATCAAAATCTTCAATTATATTTCAGATTTTCACGTTGGCTCCTCCTTTTCCTCTAAGTAATTCACGGCAAATTAAATCCCCAAGGAAAATATATTTTCCCTTAAAGCTCTCCCTTGATTTCCTCTTCTTGGTTGACGCAAAAGTCTCTTTTTGGCAGGGTTTCCTCTTCTGGACAGGATTTCCTGGTTGAAACAGGAAAACTTTATTTCTTCATTTCTGCTCAATTTTACAGTCCTTGAGCTCCTTCCAGCTAGTTTGCTCCAATGACCTGAAAATAGAAACTATTACTAAATATGGAAACTTTCTAAAAATAGTAACTTTCCTAAAAAAGAAAGATTTATTTAAGGAAATAACTAAGTAAATATGAGGACATAACACTTAAAACGTCGCATTAAAATGCTCCTATCAATGATCTAACTACATTTAATCAGGCCATTGAAAGTAGTGAATCTCATCAATGGCAGCAAGCAATGGAAGCAGAAATTAATTCCATGAGTCAAAATGCAGTTTGGGAATTAGTTGAACCTGACCCCAATCAGAAGCCTATAGGTTGTAAATGGGTTTTCAAAACCAAAAGAGATGCAAATGGCAATGTAGAGAGACATAAAGTAAGATTAGTTGCCAAGGGTTTTACACAGAAGGAGGACATTGACTTTACTGAGACTTTTTCACCAGTTTCTACAAAAGACTCGTTCAAGATAATCATGGCTTTAGTGGCTCATTTTGATATGGAGCTGCACCAGATGGATGTTAAAACAGCCTTCTTGAATGGTGAACTAGATGAAGTGATTTATATGAGGCAGCCAGAAGGGTTTGTACAAGCTGGAAGTGAAAACTTAGTGTGTAAGTTAAGAAAATCAATTTATGGCCTTAAACAAGCTTCTAGACAGTGGTACAAGAGATTTGATTATGTGATTTCTACTTTTGGATTTATAGAAAATCTTGTTGATGAGTGTGTTTATTTGAAGACAGCTGGGAACAATTTTATTTTTCTGGTCCTCTATGTGGATGATATACTCTTGGCTAGCAGTAATATAAAACTACTCAAAGATACCAAGAGCTTTCTGTCAAAGAATTTTGACATGAAAGACTTTGGAGAAGCATCCTATGTACTAGGCATTAAGATTAAAAGAGATAGGGCACAGAGACTACTTGGTTTGTCTCAACAGAATTATGTTACCAAAATTATAAAGAGATTTGGTATGGAGAAGTGTGCAGCTGGAGAAGTCCCCATGTCCAAAGGAGATAAGCTAACTAAGAAGCAAAGTCCCAAAAGTGATGTTGAGAAAGAAAATATGGAGTCAAAGCCTTATGCTAGACTTGTAGGAAGTCTCATGTATGCACAAATCTGCACTAGGCCAGACTTGTTTTTTGCAGTAGGGATTTTGTCAAGATTCCAGTCTAATCCAGGCCATGAGCATTGGGTAGCTGGGAAGAAAGTGTTGAGATACATGCAGAGAACTCAAAGCCACATGCTAGTTTATAGGCAAGTGGAGGATCTGAAACTCATTGGATTCTCAGACTCGGATTTTGCAGGGAATTATCCAGACTCCAAGAAGTCGACTTGTGGATATGTGTTCATGCTTGCAGGAGGTGCTATTGCTTGGAAAACCATGAAACAAACACTTGTTTCAACTTCTACTATGCAAGCCGAATTTATTGCAGTATATGAAACTGTGTGTGAAGGACTTTGGATTAGGAATTTTCTCATGCAGACCAAAGTATTGAGTCACATTGTGGCTGGCACACTTGTGATTTATTGTGACAATGAGGCTGCAGTTTTCTTTAGCAAGAACAGTAAAAGGTCAAATAATTCCAAGCATATTGATCTAAAGTATTACAGTGTTAGAGAAAGAGTAAAGTATGGTGAAATAGCTGTTTTGAGTATTGATACAAATTCACAGCTAGTAGATCCTTTCACCAAGGCATTGTCAGTGGCTGCATTCCAGAAGCATACAGCAAGCATTGGAATTTTAGCTAATTTAGATGCTTAGGTTCAGTAGAGAGTTAGTCCAGTTGGAGCATTTAAAATTCTAACGCTTTTTGAGTTCTTGTGTTTTAGTTGTGATCTTTTATTTTTTGTTTATCACAACTTAATTGTAATGACAGTTTTTATTATCAATAAAATTTTGAGGTATTTCCAGTTATGATTTTGCTGCAGCTTTATTGTTTTGTTTTGGAAATTATCATCTTGTTTTGAATATCATACTTGCTATTAGATGGCTTAAATCATGTATAGCATGATGTTAAGGTTCAAGCAATAATTTTAAGCCATCAGTGTTTAGTAAATTTGCTTGAGTTTCTGGTTTTAGAAACATAAAGTAGGACCTAATATATGTTTACTTGTTGATACACATTGACATATATTATATCACTTCTGGTTTGACATATGTGGATTGCAGGAGCTTGTGTTTGTGGTTTTGAAACTCTGCATTTTTGTTAAAATGTATACTGTTTCTTGCTCTGCATAAGTAACTCTGATCTGACCGTGTTGGAATGGATTTTCGATTTGAGTTTTTCATCTGGCGCGCACTTCAGTAAGTTAAGTAGGTTTTGATGTTCTCTGGTGCAAATCACCGAGTATGATATGTGTGAGTCCAAAGGGGAGATTGTTAGATCAAATATGGACTTAACACATATCATCATAAAGTAATTGATGATTAGCTAAATGTCAAACCTAGTTTAACATGGATACAAACTGTAAATCAATACTTGTAACTTAATGAAAGAGTGTATCAATTCATTAAGGTAAGTAATCCAGTTCTTGGTCTGCAAGAAAGACTACAATGAAGTGTTACATTAAGAATCTAACTAGGAAACCTAATCCGATAAGTAATGCTTTAATGGGAAGCTTCTTGAGGGTAAAGTCACCTATATAAATAAGATGAATTGGTCCCTGATTACTACCGACGTTTTGCATATTGTTCTGTCCATTGAGAAGTAAGTTGGTAAGTAACATAAGGCCATATTCAGTGTTCGTGTTTGCAACTGCATAAGATGGAATCCATGCCAGTGATTGCTGAAGGTAAGCCTTGATCCCTTTTATGATTGTGTGCATATGTTGTGAGCATGTATATGGTTTTAATATTTGACCCAAAGCACCAAAATAAGTAAAAATCATCACACTTACCCAAGCAATAGATTTTTGTTCTCACACACACAATTTAACAACAAATGACTATTTTGCCTTCAACCCAATTAAAGAATTACAGCTACTGCCTCTCTCTCTCTTCTCTCTCTCTCTCTCTCTCTCTCTCTCTCTCTCTCTCTCTCTCTCTCTCTCTCTCTCTCTCTCTCTCTCTCTCTCCCTCTCTCTCTCCCTCTCCCTCCCTCCACAACTGCAACTCTGTCAATCAGTTTCTCTTTCCAATAACCAAACCGAACTGGAACTACTGATTCTGACTTCAGATCTCCATTTTAGATTGACCGACAAGTCAAAGCTCCTAGAACCGATACTCGCTATCGGCAACAACTGTTGCCGAACTGCATTTGCTCTGGTAAGCTGACTCTCTCTCTCTCTCTCTCTCTCTCTCTCTCTCTCTCTCTCTCGCTTGCTATGTAACAATGAGGTAAGGGTTAAATAGTCTTAAAAAAAATTAATTGGTTATTTGTAATGACCTTATTAGAGTCTTTATGCGTAAGAGGGAATTCAAAAACTTATGGGATAAGTGGGAAAAAAAATCCCTAGAATTAGGGTAAAGGGTTCGGATCAAGGGACACCATATTTTACACAAGTTTCGACACACTTTGTGAGCCATTAGATTTTAAAATATTCAATTGTTCAGATTTATTGTTTGAATGATGTCAATAAAACACAAGTGATGTCGAAATGACATGGCATTACATATTTCTAATTTAAAATTAATCTCATCTTCAATAAAAGAAAAACAAAATAAAAATTTAGAAAATCAAAATCTATTGTAAACGATAAAGACTAAAAAGAAAAAAGAAGAAGAACGAGCAGAAGAACAATAGTTCCCGATTCCAGTCATACTTTTGGAGGCCTTCAATTATATTCCTCCTCATTCTCACAAGAGTAGCGAGATGAAAAACTTACTTTTCGTATCACCATTGACATCTCTTTTCTATTAGTTAACATGAAATCTATGAATGGGGGGCATTGGTTTTTCATTCTCCCCATTGCAGATGAGATCTATCTTCTATATGTAACTCCAAGTCGTTCTATTTCTAACTAATAGTAACAACTGACAAGACAAAAGGTAATTATGAGACTTGACAAAATATTGAGCAATTAGGATATATACATACTGCTGCAGAATTCATGATTAATGTGATTCTGGAATTTTGAAATGGCTTCACTTACTTTCCCATTGATACCATTCAATACGAAAACCAAAGAGTAGATTGATACCATTCTCTTATAAAAACAAAAAGGTCTTTCTAAATGTACTCAACAGATATCAAAGTACACCCAGCAAACTTTTTACACCTAACAAATTTATACAATCTCTAACTACACCCAACAATTTTTCCTATAATACCCTTTCTTTAATTAAACCCAGCTATATTCACACACCCATCAAAACACACCAAACACCCAGCATAACTCATACCCCCTGACGGGTATTACACCTAGCAGACACACGTAATATGGAAGCAAGCAATGCACTCTATCCTTGTTATTATCATTGATCCTAATAGAAGGGACTAATAGGATGCAATTATCATAATGAAAGGGAGGCCTTTGCATAGTGAAGATTTCTTACCTACAATGGAGGAAATCAATTGCATAGAATATGAGCAAACCGCTCCATCTCCATATTCAAAGACATGTTCTCAATTTAATTGGATGGACTTTTTCTTAATTTCTTCATGACCAAAAGTTCCCTTCTCCATCTCAACTGCAATTTCAAATTGTGCCAATATAACTCTTTTGACTAGAGCTTCCTTACATATGTAAGCACACACTTGAGCAGTTCACCGATATAACCTGCATCTTGGTCATCTAGAGTGTTCTATTGCTTGGCAAATGCCAATTGAAGAATCTTCATTTGGACTATCAAACAAGAAAGATCAATAATCCGAGACGATACAAACAACGGTGTACCATTTTTATCAACAAGAAGCCCCAGCCCTTTTGATTGTTTGATGCCACATGCTGTATGGGCTAAATGAGGAATGACCGTTATTCTTGCTTTTGATTTCAAGTATGTTAACAAACCAGCAGGTCTTAACTCTCCACCAAAGAACCTCTAATTTGTTTTTTGAATCTTCATCAGACCCCTCTGTACAAATTGTTTGGTACAAATAGAAAACATAATTTCAAATTTTTTGGGTTTTTTTTTTTGTTATTATCTTAGTTTACCATGACTTTTAATGTCATTTCTTATGGGGATACAACTGTCTTTTCATACAAAATTTATTTGCTGGGTGTATTTAGATGTTTACTGGGTACATTTAGAAAGACCCTTATTTGCCTCAATCTAAATTAATCCTCTTATAAGAACAATAACAAAACAAATCAGTACTCCCTCAATGAAACAGTAGTTACTAAGAGAAAAAAAAACTAATATAAAGTTGAATACATTCTTCATGTTGCTGTCTGAATCTTCCTCGTTTGAAAGAAAGATCAAAGTTTTCAACCCTCAGGTAGGAGATTTGCCACCAAAAAAAAAAAGGCAGAAGCTAAAAAAACAATATCAGGTGCAAGTTTGGTTAGCAAGCACTACTAGCAAAATAACAACATGGATTTACTGTATTTAAAAACCACAGATATCAGTGCGAAACAGAAATATTAACAGATAAACCGTGCTAAATGAGCATAATTAAGCCCACAATAATTACAATAACAATATCAATGGAAATACGTGTGAATAAACAACAGTAACAGATATCTGTGTAAAAGCTATAATAATTTCACACTATTAATTGTGTGAATATCAATTCACACAGATTTTTGTACGTATTATAAATTAATTTATCTAGAAATTGTTAATTTTTTATGCTATGTGAATTATGGAGGAATAGATTTCCGTTACAATAAGTTTTTGGTAAAGATTTCTGTGTGAAATGAGTAACACACGAATATCTGTGTGAAACACGAAAATCCGTGTGAATAACCAACAGTACCAGATATATGTGTAAAAGCTAAAATAATTTCACACGGTTATCTGTGTGAATTGATATTCACACAGATTTCAGTACGTATTATAAATTAATTTATTTAGAAATCGTTAATTTTTTATGCTATGTGAATTATGGAGGGACAGATTTCCGTTACAGTCAGTTTTTGGTAGAGATTTCTGTCTGAAATGAGTAACACACGAATACCTGTGTGAAATCTTAATACATAAATCTGCGTGAATAAATAACAGTAACAGATGTCTGTGTAAAAACTAAATCATTTTCACACGATTATTTGTGTGAACATCAATTCACACTTATTTCTGTACGTATAATAAATTAGTTTAATTAGAAATCTGTTCAAGTAAATCCAGAATATGTGTCTGGCCCAAACTCTAGGTTACTTGACCTAGTTGTAATAGGATTTAGAATTAGAGATATTCTCGGAGATATTCATAGATATCCGATTAATTGTACGATTATCTTTCCTTGTACAACTCTGATTTTATGTCTTTTAATCCTCTATACAAAGAGGCGCCTATTATCAATGAAAGCACGACACAACAATTCTCTCCCAATTTCAGTCTTCCTTAAATAAGTTATCAACACGAAGCCCTAACCCTAAAACCCTAAAATCGTAGCCTACAAATCCTAGTAACCACCGCAGCATATATTGAAGCCCTCAATACCAGGAGTTCAGAACCGGCGGCACCACCCATAGAACCGGTCGGAAAACTCATGAACCGGCCTCAAGAAGATAACAATAGTCCACTGACTGGTCCACACTTTTCCAGTCTGCCTTCTACCTTAATTTTCTACCACCAGAGGCGCCCAGAACCCAGAAGCTAGGAACAAGTGAAATTACTGGAAAAATCGACCAGAAACTTCCTGAATCGGCCTGCAGAACCGCCGCACGTTAGTGAACCACCAGCCTCCCATCCTCCCTGCCCTGCCTCACCACTGAGCCCAACACAAAGCCAAAGGCCCAGAAAGAAGAAAATGAGACGGCCCCAAAAGAGAAAAGAAAGAGAAGAAAAGAGAAAAAAAAAAGGAGAGGAGTGGGCCCCAGAAGAATAAAACGCGGAAGAAGAAGAAAAGAGAAAAAAAGGAGAGGAGTAGGCCCTAGAAGAAGAAAACGTGGAAGAAGAAGAAAAAAAGAGAAGAAGAAAGAGAAGATAAAAGGAGAGAGGCGGGCCAGGCAGAAAAGAAAAAAATAGAAAAAAAGGGAAGTAGGCCCCAGCCCAATTCTGAAGGAAGAAAAAAGAAAAGGGGAATCCCAAGAGAAAGAAAGGTGAGCAAGCCCAGCGGCCCGCTGACATCAGCCCAGAAGCCACTACCACATCAGCTCTGCCACGTCTGCAGCTGTGCCACATCAGAATACTCTTGACTTGCCACTTCAGCTGCCGATGCCACGTCAGCAGCTTGGCGACAGGTCACCGCCGATAACTTTTCTGGAGACTTTTTCGGACCACTTTTCGGCGACTTTTCCTGCCAACTTTTCCAGCCAAATTTCGAGGTATTTTTTACTGAAAGTTCCCGTTTTTAAAGTTTTTATTTATTTTCTCTTCCTTTTTTCGGGGACTTGCAACCTCCCTTCTTCTACCCCCGTTTCTTCATCATAGGGGAGACCTAAGAGGTTCATGCTCACTCCAAGCTTGGAGCTTATTGAGATCTCCAAACTGAGAGTTTGTAGAGAATTTATGATCGACCACTTACATCATTGTTTCGATCTAATCCAATATCTCTTGGAATTGGATTTCTTGGAAGCGATTACGCTCAGAAATTCTATTGTTTTCGTGGTAGCCTTTTTAAGCTCCGAAACTAACTCATTTTCTTGTTCTCTTTCAGGATGAGTAACCTGAACAAATTGGACTTTGCTCCATTGGGAAAAATTGGCTCTGGATATCGCATGTGGGTTTGTGATATTAGCCAGCATCTCATGGCCAAAGGAATCCTGGATACGATTCTCGAGCCTAGCCAGGACGTGCTAACTGTTGAGCAAGCTCAAGCTTTGGAAGCAAATAGCCTAGCCTTAGAGGCAAAAAAGGCGAACGCCATCATCCTAATGACTCATCATATGGATGATTCGCTCCAGTACGAGTATTTAAATGAAGAAGACCCCAGAAGATTGTGGATCTCACTTTAAGAAAGATTTGGTAACATTCGTGACTCCATTCTTCCTGAACTAGAAGTGAGATGGCATAGCCTCCGCTTCTGTTATTTCAAGTCAGTTATTAAACACTTCACATTAAATCCTTAATGGAATTCTGTGGTAAAGAGATCACATATGTGATGTTGATTGAGAAGACTTTCTCTACCTTCCCCGTCTCTGCATTGATAGTTGCTAAGAACTATTGAATCGATGCAACTGCAAGACGGATCACAAGGTTTCATGAGCTTATTGGAGCTATGACTTTGTGACTACGATGGCTGGGCCATCAGTATTAATTCGAGGACATGGAATAGCCTAAGTTCCCCTTGCCAAATGGCACCTTGATTATTGTCACAAAAACTCTCTAAGATCCTAGGGCAAATCGCACCTATGAATAGTCAACGGATTCCATGCGAAAAAGCATGTAGAGAACGGAAATGTGTTCCTTTGCAATACCCCTAACGATTGCGAACAAAGTCGCATCTTAGAGAAGTTTATGTGTCTCTCTAGTGGACTTCATGTCACCATTCGAGCTATTCAATCCAACGAAGTTATGAGAGAAGATCTCTTGGATTTAGACACATATTGGCTTTGTCACGACAAGATAGGTCATCCTGGTCATGATATGATGATCCGTCTACTAAAGACTTCACATGGACATCCTCTCTCTCGAGCGAAATGAAGTATGAATCAAAAGTTGATTCCTAGACTAAGTGTGACCGACGCTACTGCCTAGGGCACCCCTCCATCCACCACCAGCCTAGGGCTGGCGCAGTCCCTATCTATGACGCCATGGATGGCATCCATCATGGTGATGGAGCCCCAGGTGATGCTACAAACACCAACTTGCTTCAAATAGTATTTCAGACCCTCAGGCCCAACCAAAATCCCCATTGGTTGCTTCTAAAGCCTCTCGCTCATTTTACAAAGCCCGTTCCTTAGGGAAATTTGGACTGCGACCGTCCTATGCAAAGGATATAAAAATACACATTATGTTCTTACATAGAATCCTTGGGGATTCTGTGGACTAGTTCAACTAACTTACGGACGTTTAAATATCTCATGATGTTGGTTAACACGCAAACACGCTGATCATCCTATTCCGTCAATTGGACTTGACGATGCTAGAGAGTTTACATCGAAATAATTATTGCATTGGGACTAATGTTGGACATTAAATTCCCATAAACATACCCAAATGGTCTCGCGGAAACGACTATGATGATAGTTCGGACATTGGTAATGCGCACCAATCTCCTTATATCCGCTTGGGGTGATGCAATATCGCATGTAGCTATGCTAATTCGTCTATGACCCACTGCCACTCAATCTACCTCTGTGTTACAGCTAGTGACTGGGTACAAATATCGTACTTACGCATATTTGAGTGTACCATTTATGTGTCAATTGCGCCGCCACAGCGCTCTACGATGGGTCCTTACAGATGAATGGGCAACTACGTTGGATTTGAGATTCCAACAATCGTCTGCAACTTAATGCTCTTGCTAGGCGATCTCCTTATCGCTAGATTTGAGGATGTCACTTTGATGAGACAGTCTTCCTGTCATTAGGGGGAGATAAGAACACCAATGTTTATCAAGAACGACAGGAATTATCGTGGTCTGTCCCCACTATGTCTCATCTCGATCCCCGTTAAAGTGACGAGATCACACAAATATGCTGCAAGCAAGCCTGCAAGGATGGACGTCCCTACGAGAGGACGTAACGCCACCCTACACAGAGGTAGGCATGGCGCCAATGCCAAGGAGAGTGGCACTCTGGTGTTATAGGTCATGGCCCTAGCTAGGATGCGTGGGAGGGCCGTAGGTTCGAAAGATACTTTGGCACAACACAATCCTTTGATCATCAAGACTCAGAATCCGTCTCATGAGTATCTTCCAGATTATGGTTATTGTTGGGGGACGCCTCAACATCAGAACCTATTCCTGATTATATAGAGCTCTATGAATATTACACTAGTGTACATGAGACGTGGGATAGAAACTCCATCATAATTGATGATGTAGTTGCGCATGAGTTTGTTGAGTCTGATGATATCGAACCACACTCCGTTGATGAATGAATTTCAACATAGAGAAATTTGGCATAAATGGAAAGATGCAATCTAGGTTAAGTTTAATTCTCTAACAAAGAGAAAGGTTTTGAGTCAGTGATACCAACACCTCCTGACATAAAACTTAATGGGTCTTCGTTAGAAAGCGTAATGAGAAAAATAGATGGCAATCTTGCCTTATGGCGCAAAGCTTCTCACAAAACGCCCTGGAATTGACTACGATGAGACATATTCTCTCGTAATGGATGTCACTACACTCCACTACCCTGTCAGTTTGGTAGTTTCCGAATAACTGACCATGCAGTTTACGAATGTGGTCAGTAAGCATCTATATGGGGATCTAGATACGGAGTATACATGAAGGTTCATAGTGAACTTCATTTACCCAAGTCAAGTGGCTCTAGACCACGGAGCGCGTTTGCAATAAGGTTGAAATGCTCACTAAAGTGACTACTTAATTGGGAAGGGATATGCCCGCGCATTTCCATAACAAGTTTCGGATTCTATCGCGGTTCATCTTGGACATGATCTTCATTGGAAGCCCTTAAAGAGTTAAGGGAAACTGCTAAACACTTGAAATCCGAGTTTGAGATGAAGGATTTTGGGAGAACACTGACGCGCTAAAAGAAAGCGCGCAATTTAACCCTGTGTCAGTATAGAATAAGTAGGGATCGTTCTAGTCGGGGATTGATGGTATACCTGTAATTGAAAAAATAAATTAATAACAGTAAAAAGTATTATTTACAAAAAGAACATATACAAATAAAAAAATAAAAGGGAGGGGGGGTTTAAGAATTAGATTTTTGAAAATTAAAAAAAGGACAAAATACTGTTTACTCCCTATATTTATAGGGTATCGACGTTTCAGTCCCTGACGTTTCAATTTCACCTGGATAGTCCCTAAACTCTCTAATTTCACACAAAAGGTCCTTGCCGTCAATTTTCTGTCCAAAATTTCGTTTTCTTGCTGACGTGGCACTTTTTTTACACTGAAATGACTATGATACCCTCACCTTCACTTTTTTATTATTTATTTATTTGTTTTTTGTTTTTTCTTTTCACCTCTTCTTCTTCAGCTCTCTTTCCTCACTCTCTCTCTCCCCCCCCCCCTCCCCTTCTACCCCCAAAGAAGAAGTAGCCACAGCAGCAGCCCAAGAGGCGGAGCTGTAAACCCCAGCTGAGCCCGCCACAATTGTTAAAGAACCAAGCCCACCGCAATTTCCAAAACGCTATTGCCGCTCGCCAAGAAGCCTTTCTCACCTTCTGCTTTTCGATCCAGGCCTAAAAAGCACCTTGCTTTGTTCTCTAGAGTGGTGCTCTGTTCTTATCCTGGGATAGAACATTAGAGGGGCGGAGGCTGGAGCAAACCTGAGAAAGAATAGGTTGAGCGCCATCGTATTGAAAAGGCCATTCAAAACTGTCGGGGTCCAATGCATCGGAGCCTTCGTACCCGAAATCGCCCAACAGTGAGCACAGTGTGGCTCTGCTCATTCCCGATCAGAATCTCTCTTCTTCAGATCTTGATGGTTTTCAAATTTCAAATTGGAAGGTGAATTGATTTGGTGGAATCTGAGGTCTATACCTCAATGAAGTAGTCATGGAAAAAGAGATGAAGAAACTGAGCCGAGGCATTCATGTGCTGCCCGTAAATCCATGCCATCTTCGACCTCACGATCCCCTCGGCCTGAGGACACGTGTTCCAGTAGAAGTCGTACTTGAGATTCTGCGACGTCAAGTCCGTCGTCGTCATCTCGGAGAAGAAATCTTCTAGGCCGCCGTTGTCAGAAGCGAGAAAAACAAAAGCGACGAGCGGTTTGTCGGAGGAAGAGAGAGAGGGCTTCATGTTCGATTCGCCGGTTCTCGGATTTTCAAGGAGATTCGCAGAGAGATGATCACAGCCACGGCGAAGACCAGCCACGCTTTCATCTCGAATAGCATCTTCGTCTTCTTCTTCTTCAACTACGTTGGCGAGCTCGTGAGGTCTGCAACGGTGTCGTTCTAGTTTGTAAAGGAGAGCCAGAGAGAGTGGGGGTGGAAGTGTGTGTGGGATTGAAGCCTTAATGGTTGGGGTTTGCAGCTCCGCCCCTTAGGCTGCTGTTGCGGCTGCTTCTTCTTTGGAGGCAGAAGGAGAGGGGAGAGAGAGAGAATGAGGAAAGAGAGCTGAAGAAGAAGAGGTGAAAAGAAAAAACAAAAAACAAATAAATAGATAATAAAAAAAGTGAAGGTGAGGGTATAATAGTCATTTCAGTGTAAAAAAAGTGCAACGTCAGCAAGAAAACGAAATTTTGGACAGAAAATTGACGGCAGGGACCTTTTGTGTGAAATTAGAGAGTTTAAGGACTATCTAGGTGAAATTGAAACGTCAGGGACTGAAACGTTGATACCCTATAAATATAGGGAGTAAACAGTATTTTGTCCTTATTTTAATTTTCAAAAATCTAATTCTTAAACCCCCCCCCCTCCCTTTTATTTTTTTATTTGTATATGTTCTTTTTGTAAATAATACTTTTTACTGTTATTAATTTATTTTTGCAATTACAGGTGTACCATCAATCCTCGACTAGAACGATCCCTACTTATTCTATACTGACACAGGGTTAAATTGCACGCTTACTTTTAGCGCGTCAGTGTTCTCCCAAAATCCTTCATCTCAAACTCGGATTTCAAGTGTTTAGCAGTTTCCCTTAACTCTTTAAGGGCTTTCCAATGAAGATCATGTCCAAGATGAACCGTGATAGAATCCGAAACTTGTTATGGAAACGCGCGGGCATATCCCTTCCCAATTAAGTAGTCACTTTAGTGAGCATTTCAACCTCATTGCAAACGCGCTCCGTGGTCTAGAGCCACTTGACTTGGGTAAATGAAGTTCACTATGAACCTTCATGTATACTCCGTATCTAGATCCCCATATAGATACTTAGTGACCACATTCATAAGCTGCATGGTCAGTTATTCAGAAACTACCAAACTGACAGGGTAGTGGAGTGTAGTGACATCCATTACGAGAGAATATGTCTCATCGTAGTCGATTCCAGGGCGTTTTGTGAGAAGCTTTGCGCCATAAGGCAAGATTGCCATCTATTTTTCTCATTACACTTTCTAACGAAGGCCCATTAAGTTTTATGTCAGGAGGTGTTGGCATCACTGACTCAAAACATTTCTCTTTGTTAGAGAATTCAACTTATCCTAGATTGCATCTTTCCATTTAGGCCAAATTTCTCTATGTTGAAATTCATTCATCAACGGAGTGTGGTTCGCTATCATTAGACTCAACAAACTCATGCGCAACTACATCATCAATTATGATGGAGTTTCTATCCCACGTCTCATGTACACTAGTGTAATTTTCATAGAGCTCTATATTATCAGGAATAGGTTCTTATGTTGAGGCGTCCCCCAACAATAACCATAATCTGGAAGATACTCATGAGACGGATTTTGAGTCTTGATGATCAAAGGATTGGGTTGTGCCAAAGTATCTTTCGAACCTACGGCCCTCCCACGCATCCTAGCTAGGGCCATGACCTATAACACTAGAGTGCCACTCTCCTTGGCATTGGCGCCATGCCTACCTCCATGTAGGGTGGCGTTACGTCCTCTCGTAGGGACGTCCATCCTTGAAGGCCTGCTTGCAGCATATTTGTGTGATCTCGTCACTTTAACGGGGATCGAGATGAGACATAGTGGGGACAGACCACGATAATTCCTGTCGTTCTTGATAAACATTGGTGTTCTTATCTCCCCCTAACAACGGGAAGACTGTCTCATCAAAGTGACATCCTCAAATCTAGCGGTAAGGAGATCGCCTAGCAAGAGCATTAAGTTGCAGACGATTGTTGGAATCTCAAATCCAACGTAGTTGCCCATTCGTCTGTAAGGACCCATCATAGAGCGTTGTGGTGGCGCAATTGGCACATAAATGGTACACACAAATATGCGTAAGTACGATATTTGTACCCAGTCACTAGCTGTAACACAGAGGTAGATTGAGTGGCAGTGGGTCATAGACGAATTAGCATAGCTACATGCGATATTGCATCACCCCAAGCGCAGATAAGGAGATTGGTGCGCATTACCAATGTCCGAACTATCATCATAGTCGTTTCCGCGAGACTATTTGGGTGTGTTCATGGGAATTTAATGTCCAACATTAGTCCCAATGCATTAATTATTTCGATGTAAACTCTCTAGCATCGTCAAGTCCAATTGACTGAATAGGATGATCCGGGGAGTGAGCTCGTTGTTGTATGATATGTGCTAGGAGTGTAGCATAAGCAGCATTACAAGTGGACAATGGCATAACACGTGACCAGCGTGTTTGCGTGTTAACCAACATCATGAGATATTTAAACGTCCGTAAGTTGGTTGAACTAGTCCACAGAATCCCCACGGATTCTATGTAAGAACATAATGTGTATTTTTATATCCTTTGCATAGGACGGTCGCAGTCCAAATTTCCCTAAGGAACGGGCTTTGTAAAATGAGCGAGAGGCTTTAGAAGCAACCAATGAGGAAAGAGAGCTGAAGAAGAAGAGGTGAAAAGAAAAAACAAAAAAAGAGAAAACAAATAAATGAATAAATAAAAAAAGAGAAGGTGAGGGTATAATAGTCATTTCAGTGTAAAAAAAGTGCCACGTCAGCAAGAAAACGGAATTTTGGACAGAAAATTGACGGCAGGGACCTTTTGTGTGAAATTAGAGAGTTTAGGGACTATCCAGGTGATATTAAAACGTCAGGGACTGAAACGTCGATACCCTATAAGTATAGGGAGTAAACAGTATTTGGCCTTAAAATAAATAAAAGAAAGAAAATGTAAAAACACATGTACAAGAATGAAACGTAAGAAACAAAGATCAAAGCCAATTCCATGTGATGAAATTCAATTCAAACCTTATAATTGATCATCTCAGTCATGAGAAAGAAGTTGATCATATGAAACATTTGACGCAAATGATTTCTCATATTTTACTTTCCTTTACTAATTAACCTAAGTGAAAGCACCTAGATTAATCCTATTAAACATGCAATCAAAGTCTAGAAAGCTAGCTAATCAAAACATGTTCAACGCAAGAAGCATAGAGAAAGGTTATCAACTTAAGTGCACAACCTAGTATGAATAAGCTCACCTATTTGCAATCCTCTTCAATTGAATTCGACCTTTGTCCAAGGCCTTTACTACTTGTGATTTAGGTTCACAAAACTATTAGATGAATCATTTACCTAAATCTAGCACCAATTACATACAAATCCTATAAGTGTCGACCCAAATAAGATAAACATATAAAAGCTTTTTGTCAAGCAAATTCAATCGAACAAACTCACATAAGCAACTTAGAATCACAATTACGGAATTCGAAAACTTTATTTAAACATAGAAATTGGGCTTAAACTTTGCCCTTAACGTTATTGTTAACTAGAAACAAATTCATACGAAATCAAACAAGGAAATCAAAAGATTACAAGGAAAAAGAACGAATTACGTTGTAAGGGGAGATGGAGATGGAGAGCTTGAACGTTGGAATCTTGAATCTTGGAAGCAAGTCTTCAAGGTGGATGATGGAGGCTATGTCTTCACGGCTCCTTCTTCTTCTTCCTCTCCTTGCTTGAAGACGCATAACTTGAAACTAGGGAGTGGAGAGGGAGGGAGAGCTTATGTCGTTATGGAGAATTTTCTGAATGAAAGTGTGTGTGAAAACGTCTAGCATAGGGCGTTTATATAGGGGGACGGCCAAGCTTCATGATCCTTCTTTTAATTTCCCAAGGAATTAATCTGATAATGCCACATAGTTTTGACCAATCACGTAACGCCACGTCAGCTCTGTTGTGTCATCCAACCAATCAAAAAGCTCCAAAATAAATCCCCAATATATTTTTGCCGAATTTTTAAGGATTATGTCTGATTTTATTCATAAATTTCGGCCAAATATCTAGGCATGAACCTAGACAATGTATCTGGACGCATTTTGGACCTTTTCTCCCTTAAATCTCTCCATGGCCTTAATGTCCTCCCCTTGATTTTCTCTTGATTTTCACATTAATACTGCAGATTTTAATTCCAATTCCTTAATTTCGGCCAACATATCTTGCGGAACGAATCTGGACTTGTTTTGAGCCTTATCTTGTTGCACACACTTCACCCTTCCTTGAAATTTTCCCTTGATATTCTCCAACGTAATCTTTTATATCATCCTTTGATTTTCACGTTGTCTTTGTGATCTTTCTTGATAATTCACGGCAATTAAGGATTTATTCTCCAAAAATCCCTCTTTGACGTCCACAAAACCCTAAATCCATTGGGTTTCCTCCATTTGCCGAAAATCCAAATTAATCCATAAGATTCTTGGGCCTCCATGAGTCATCTTCAAGACATAAGGTCTCCTAGTGCCTCCAGGAATCTTCTCCCAACGCCCTCTAGCTTTTCTTTCTCTTTTTGAGCTCATTTCAACTTGTTTGCTCCATAGGACCTGAAAATCGAAACTATTACTAAAAATAGAAACTTCCTAATAATAGTAACTTTCCTAAACAAGAAGGATTCATTTAAGGAAATAACTAAGTAAATATGAGGAAATAACACTTAAAATGTCGCACTAAAATGCTCCTATCAAATTCCCCCACACTTAGTTTTTGCTAGTCCCTTAGCAAAATCACACAAAGACACAAACTTAGACTCAACGAAAAGAAAAAGACTCTACACATACAATGACTCTATTGCCTTCAACATTTTGTCTCAGAAATCTCTTACTTTCACAACATCAAGATTAGCACTCAACCAAGAATCAATGTTTAGGCATTCGAGAGTTAATTCAAGCATATAATCCACACATACACAAGTAGGACTTGGTTGTAACGGTGATGGGATGGAGCTCAGCATGTTTCAGACAAGTATGATTCATATCCTCACAAGGTATATCCACTCTTTCTTCTCTCAGATCAAGGCAATGCTTAAAATCTTATAATCACTCAATTATATGTGAGAGAAAATATTTTGAGGTGATCAAATAGCTCACATATATAAGAAACGAAAAGCACTTTGTGAATATATATTTTTTTTCTTTTCAAAAGATCTCATGAAAAATATCAACTACTTGCACGAATAGACCCAAGCCATAGGTTCAACTCTTATAACTCATCTCCACAGGTCAAAGGCTGTCTCATCTTAAGGATAAAAAAGGTCTTATAAAGGGTTGTAATAGGGCCAAGGCTCAAGGTTTTAAGAAATGAAAGGTAAGGACTTTAATAAAGTGTCCTAAAAACCTAGTAGAACTCATGTTGATGTAGAGAAACTTTTAGAAATCCACCAAGGCGTACATAACGTCATAGCCATAGAGGCAAACTAAAAGGGCCTAATGTCTTCATGTTGGGCACAAACTTCATTCTAAACTTCCTTCGAACTCTAGTGAACTGGACAAAGACCAAATTTTCTATTAGTGGGCCTTCAATTCAAAACAATCTCCAAACTCACCAAGTATGGGGGACTAAAATCCATAAACATCTTCTTTTTTTCCTTCTCTTTTTTTTGCATATAAATATTTTTTTTCGGCATTCACATAATATTTTCTTTTCATGGACAAGTATACCCCCACACTTGAATTTTCACCTCTTCTCAATCTTCATAGCCAGTCTCAAAAGATAGCTCCACTATGTTTTTAGAACAAATGGTAGGATTGTAACCATACTAAGGTTCAGGGTTCAGGATTTTCAGGGTGATGAAAGAAAAAGGCTTATAATTGTAGGCTCAAAGGGGTTCATCTAGGAGGTCCCACGATGGGCACAAATAGGGACGCGGGCTAATTTGGCTATGGTGTTGATTCCTAGGGTGCCTCTATCATATCCAGAATCAGGGACATGTATTGATAAAAGTCTCAACAAGTACAAGAGTGAATTCTAGCATTCTCCAGTCCATTAAACTTAATATATGGCAAGCAATCAATCAAATGAAGGAATAATGAGATCATCAAAACATCGCCAAAAAAATAAGAAGGGTTAATTACAGTTTACCCCCCTGAGGTTTGGGGGTGTCATCATTTCACCCCATCTACTTTTAATTTTGACTTTTCACCCCCTAAACTTTCCAATTTCAATCAGCCGTGTCCAATTTCTCCTATTCCATCCAAATTGGACGTTAAGTCAGACCCTTGAGGGCTAAAATGGTCATTTCAACATAAAAAAATAAAAATAAAATAAAAAGATTATTTTTTTTCTTTCTGTTTTTTAGTTTTTTTTTTTTTTTTTTTTTTTGTTTCTTCGTTTTTTTTTTTTTTTTTTTTTTGGTCTTCAACGTATACACCACAAGTTATAATAGGTTTATAAAAACAAAAAAAATACTCGAGGTGGTTGAAAGCCGCTCACTAGTCTACGATATTTGTGATATATCTCCGATAAAGTGAAGAATTTTAGGATATATCCCCAATAAAGTGAATAAATATTTGTAAAAAATAATTTTACACTTTATCTATAAATAAATATCTGTATATCCCCAATAAGTGAAGAAATATCTGTATAAAATCATTTTTGGTCTACATATTTGTGATATATCTCCAATAAATTGAAGAATTTTAGGATATATCCCCAACAAAGTGAAGAAATATTTGTACATCCCCAATAAAGTGAAGAAATATTTGTGTAAAATCATTTTTCACATATATTTATTTACAGATGAAGTGTAAAATTAATTTTTACAGATATTTCTTCACTTTATTAGGGATATATCCTAAATTTTTCACTTTATCGGAGATATATCACAAATATCGTAGACCAGCGAGCAGCTTTCAACCACCTAGAGTATTTTTTTATAAACATATTATAACTTGTGGTGTATAGGTTGAAGACCAAAACAAAAAAAAACAAAAAAAAAAAAACGAAGAAACAGAAAAAAAAAAAAATTTATTTTATTTTTATTTTATTTTATTTTTTATGTTGAAATGACTATTTTAGCCCTCAAGGGTCAGATTTAACGTCCAATTTTGGACAGAATAGGAGAAATTGGACACTGCTGATTGAAATTGGAAAGTTTAGGGGGTAAAAAGTCAAAATTAAAAGTAAAGGGGGTGAAATGATAACACCCCCAAACCTCAGGGGGGTAAACTGTAATTAACCCAAATAAGAATATATTTTTCATTTATCACTCCAAGAAAAAGGGACATGCATTGGCTTTTATGAATCAAAACTCAACTTTACATGCTCATATTATGTACCAAGGTCACAAAATCCATATCCACTACTCTTGCATATGCTTTTCATATGTCTCAATTAACCAAAGAATACCATTTAAAATCATCTCAATATTGTGATCCTTTTTTAGCCATAATTTCAGAGTTATAGAATCATCCTAGAGAGTTGAAAGGCATCCTAAGACTCAAAAACCAAAAACCAACAATGAAAACAAACATTTTTTTTTTTACATTTTTTTATTTTTGGACATTTTTCAATTTTTTTGTATTTTTCAATATATATGACTCAAAATAAAAGACAAAAATATAAATTCCTTCTGCCACACTTAAATATTGCATTGTCCTCAATGTAATCAATTAAAAGCATGCAATGAAACAAATAAACATAGATAGAAGATATTTATGAAAACAAAAGAGAAAATTGAAAACTAAAAAGAAATAGGGAAAGAGAAAGCAAATCTGTATTTGTAGATTCCTTCACAACTACTTTTGAATTGGGTTGCCTCCCATCATCACTGTATATTGCGGTTTTGGGAATGTAGTTTGTTTTGCTTATCTACTTGCATTGTGTGGCACTGAGATGTTTAACTGTGAAGCTCTTGGCAGCGGACCGGTCTCTAAGACGATTCAAGTCGCATAAGAAGGGTGTGTTGGCGATCAAAAGGATTAGGGAGGTTCTCACAGTTGTCGTTATTGTTGGTACTTTGCTGTGTTTTATCTTGAAAATTTTTGAAATAACATGGATTCTACTTTACGTTTGCTATTGGATTATACTTGTTAACTTATGTCGAAAACACTTGTATGATATACATTGCATTACATAAGGGAATGGAGACTAACCTTTAATTGTGACTAATTGGTATTTATTGTAGCTTCCATTTGGGTTTTGATATCAGCTTTCTGGCAAGTACTTTCAGTCAAAATATGAAATGCAAAAGAAGAAATATTTGTGAGTGATGAATTTTCTGATATTGATTCAATGGTGTAAATGGGGGTATATATACAAGCCCTACACTACTACATTATACATCTTGTTCTCCAAGTGTACTTGTCCTCCAAGTTTCCTTCTTCTACAAGATCCTTCTCCTACAAGTTTACTTTATATACAAGCAAACTTGTTCTAGACAACATGACTCACAAGTCAATACTCCCCCTCAAGTTGGGTGTTACACCCCATATCTGAGATACCCTTTTTACTGAGTTGCATGAAATTCATTATGGTTACCGTTCGCGGTTATAATTTTAACGTTTAGGGGGTGGTTAAAAATTGACTTTTTATGAGTTAATAATTTGAGAAAATTTCCTTCATGAAAATTGTAGAGGGCGTTAAACCGAGCACGTGCATATGTGGTACGTAAAAATCGGAGTTCGCATGCAAAAGTTATGAGTGAATTATGAAAATTACTGTTCATGGTAAATTTTTGATATATAGGGAAAGTTACCCGGGTAGGTTTCCAAAACCGGAAACCCACCCCTCTTTCTCTCTCCTCTCCCCTGACTCTCCCCCTTTCTCCTTCGGCTTTTCTTCCTCCCTCCGATTCCTCACTTTCCGGCCACCATCCGGCGTGCAACCGGTCACCACAGGGGCGCCTCAACCCGCTCTTGATGCCAGTGACCTAGGATTGGGGAGTTTCGGCCGTGAAAGTCCGGATCGAAGCAAGAAGTGCTCCGGTTGCAGTTTTGGGATTTTGCCGATTCCTGGCCATTCCGGCCACCTCCGGCCACCATATTCCCATCGAAGGTTCGGTTTTTGATGGAGATTATTTCCCCTAAGGTGGTTCATTCCAATTTGTATTGTAGAAGTCGAATTGACAATTTTTCATTTCTAGGGTTCTTGGAGCTTCGGGGCTTTCCTTCACCGGCTTGATTCGACCACGTCGAGGTAAAATTGGTTGATGTTGTAGTTGAGAAGTTGGTTGGGCTTGTGGTGTAGATGCTAGTGCCGGAGTTTGGTGGTCATCGGAGGAGGTCGCCGCCGGCGCGTGGGGACCACGCGCCGCCACTGTAGGTAGCGCTTGGAGGCGCGTAAAGCGGTGTTTTAATTGTCGTTTTAACCCCTTATACTCTATAACGATTGTAGATTGTAATGTATGAAGTTTGGTGGAAATTGGAGGAATTACGAATTGTGTTTAATTGATTAATTAACGATTTATGTGAATTCGATCACCGGAATTCTTTCGAATTCACTCTAGAATTTATTTATCGATGATTGAATATGGATGGAGTATTAAGGATGGAAATTGTAGAGGGTTGAGGAGTCGGATGTTAGGAAGGGGAATGTTTTGAATTTCCAATTAAGTATCGTAAAGTTAAAGTTCCGTCCTGTGAATTATATATTTATGATTGTTATTCGTACAGGACGAGAGGAGTCTCCATACGAGGAGAATCACGAGCGACATCAGGATTGACCGCATATTGTGAGTGGACCTTTGATTTTAATTGATGCATGCAAATTAAATTCCGCAAGTTTTAAGTTATTGATTTATCAACTTAATTATCGAGCATTTTACTTTGGTTTGGTTTATTGAATGTTTTATTGATTTGAACTTTTGAATTAAGATTTGTTATGCTCGATTTGAGGATTTTGATTTATGCGGATTCGGAAATTTATACTATTTATTTATTTTATTTATATTTGGCGATTTGAGATTATATGGAGATTTCCATGAAGCAAGACTTTATACTTATTTATACCCTATTTATATTTGAACCTGAGATGAGCTTGGCGTGCGGGGTCACGTCTTTATACATTGGATTCCGATTTTGCGAGATAAGTGGGGAAATTATACAGATTTACTGGCTTTTGACGATCTTCTTCCTCACCATACGCGGGTCATGTGAATAGGTCTCCTCCTCACTTACTTTGTGTTTGTGAGTGGCAGTGAGGTAGCTTTCTCCTCCTCACGTGGGTGGTAGTCGAGGTGATATTCTCCTCCTCGCACAAATTATGTGTGAGTGGTAGTTGAGGTTATTAGTTCTCCTCCTCGCACAATCTATGTGTGAGTGGCAGTCGAGGGTAGGTTGAGCCTGAGGGGCTCCATTCCCGTATGGTGAACCCATTTTCCCCATGTTCTTTTGTTGTTGTTCTTGACTAGCGGGGCTAGTCGGTCTTTTCTTAATTATTGCATGCATCGGGAGTTTTTAAAGAAATAAATGTGGGAAAGTATAAAATCTCTTTTGTTTAAAATTATTTATTTTTGTCCACTCACGCTAACGTTTTTATATACTTTTCCCTGGGCCCTTCGGTTTCAAATGCCCAGATTGCAGTATTGTTGCTCGGTGTACGAGTGTGAGCCATAGTGACCGCACCTGCTTCCGCCATCACATTCTGTAGGTTACCTGGTTAACCTACTGTATTCCTCGTCTTTTTATATTCCTAGAATGCTCTGATTACTAAGGGATATGTGACCCAACTTATATGTATTATATTTGAGGTCTATGACCTAACTTTGGTGAATGTAGTAACTTGTACCCTTTGGAGATTATGTATGATGATATTAGCTTTGGGATGATTGTTTGAATTTGGGAGCAGGGTGGCTCCAGGAGTTGTGGTTGGATAATTAGAAGTGAATTTTGGTTTTCCACAGGTTTTTGGGTTAACCATTTTTAAGGGAGGTTATGCCGAAATTTTTGGTAAATCTCCTTTAAAGGTGGGTCCCGCAGGGCCACTTCAGATTCCAGGGTGGAATTCGGGGTGGGTCTTGTCATTGGGGCATAAACGTCACGAAGACCCAACTTGCCTAGTGAGTCATGGAACAACTTGTTAGATTCAGCTTTGGTAAGTATATCCGCCGCTAATTGCTCCTCGGTTGAAACAAAAGAAAGGAGATTAACTTTGCATCCAGCTTTTCCTTAATGAAGTGTCGATCAACTTCCACATGTTTCGTTCGGTCATGTTGTATAGGATTATGTGATATGTCAATAGCTGCTTTGTTATCACAGTACAATTTCATTGCTGACTTAGGCTTAAAGCCCAAATCTCGAAGTAAATTTCGTAGCCACAGAAGTTCACACACTCTATGTACCATACCTCTATATTCAGCTTCAGCACTTGACCTTGCAACAAATTTTTGCTTCTTACTTCTCCAGGTAACAAGGTTTCCTCCCACAAAGGTGAAGTACCCAGATGTAGACTTCCTGTCTGTGATAGAAGCAACCCAATCTGCATCTGTATATCCACTAACATCGAGGTGCTGATATTTAGAGAACATTAAACCTTTTCCTAGTGCTGACTTTAAGTACCTCAAGATTCTTACCACTGTCTCCATATGTCGTTCACTTGGATTATGCATAAACTGATTCACAACACTAACTGCATAAGCAACATCAGGTCTAGTGTGTGACAAATAAATCAGACGTCCTACTAACCTCTGGTATCTTGGTTTGTCAGTTGGAACCTGATCAGGATATAGTTTGTGATTTTACTCGATTGAAGTGTCAATCGGGCAACAATCCAACATGCCTGTCTCTGCCAAGAGGTCCAACACATACTTGCGTTGACATAAGAAGATGCCATCTCTGCCCCTGGCTACCTTAATCCCCAAGATATACTTTAAGTATCTCAGATTCTTCATCTCAAACTCAGATGCCAAATTCTTCTGAAGACTTCCAATTTCTACCAAGTCATCCCCTGTTATCACCATGTCATCCACATATATAATAAGCACAGTTACCTTTCCCTTTTGGTGCTTTAGGAACAAGGTGTGACCTGAATTGCTTTGCTTGTATCCAAAGCGTCTCATGCATTGAGTGAATCTGTCAAACCACGCTCGGGGTGATTGTTTAAGTCCATAAAGAGACTTCTTCAATTTGCACACAACATCACTAAGTGTATGTGAAGACTCAAAATTTCAGTTAAATATTTTGGAATCCGATATTTGTTCAATTAGATAAAATATGAATTGTGGGTATGATTCGTATGTCATTGTGTGAGGAATTTGGTTTCGAATGATTTTATTTTCGAAACGAACGTTATTTAGGGGGTCACTAAAATCGATTTTTTATACGAAAGGAATTTGAGGAAACTTCCTTCACGAAAGTTGTAGATCTCATCGATATGAGTGTGCTTATGCGGAACGCAAGAATCGGAGTTCGTATGAAGAAGTTATCACATTTGGAAATATTTCCATTTTGGGTATATATATAAATGGAAAGTTTCCAAATTTAGGGTTTCCTTTTCTGTTAGCCGTTTTCTTCCTCTTCTCCTTCGCTCTCTCTCTCTCTCTCTCTCTCTCTCTCTCTCTCTCTCTCTCTCTCTCTCTCTTTCGGCCGAAATGAGCTCAAAACAGAGCAATTCTTCACCAGCCGATCTCTTCCTCCTTAGGCCACCTCAAGACGTCGGGATTGGAGGTGAGTAAATCTCACATGGTACATTTACGAACCGAATTTCCTTATTGCACAATTAATTGTTATGTGTGGGAAAATGGTTTTAAGAAAATGAGATTTAACGTATATAAGAAAATGAATTTCTTGGTTTTACTATGTGTGAACTATAGTTGATATTAGTGGTCATTCCTGAGTGGATGATTACGTATATATATATATATATATATATATTTACGTGATTTTATACGGAATTGTATGACATTGAAATATATGTTTTTTTTATGATTTCGTTTATATACTTGAATGAAAGATTTATTTGCCATGAATATTATGATAATTGGTATTGTTGTGAGCATGATTTGGGTGGAGACATGATATTGTGAATCGGGTGGGATTCTATTTATATTTTGTTCTGCGGACTGAAATGTCCAAAGTTCGACGGTTATCATTGTGATAAATGAAGTATTTTTGTTCTGCAGGCAGAAATGCCCAAAGTTCGACGGTTATAGTATTAACCGAAGTATATCGGATGCTTGCACCTGGGCCAAGGTGACAAGTAACGATTCATATAGAGCTCTAGTCTGTTGTGGGAGTACGGTCATGGTGGTAACTAGGTTATTGCATTGTGAGTACTTTGTGCCACGTGTTGGGTTGTTCATTAAATTGTTGGGGTTGTTGTGTGTGTTCAGATTGTTGGATTGTTTTACTTGAATTAAAAGAATTGTGATTTAATAAATCAACCGTTCATTTCTTATTTACTCACGAGCTTTGCAAAAAGCTTACCGGGTTTTGTGTTTGCAATCCCGGTACACTATTCAAACGGTGTAGCGGATAACCCTACAGGTCAGGAGTATCAGGGTGGAGATCGAGCGGAGTAGGACATCAGTGTTAAGTGCTGCACTTAAATTATTTTAGTGTGTTATAGACTCTTTCGGATTTAACATTTTATCTTTGTTGGTATTGTGATAATTGGCTCAAGTGATAGTTTGCTATGAGGTTTGTATTATGGTTTATGAGACGTTGGTTAAGAAAAAAAAATTCAGGACGTTATTTTGTATTGGTTGTTATTCATGTTTCGGATTTGAAGTTGTTATTCAAAATTCGGGGCGTGACAGTGTATCTGGGGCATAACTAGGAGGAAGATTCATGTACACTTCTTCATTTAACTCCCCATGAAGGAATGCAATTTTGACATCGAACTGATGGAGTGGCCAGTTCAGATTAGCTGCCAGTGACAATAACACCCGAACAGTATTCATCTTGGCTATTGGAGCAAAAGTCTCATCATAGTCAATCTCATATGTCTGATTGAACCCTTCGCCACCAAACTCGCCTTCCTGTGCCATCTGCATTATGTTTCATAGTAAAAATCCATCTACACCTAACAGTCCTTTTGCCATGAGGAAGTGGTACAAGTTCCCATGTGTGATTCTTTTCTAACACCTCCATTTCTTCTTCCATTGTCTTGGCCCACTTCCTATCTCTCAAAGCCTCTTGCACTTAATTGGGCACAGATACAAAGGATATTCGATGCACAAAAGATTTATATGACTTTGACAATCTATGAGTTGACAAAAAGTTTGCAACTGGATATTTATATCTAGCATGAAGAGTGGGCTCATACTTCTTGGTAGGTTGACCACGAGTTGACCGGTTAGGTAAGGAATATTTGGTTGGGCCAAACTCAACAAGAGTAGGTTCAACATTATTATTAGACTCATATACGGGTTCAGAACGTACCTCTAGATGATCTTCAGAACTTGGGAAAATCTTGGTCAATGAGGGATAATTGAGGAAGGGAAGTCACTGTCAAAGGTTCTTCAGCTTGATTTTCTGATTGGTCGAAAAAGGTTCTGTGTTCTTCTGCCACAGAATTTGAATGGTTAAGACTAAGCTCCTCAGGATTCGACTGGTCGATGGATAAGTTTGACTGGTCAATCAAGCTTCTTTGTTCCTTCGGATCTGTCATTGATTGGTTGATTTGGATACTTTGATCAGTCAAATCATGGTCGTCAGTACATTCTTCTTTGTCCTCTTTTCTTTCTTTTGGTCTTCCTCTCTCCCATTGTCTTTCTTCCTCTGAATCTCTTCATTTTTTCCTTGTTCCTCTGTTCTCTTCTCCCTTTTTTTTCTCTCTCTCTTTTTTTCTTTTTTCTCTTCGTCCGTAGAAGCCAAATGGTTTTGCCCTCTGAAAACCCAAAAGCCACTATTATGCAAACTATAATAGGAAATCAATGATACAAAATCGCTCACTCGATCAAATATGCCTAAACTTCTCATGCTATACCCAATTGAATAAAATTAGCATAAATCAAAGAGCAAAAAGTACCCAATTGAAATCAAGACTGAAACTTTAAAATCCAATCCAAATTAAGAACTCATAAACTAACTGAGAAGAATCAAGGAAATCTACTTACAGGAGACTTGTTCTGTGGACCTCAACAACGATGGCAAGCCTGCACACTCTTCTCTGCAAATAGTGTAACACGAATATTTGCAGGACATCAAGTAAAACTCTCCTCTTCCACACTCGTTGATTCTTAGTTAATTTTTATTTTGATAACATGATGCTACTGCGAATTGGATGAGTCCCTTAACCCTCAATCGGCCTAGATGCGGAAGCAGAACCCATTCCCTCTCTCACTCTCTCTTGGTTATACAGCCATAGAAGAAAGAATGAAACCAATGGAAGCATCTTTTGTCAATGGCAGAGTAGCAAAAAAATCTCAAATGAGGGCAAAACCATCCCTGTCTTCGCTTTATTGATATAGTCTCACAATTAGTGTCCATATGAGAAACAGCAGTCAAACCTTGATCATTAGATATTTTCTCTGTTTGTTCCTGAGTATTCTCATGTTCTGCATCATCATCTCGTAAAACTCTCCTCATTTTTGTTTTTCCACTCTTTGCTGCCATTACTGCATTCAAACGATCCACAGTTTTAGTACAATGAAACACAAACTGAACAAATAAAAATCTTTAAAGATACCTGAACAAACATTGACGCTTTTTTCAAATTACATACCGGAATTGAAACCACTTGAAAAATTAAACACCAAACTGTTCGTAGAGTCTACATAAGAAAACAGCAGTAGTCAGAAAATTCAATATTACCACAGTTATTCAATATTATCCAATAAACTTTAGATTTTCTACCTCAATAACAATAGTAGACTGAGGTGGTCTTGATTAATAGACAAACAAACAGTGGCAAAAAAATGACAGCAACACTTTTTTGCATAGAACTGCAAAAGAGGAACAAATAAAACTAATAAATTAATCTGAACACAGTTTATATAAAGTTTATATAGCAAGAACAAAAAGGGGGGCAAAAAAAAATTATACATAATTCTGTACGTAATGATCAATTCATGAAAACCAACTATTGCAAATTTTACACCTATTAAGAAGCCACCTCTTTAATCTCTAGCAACTTCCCATAAAACCCTTCAGCTGTGAATCAAATTATATTCAAGACCTCAAAACCAATATTTCTTCTCCTTACTGACATATGCATCACAACACAAATTTTGTTTCAAAACTACAAAATAAACTCATGGCACAAAAAGCTATATCATCTTAATGTTAGAAAAAAACCAATACCACAACCTATACCAAATAGGAACAATCTGCAAACAATCAAATCATTACTTGCAGATTGCTAAATACATATATATACACAACATAACACATATATATAGATACTCATTCCATAGAACACATCCATACAAATATATACATACTCATTCAAACGCAAACTCAAACCCAAATTACTTTGACCTACATGCTAATATACAAAATAGACCAAATTTAGAAACACAAAACTCAATCAAAACCATGATTTTAAACAACTCATACAAACTAAACAACAATTTCAAACAGTTCCTAATAGAATCCCAAGTAGAAAGACACATTAATAAATCAATACCAGAAAAGAAAAAATAAATAAATGAAAGAATGAAATTTTGTGCTCCAATAATCAAACAATTCCTAGTAGAATCCCAAGTAGAAAGGCAGCACAAAAAAGGGAAGAGCCTCTTATCACATGGCAAAGCTGTGAGTGGCATTATCTTACTATGCCCCAGTTATAAACAACAGTCAAGCTGTGACTAGAGGGACCTCAGAAAAATTAAAAAAAGTGAGCTTAGTAGACAAAAGAATGAATGCATCTCAACTGTTGGCAGTGTTCCAAGCTAACCATGAAGTTTAGAATCAAGAAACCGCACCAAAAGTCTGTGAAGATCTACTTTTCAGTTCAAGGATTCATCGAGAAGGTTAGTAAATCCCCTAATCTTTGTAAACATTTAATCTTCACTGTACCCTTTAGTACTGAAAGAAAAAAAAGGGAAAAAAAAACTGAGCATCTTCTTTCTCTTCCTCTCCTCACTCTCTCTTTCTCTCTATTGCTCATGTTTAACTCTTCGGAAACACTCACGAAGAAGAATCAAGGATTAAGCCAATATCACTTTCACAGTCAACAATTGGATGCAATTGATATTCATACAATTTCCAAAAAAAAAAAAAACAAAGATAAATTGAAAGAACACTCAGTTTTTTCAATTACACGGTCAGATCAAGTTGATATACTTGCAAGTCACAAACAGAAAGCAAAGCAACTAAGGACGAACATAATAGATATAATTGCAAGACACAAAACAAATCCCTAAAACCTATCACCAAACACCAATATTTTGAACCAAACAACCAAAACACCAGTATCTTGAACCCAAATCAAGAACGAAGACCATTACCGTACCTAGTCAGATTGATCAATGAAAGAAGCAAAAACAGTGAGATTCCCCAGTACCCGTAGACGATGAGATTTCGTACTCGTTTTCAACCCAATCTCTGTATCTCAAAGGCTGATTGATGGGGTTGACACTTGACCCTGATGCTACGCTTCTATAGGACAGCTTGATGGCCACTGCTGTATCTCCAAACTCAAAGGAGTGATTTTTGGGTTTTGAGATGAATTTTGACTTGGGTGTGAGAGATTCGAGTAAACGCTCTAGAAGAGAGAAGAAGATTAGATCGATGCACAGTAAAACAAAAAAAAATCTCCAAGGAGGGCAGAACCGTCCTTTCCAGCCCCAAGCACTGTTCCGCATTGTTGCCTTAGGAACAGTGGCACAACGGAACTCATCTTTAGTATATAGTAAATATGCAAGCAAACTTGTTCTAGACAACATGACTCACAAGTCAACACTTTCGCAACTAACCCAATTACCCCAAAAATGGCTGCAATACTATCAGTAGCAGCAACCTCTGGTTTTTTTAGTTTCTTCAGCTGCCATTAACATAGAATTGAGTGCTCTGCCTCAAGTTTATAGGCACAATTCCAAGCTTGCATTTTAAGATAGTATATACTTTAGTTGAATTATTATAAAATACTAGTTGTAATCAAAATGAGCAACATACTTATTAATTTAATGACTTCTCTTTTGTTAACTCTATGTTTTGGTTTATATTAAATTATTGGGATGCTGTTCATTGCAATGTCAAAGCCTCTTTTGTTAACTCTATAATATTTTTTTGAATGACCTGATAAAGCAGAGTCGGATATTATTTTATGTGGTCATTTAGTGCAAGTGCTTTTTTCCATGACAGAAATATGTGCTGGGTTGGGTATGTCTTAGGCTCATCTAGGAAGAAGCTTTAGATTGGTGATAAAGTTATTTGAGTTTATATTTGCATCTTAGATTTCATTTGCTGTTTGTGATTAGAGTTTCAAGCTCTGCTTTTTGCTTGGGATTGATAGTCTTTATCTCTCTAGAGCCTGGCCTAGAGATAATCAACACCTTGCACAATGTAACTACGTTTTTTGTTTGTTTTCTGTAGTCAGGTTTGTCAAGATGTTTACCCCCTTCCAAACCGCACAATAACTCAATATGTGTGTGTACCATAGGTAAAAGCCATCACACACTGAGATCCGAGTGAGAAAGTCTTATTACCCACAGATTTTAATCTGTGGGTAATTGTTGTTTTGCTAGTAGTGATAAGACAACTATAGGAAATTGAATACCATAAACTTCACAACCAATTCTAGGCCTAAACCCTAAATTTAGTTGTTTTTATGTCGACAAAAGAACAAGATAAATACGTACCTGTGTTCTTGTTGTAAGTATTGTTTAGTTCCAATTAGCAAAGTAATTGGGAGGATGAAGATGAGAGCTTGGAGTTGGAAATTAAAAGACGATAAGAGCTAAATTTCAATATTGTTTTTTCTTTTAATGAAGAAAAGTTTAATTTTGGATTAGAAATACGTATTGCCATGCCATTTCCACATCACTTGGTATTGTGTTGACATCATTCAAACAATAAATCTGACCCATTGAATATTTTAAAATCTAATGACTCACAAGGTGTGTAAAATTTGTGTAAAATATAGTGTCCCTTGATCCGGACTCTAGGGTAAATGAACAAAGACCCTATTTATTAGTAATAGTTCTTGGGACTAGCAATGTTATGGTCATGAGTCATGACCATGTTGAGGCTTTGGCCAGCCGTTGTGATCTCCGGTATCCTTTTAGAAGAATCGGATCCTTTTAGTCTAGTCTTTCTTATCATTCGTCCCACATACTTCTACTTCACTTTTTAAGTATATGCATGCCGATATTCCAAATGTGTTATTGCAATTTTCAAATTCTTTTGTTTTTTATCATATAGTGTCAAAGAAAACAACGTACTATACGCCTCCTTTTTGCTTTATCTAATAATTAGTTTTTACTCTTGATCTTAACCAAACAAATCCTTGGAATCTGTTCATAAAGTATTGTTTGCTAACGTAGTTTTATCCTTTTTTTTTTCTTTTTTTTTTATAAGGGAGGGTTAAGGCCCCTTATTAATAAATGAGTTGCGTAAGGTTTTTACCCCATCCCTAGATTTTTTTTATTGAGACATCCCTAGAATTATTATAAAGTGACAAAATCCCTTTCTATAAATAAGGTGTCGAAGAAGAAAAAAAAAAACTAAAAAAGAAATTTAAGATCAGGCTTAAAATATCTATATCTCCATATCTATTGGAATTTTGAAAAAGGGAGATATCAGAAATATCGGGGATATATGGGAAAATGTATCTTTTTTAAAAGAGTCAATTTATTGGAATTACATATAAATACATAGGAATATCAACTTCATCCACATCCAAAAAGAGACTCTAGGTGGTTGAAAAGTCGCTCGTTGGTTTACGAAAGTGCAATAGTCAGACCAAAACATATGACGAATATAGAACGAATTTTAATAATGAATATGATAGTTACAAAGATCTTTAGAGGTGCCGACGTGTGATGCCCCGGAAATTCGTATTTATTTTCCGAGGATTTTTCGGAATCTAATGTATGCTTATTGGACAGTTTCGTGGCTCGTGGATGGAGCAGAAGTGTTTCGAATGAATTTCTATTCGGAAAGTATGACTTTATAAGGGAGCTCAAGGTTGACTTTTTATACGTTGGGATTCTCTGAAAGTTGTAGAGCGTGACGATACGAGTTCGTGGACATGTGGAACTCGGAAATCGGAGTTCGTATGTGAAAGTTATGAGCATTTGAAGTTTTGGGAAAGTTCTATAAATAGGAGTTTCCATTTTCGAAAACTTACTATTTCCATTTTCACATTTACCATTTTCGGAAATCAGAAAACTCTCTGTTCTCTCTCCTCACCTGCGACTGACCCGACCCGAACTCAGTGATCTGACCCGGCTGGAACTCGCAGCTCCGGCTATCTCTAGCCGTGAAACTTGGTCAGCTGATTCGTCTCCTCCGTCTGGTCGTCTCTGTGGCATTCTCTAGCGGCGATTTCCACCGTGTGCGGTGCAGCAAGGCAGCGCAGTTTGGTGTTTTTGGACCCGACCGAAAAACGTAGCTCTGGTGACAGTACGGCTTCAAGTTTCCTCCTTTGGCTTCGTGGGAGCCTTCAGGATCGATCTATGGTGTTTGTTTGGATCGATTTACATGGAAATCGGTTCAACTCGGATTGAGCAAAAATCCAAAGCTTGTGAGGTATTTTTCAACCCTTTATGCTTGTTTTCTGACTTCGAGCTAGTTATGAAAATTCACAAGCATGCTTATATGAACAGCTTTGATGTTGGGAGTTTTGTGAGATATTGAGTTTTGGCCTCCTGTGGCAGCATTCTGGTGGCTTTCTGACAATATAGGGAACTTTTTTTGGTATTATATATGTTCTACTCACTGTTACGAGCGTTTCGATATATAATATGCAAATTTTGGAGTTCGTATGGATTTGTTATGATTTTTACGGTTTCATACCTGTCGATTTATTCGATCCGTGAGGATTCGAGCTTCCGATCGACTTGTGGGTTGGTCATATCGATCGTGGAAGTATTCCGGAGACTTTGGGAGGTCTCGGATGTGGTTTGCCTCAATTGGCGCCACTTTGGGGATTTTAGTTCAAAACAGGGGTTTCGGACTTAAATCAAATGTGAATCATTACTAAGTTGAAACCGTATGTGTTTAGGTACTTTACGAAGTATCCTTGGACGGTTAAATTGTGGTTGAGCTGCTTTGTTCTATTTTGAAGAAAAAAGCGGGAGTTTTGAGGTGATTAATCTCACAAGGTTCATTATGAACGGAATTACCATTCTTCTTTTGGCGTTAATTAGTTAACTGCAAACTATAGTTGGTATCGGTAGGCATTCCTGAGCGAATGACTACGTGTATATATATATATATATATATTTACGTGAAATATATATATATTCTTGTGGATGATGTGCGATGAATAATATGTATGATGGTGTTCATATTATTGTTGAATGTGACTTTTCAGGGAACAATATTATGGAAAAATATGTTTTCTATTGTTTGAAAAGTATTGAACTTGATGTTACATTTTTGAGTCAAGCGTGACTCATTTTAAATGTATTGGTCCTTGTACCAAGGGTCACAGATGGTAAGCAGGGATTGGAAAAGCCGAAACTAGATGATGTAACGTTTTTAAGTCAGGTGTGACTTAACGTTTGACTTTGAGACCAGAAGGGGTCTAAAGATCATATGTCACAGATGGTCACAGGTCGCAGATGGTGACCTTGCTGTTTGATTTTATGACCAAACGGTGTCTGAAATCATATGTCACAGATGGTGACAGGTCTTAGATGGTGACCAAGGCAGGAAATAGGTAATCACGTCCCTGGCCGGACGAGTGGTTACGATTTCGGTCAGAGCTCTAGTCTGTTTGCCATTATAGCTTATGGGGGGTAATAGTCGAGGTTGTTGGAGACTCATGAGTATGTAGTTTTAAAGGAGAGTTCCGAGAGTATTCATCTTTTATTGTCTAGATGAGACTTGAATTGCTTCTTGATGGTTAAGTTAGCAAATAGAATATTGTCACAGCGGTGACTTATGTTGTCCTTTCATTGGAAAGGATATGGAGGGTTAGAAGGAATCATGGTTGCATGATTTCCTCAAGCCGATGTGTGTGAGTTGTTGATTGATGTTCATGAGTTACCCATACAGGCTTGCAAAAGATTACCGGGTTTGTTGTGTGGCAACCTGGTGCACCATTCATATGGTGTAGGGGTTAATCCTGTAGGTCAGGACAATCC
The DNA here is from genome assembly GCF_002994745.2 of Rosa chinensis. Classification (NCBI taxonomy): domain Eukaryota; kingdom Viridiplantae; phylum Streptophyta; class Magnoliopsida; order Rosales; family Rosaceae; genus Rosa; species Rosa chinensis. Next base: position 44,124,861 of record NC_037094.1, on the reverse strand, counting down.
TGGCTGAAGCTGAGGTAGCTTATTGGCAGCAGAATGGGTAGGAAGCAAATTTTGTTGGCTTTGCCATTGTTATGACTTCCGCTATGTAGTAAGCTCTGAGGAGCATTTACGTTTTATTTTGTGATGACAATTTAATTCGTAAGTTGTGTAATATGTGACTTTGTGGAGCAGGTCAATATTTGAAATTGTTGGTTCAGGGCATCAATCTGTACTTGCTGTAAAGGGAAGATGTCTCCATGTATTTTGTATTGATGGCTGAACGATCGCGCATGTATGATTATGGGATTATATATCGATTTTTATTTGTGTTAAAAATCAGGGGCGTGACAGATTGGTATCAGAGCATAAGGTGCATATTTGGTGACAATCAATACTCCTCAAGTGATGATCCGTCTGCAGGGGATCCCCATCATATGCTCTTCGGTATTGATATAGTCATTGGGTGCGCAATGAGCGTTTGAATGTGAGCCTTCAGGGTAGTGTTGGCTCAGTGAACAGAGTGTAGGAGCTTAAGGTAGCTTCTAAGAGTTATAGTCTTTTAAGGAATGAGGACCTTTAGATTTAACTCTTGTTTACGTAGGGATATAATTGTATCTTCTGACGTAGTGTTGTGGTTGATTTAGTCATAACATTGACTTATACTTGTGGTTAGGAGTCGTACAAGTATTAATCACAGGTTGCTATGCTCCTTGGGTGATGGATTCACAAGGAGGCAGAGCTAGGGGTCGAGTTAGACCCAGAGGCAGGGGTACAGCCCGAGGTAGGGGCAGGATTCTTCCTCCTATTGAGGAGATGTTTGAGAATGATGTCGAGGCATCGAATGTGGAGCTGCCTGTTCCACCTATTGTGGAGGTTGTGAATGTTATGGATGCCACTCGTTTGTCGAGGTTGGCTAAGGAGATTTCGATGGCTGGGAGCAGTTGGAAAGGGAGTTCATCTCGTTAGTCCAAGGGACTGAGAGTGTGAGAGAGTATGAGGCTGAGTTCTTAAGGTTGTATCGCTTTGTGAGGCAGATAGATGCTGAGAGCTTAGCTATGAAGTTTCAGTGGGGACTCAATGCTTCAATCCGGCGCGATGTCGCTGTTCTGGAATTGAAGACTGTGAAGCTCATTTTCGCTAAGGCTATGGCCATTGGGCATGAGAACCTAACTTTCTAGGAACAAGAATCAGCTGAGAGGGATTTCCAAAGAAAGGAAAAGGCAACTGCGGGGAGCAGTAAAGCATCTGGGAATCGAGGTGGATTCTAGAAGAGACAGAGAACTAATCAGCAAGCGCCAGCTAGGGCTGCAGCTGCACCTACTAGGTTGCACCTAATAGGCAGGTGGCAAACCATAAGTGTTTCAATTGCAATGAGATGGGCCATGTTGCTCGATCTTGCACGAAACCGAAGAACTTGGCATGCTTCACATGTGGCCAAAAGGGGTACTTCTCAAGGGATTGTACCCAGAAGGGTAGGGGACAAGGAAACCAGCAAAGGCAACTGCCTCAGGGGCAGGCTAGGGTGTTTGGTATTGGTCAGCATAATACAGGAGTGGAAGGTACCTTATCCTTATTTGATTTCTTTGCTAGAGTATTGATTGATACAGGAGCGTCCCACTCTTTCATATCTAGCTCTGTGGTTGATATGTTAGGTTTGACTCCTAGGCCTCTTGCTAGACCCTTGTGTGTTATTTCCCTACTTGGTGTTTCCTTTGAGCTTGATATGTTTTGCTATGCATGTCTGATTGTGATCGGTGGTAAAGAGCTTTCTGCAACTTTGATTATGTTAGCAGATCATACGTATGATGTTATTTTGGGTATTGATTGGCTGAGGCCAAATCATGATACAATTGATTGCTTTGAAATGGTAGTGTCATTTCATATACCTAGACAGCCAGTGTTTTGTTATCGGTGTCTTAGGTCAGATACTACTTTGAGGGAAAGATTCTTAGCTCATGTGGAGTCAGTGAGTTCTGCTGCGGTTATGGCAGAGATTGCTGTGGTTTCTGAGTACAGTGATGTATTCCAGGAAATACCAGGGTTACCCCCAAGGAGGGTAGTGGATTTTGCTATCTATGTGATACCAGGTACTGCACCTGTATCAATGGCACCAACTGAACTTAAAGAGTTGAAGGAGCAAATTGATGGTTTACTTGAGCAGGGGTTCATTAGACCTAGTACTTCTCCTTGGGGTGCACCTATGGTGTTTGCGAGGAAGAAGGATGTTTCACTACGGTTGTGTGTGGATTATTGGCAGTTGAACAAGGTGACGATCAAGAATAGGTACCCTTTACCTAGGATTGATGACTTGTTTGACCAGTTTAAGGAAGCTACTGTATTCTCGAAGATCGATTTGAGATCCGGATATCACCAGTTGAGGGTGAAGGATGAGGATGTTCCTAAAACTGCTTTTAGGACCAGGTAGAGTTTGTTGTCATGCCTTTTGGTCTAACCAATGCACCTGCTGCTTTTATGGACTTGATGAACTATATGTTCAGTCTGTACTTGGATAAGTTTGTGGTGGTGCTCGTGGATGATATCTTGATTTATTCCAAGACGTTGGAGGATCATGATAAGCATCTGCAGATCATGCTACAGATTTTGAGAGAAAAGAAGTTGTTTGCGAAATTCGAGAAGTGCGAATTTTGGCAAAAGGAGGTCAAGTTCCTTGGTCATGTAGTTTCGAAGGATGGAGTCTCTATGGATCCTTCTAAGGTTGAAGCAGTGATGAACTGGGGCCAATCCACTACGGTTACTGAGGTATGTAGTTTTCTGGGTTTGGCAGGTTATTATCGGAGATTCATCGAGGGATTTGCTAGCATTGCTTCGGCTTTGACCAAGTTGACCAGGAAGTATGTCCAGTTTGTGTGGATTGAGGAATGTGAGCGAGCATTCAATGAGTGGAAGACTTGATTGAGTCACAGATGGTGACGGATCATAGATGGTGATCGATATTGAGTCACAGATGGTGACGGATAGTAGATGGTGATCGATACTGAGTCACAGATGGTGACGGATCACAGATGGTGATCGATAGTGAGTCACAAATGGTGACGGATCACAGATGGTGATCGAGATTGAGCAACAGATGGTGACTGGGATTAGTTCACAGATGGTGATCGTAATCGGTGCAACATTCTGAGTCTAGTATGACTGTCTTGATTGATATCTGTGTGATGATCAGTTGGATGATTGATATCTGTGTGATGACTGGTGAAATCTGTGTGATGATTTACGTTGGTGTTTGAGTTGAAGTGATGTTGTCATTTTCAATTCTAGGAAATGCAAGTGCAGCATGTTGTGTGGTGCATCCTTCATTGTTATGGTAGTAGAGGTCTATACCACTTTAATTGTGATTACAATGATAGGTGATGATTTGTGTGTGGGTCAGGCGGAGCCAGACCTTAGCTTGATTTTGTGTCTCAAGTTGGGTAGACGCTTATTGAGTTGTGATGCTAGGGCTGTGGTTGATTTGAGTTGAAGTGAAGGTTTCACTTTCAATTCTTGTAATGCAAGGGTTACATTATCGAGGAAATGATGCAGATACTGTTGTGATAACAGGTTTCTGGACTCTTTTGTGATCTGTGTGTAGTGCTGCAGTCACAGAGTCTTTATTGGGTAGTGTACGAGGATGAGATCCATGAAATGATTTGGGTTACCACTAAGTGGTGTGGTAAGGATTCCTACAAGAATAGGTTGTTGAGGAATGAGAATTGGATGTGGGGATGAGTTTTATCTGTAATTGTTCGCATGGTACGTTTAAATTTCGGGACGAAATTTCTTTAAAGGGGGGTAGAATGTGATGCCCCGGAAATTCGTATTTATTTTCCGAGGATTTTCCAGAATCTAAATTATGGTTATTGGACTGTTTCGTGGCTCGTGAATGGAGCGGAAGTGTTTCGGATGAATTTCTATTCAGAAAGTATGACTTTAGAAGGGGGATCAAGGTTGACTTTTTATACGTTGGGATTATATGAAAACTTCCTTCACAAAAGTTGTAGAGCGCGACGAGTTTGTGGACATGTGGAACTCGGAAATCGGAGTTCGTATGTGAAAGTTATGAGCATTTGAAGTTTTGGGAAAGTTCTATAAATAGGAGTTTCCATTTTCGGAAACTTACTATTTCCATTTTCACATTTACCATTTCCGGAAATCAGAAAACTCTCCGTTCTCTCTCCTCACCCGCGACTAATCCGACCCGGTCGGAACTCGCAGCTCCGGCGATCTCTAGCCTTGAAACTTGGTCAGCTGATTCGTCTTCTCCGTCCGGTCGTCTCTATGGCATCCTCTAGCGGCAATATCCACCGTGTGTGGCGCAGCAAGGCAGCGCAGTTTGGTGTTTTTGGACCCGACCGGAAAACGTAGCTCCGGTGACGGTACGGCTTCAACTTTCCTCCTTTGGCTTCGTGGGAGCCTTCTAGATCGATCTATGGTGTTTGTTTGGATCGATTTACGTGGAAATCGGTTCAACTCAGATTGACCAAAAATCCAAAGCTTGTGAGGTAGTTTTCGACCATTTATGCTTGTTTTCTAACTTCGAGCTAGTTATGAAAATTCACAAGCATGCTTAGATGAACAGCTTTGATGTTGGGAGTTTTGTGAAATATTGAGTTTTGGCCGGCGGCGGTGCGCCACAGCCTGTGGCGGCTTTCTGGTGCCTTTCTGGCCATATAGGGAACTATTTTTGGTGTTATATATGTTCTACTCGTTGAAACGAGCGTTACGATATATAATATGCAAATTTTGGAGTTCGTATGGATTTGTTATGATTTTTACGGTTTCATACCAGTCGATTTATTCAATCCGCGAGGATTCGAGCTTCCAATCGACTTTTGGGTTGGTCATATCGATCGTGGAAGTATTCCGGAGACTTTGGGAGGTCTCGAATGTGGTTTTGTCTCGATTGGCGCTGCTTTGGGGATTTTTGTTCAAAATGGGGGTTTCAGACTTAAATCAAATGTGAATCATTACTAAGTTGAAACCGTATGTGTTTAGGTACTTTACGAAGTATCCTTGGACGGTTAAATTGTGGTTGAGCTGCTTTGTTCTATTTTGAAGACGCAGCGGGAGTTTTGAGGTGAGTAATCTCACAAGGTTCATTATGAACGGAATTATCATTATTGTTTTGGCGTTAATTATTTAACTGCAAACTATAGTTGGTATTGGTAGGCATTCCTGAGCGAATGACTACGTATATATATATATTTACGTGAAATATATATATTCTTGTGGATGATGTGCAATGAATAATATGCATGATGGTGTTCATATTATTGTTGAATGTGACTTTTCAGGAAACAATATTGTGGAAAAAGATGTTTTCTATTGTTTGAAAAGTATTGAACTTGATGTTACATTTTTGAGTCAAGCGTGACTCATTTTAAATGTATTGGTCCTTGTACCAAGGGTCACAGATGGTGAGCAAGGATTGGGAAAGTCGAAACTAGATGTTGTAACGTTTCTATTCATATAATTAACATCGGTTCTTATACTTGATTGATGTCTATACTTTTCATCCAAAATTTTAAAAAAACGCGGAAATGTACTAAGTCTAAAATTAAGTAAGCGGGAGCCAAATTTTCACTCCCTTCCAACACAGAGACACGGCGACACCGCCCCGTCCAGCAACCGAAGTCCTCTTTTGCCTTCTCCGGCTCCGACCGCTCGATCTCCTCCTCCTTGTCCGCCTCTTTCTCTCTCATCTCTCTTCTGAAATCCAGTGAATCTCCTAATTGTTGAGATCGAGAAGCCAAAGCCGGAGCTGCAGTCGCCGTCTCTCCTTTCTCTTTCCATGGGCCTCCCCTTCTCAGCCCCTCTCTTCGACCATCCAGGCGGCGACGGCCATCGCTCTCATCGACTGTAACTCGGTAAGAAGTTGTCTGGGTTTTACTTTCTAGGTTTTCAATCGATCTATCTCTCATGAACATCTCCATGATTTTTTGGGTTTTCAGACAGCCTCGAACTCTTGGTTGCTCTCTTCCTCAAGCAGCAAAACTGAAAGTTTCTGGGTTCGATTTTTGATTCTTCAAAGTCTGTGTCTTCGGTATGTTCTCAATCTCTTTTTAATTGGTTTCTGTTTTGGACTCCTACTTTTTACTCGTAGATTCATATTTTCAGTTGTGATTTGCTTTGTTGGGTGAGGTAAGGTATGAAATTGGATATTGCTTAGACCTATAGTAGGTTAGTGTTGTATATATTCTGCTTATTTGCTTTCAATTATTTGAGAACCTATATGTTTGATATAAAAAGCCACTAGGATCATCCCTTGGCACATTGGATAGTTGTAGTACAGTATTCGATTTTATGGTGGTTATGCTAAGCATTTTTCCATATATATTGTTAATGCATTTTGACTTAATTGTATTCGATGTTGTTGTGAAGAGATTTTGATTCTTGTTATCTTGGTGAGGAGGGCTCTGATTCTTAAATAGTTCTCTATATGGATTTCACTTTAATATACTTTTTCATCAAGTTTGAAAGGCATGCATTGCTGTAGGGCAAGTCAATTTCCTCCTCATAGTTCAGAAATTGTCTACGTTCTATAGATGTTCTGAGTTGAATGTCACGGTGGAAGCAATTTGTGGGTACCGAGTGTCTACAAAGATGAGTTGTTTGTGTTGTATAATTGGAAAAATCCAAGCTTGAACTCTTGTCCTTGTGCCCTTTTAAAAATCTTAATAATGGTAGTAGGACTTCTTTGTATTTGTAATGTCAGCCATGTTTCTTTTGGATGTTACTGTTAAGTGAACTGTTTCGTATAGGTGCCTTTTCTCACATTTTTCTTTCGTTAAGATCAAGTGAAGGCAAATTCGGCATTAAAGGAAGGGTCTAAGGGTAGCGGCTCTGATCACATTGCAACACATACATTTACATTTCACGAATTGGCAGCCGCAACAAAGAATTTGAGAGCAGATTGTTTTGTGGGTGAAGGAGGTTTTGGTCAAGTATATAGAGGGCACCTGGAGAGTTCTAATCAGGTTCTTCCAAACCTTTACCATTTCATCTGAATGAAAATTACAGTTTTTATGACTCATTTCCTGTGTTCAACAGGTGGTTTAAGTGTTTAACAACCTCACCTTAAAATTTTTTTTTCTTCTCATTTTATGTTGTTTGTTTTAGAAATTAGAGTTCTAAACAGTTTTGGGACTCACTTTAAACATTTATAAATATATGTTCAGTATATGTTTTTTACTACCATATTAACTTTGTTCTTACACTCTGAGAAAGTAGACTGGGGGCAAAAGTTCACCAAAATCTAAAATTATTATTCTCTACAAGAAAATACCCAAGTCTCATATCAAATCACAAAGCTGCAATAGAAATGAATACCAAAACAATTGAAACAAAGATTACCTTATCTTCAGCCAAGAGGGGAAGATGAAGAAGAATCTCAAGCGGCTCGGTATCAGCAGCCATCAAAATGAACTCAGCGATACCTCTGTTCAGGGTCTTAGTAGCTGTCAAAAAAACCCCATACACAATTAGTTTTAAGCTTTCTTCCTATAACCAATTTACATAAACACAACAATATCAAAGTCTCAAACTTTATACAAGAACCCGAGTTGAACCTTCATTGGCGCCCTTTTTGAGCTGCTTGAAGTTGAAGGCTTGCTGGCCCTTTTTTTTATACTTCTAAAAAAAGCCATCTGTTTACTAAGGTAGGATAGCAGCTACATATCAATTCACAATTAAACATTGTAAAATATGCCTAAATGATTATGCTTGTACGTAGTTATGTGACAACTTGTTCAATTGCTTAGAATTGTAGTATTAATACTAGCAGGGAACCTTTTTTTTTTTTTTCAAATTTTTTTTTTTTGATTGAGCTCTGTTGATAATGTTTATTTATGTCTTAATAGTTGTCTGTTATTCTACATCAGCAAAGAAAGCTTCTTAAAGAGTAAATATGATTTTTTTTTCGTTGTACTCATAGATCAAACTTTAAACACCTTTCTTTACCTTGCATCATCAATGTGATTCAGGTGCGGGTTTGGTCAAGAAAAAAGGCATCAAAGGATTATTTGTACAAAGTAGAAGTAAGGGGCCATTCCTTGTTGATGCTTGTATAAGTCAAGTTAGTTATCATTTATCTCTCCCTACTTTCTCATTTGCTTTTGCATGGTTTTCATGAATTATGATGAATTCTTGATTTCCAGTATGTTGTTTGTTGTTTGATGTCCTGTCTTCAACAATTCTTTTTTTTTTTTTTAAATTTCAGCAATGGATAAATCTTGGATTAACGAAGATAGGGATACTTTAAAGTATGAATTGGGTGTTGAAAATTTCTTGCTTTTTGCTGAAGAGAATTCTAGTAACCCTAAGAAAATTCGATGTCCTTGCTCAAAATGTGTAAACTTCAAAGAAAAGTCGATTAAACTCATTAGGGGACATTTGTATGCTTATGGTTTTAGTTTGAGCTACACAAACTGAATGTGGCATGGAGAACCTACTTTGTCCTCCTGTGCTAGTGCACCTAGTCCTTTAGGTGTACCTCAAAACCCTCATTTTGGTTCTGAAACCATTGATATGTGTCAAGCAGCCTTTAATGAAGGTGATTATGATGAGGAGTCCGATGAGTTCAATAAGTTTGTTGAGGAAGCAGAAAGACCATTATTTGAGGATAGTGAACACACCAAGTTACATGCATTGGTGCAACTTCACAATTTGAAAGCTAGGTTTGGTATGAGTGATACTTCTTTTTCTGAGTTACTTGCCACTGTTGGGTCTTTGCTTCCAAAAGATAATGTACTACCTCAAACCTTATATGAGGCAAAAAAAACCCTCACCAATTTGGGGCTGCAATATGAGAAAATACATGCATGTCCGAACGACTGCATATTGTATAGGAAAGAGTTCTCTGATGAAACCACTTGTCCCAAGTGTGGTGTGTCTCGTTGGAAGTTAAAGAAAGATAAAACTGTTAAAGTGGGGCAAGCAGCCAAGGTGTTGTAGTATTTTCCTATAATTCCCAGATTTAAGCTCATGTTTAAATCTTCTACAATTACTGAAATGCTTACTTAGCATGATGACAAGCGACCTAAAGATGGATACATGCGCCATCCAGCCGATTCTCCTGCTTGGAAGTTGGTTGATTATAAGTGGCCTAAATTTGCTAGTGAATCAAGAAATCTTAGGTTGGCATTATCAGCAGATGGTATTAATCCACATAGCTCTATGAGTAATAGATATAGTTGTTGGCCCATCATATTGGTGACTTATAATCTTCCTCCATGGTTATGCATGAAGAGGAAGTTTATGATGTTATCTTTATTAATTTCTGGTCCGAAACAGCCGGGAAATGACATAGATATCTACCTAGAGCCATTGATTGATGATCTAAGAACTTTATGGGATGGTGTTAATGATGTGTATGATGCACATACGAAAGAGTACTTCACTCTTAGAGCAGTTTTGTTGTGGACCATTAATGACTTCCCTACATATGGAAACTTATCGGGGTGCACCACTAAAGGATACAAAGCATGTCCAATATGTGGTAACAAAACTTCTGCCATACATTTGCCCCACAGTAGGAAGATGTCTTATGGCAGTCACCGTAAGTATTTGCCTTGCCATCATCCTTACCGTAGGCAGAAAAAAGCATTTAATAATGAGCAAAAATTTGAAGTTGCACCGACACCACAATCGGGAGAGGAAGTGTTCAAGAGAGTTGAGTATATTAATCATGAGTTTGGGAAGGGAAAAAAGAAGAAAAACTTGGCTGCAGATGCTACTTGTCCTTGTTGGAAGAAAAGATCAATTTTTTTTGACTTGGAGTATTGGAAATCTCTTTATGTTCGCCATTGTCTTGATGTGATGCACATTAAGAAGAATATTTGCGAGAGTTTGATTGGTACATTGTTAAACATGCCTTCTAAAACAAAAGAGTGTTGCTGCTCGCTTACATATGCTTCAAATGGGTGTTATTTGGGTCAGAAAATTGGGGAGAAAAAAACATATTTACCTGCTGCCCCGTATAATTTGTCGAGGATAGAGAAGATGAAAATGTGCAGTTCTCTATTGTTCATGAAGGTTCCTAATGGTCATTCATCAAATATAAAAAATTTGTTGTCCATGGATGATTTGAAGTTATATGGTTTGAAGTCTCACGATTGCCACACATTGATGCAGCAATTGCTTCCAGTTGCCATTCGTTCCGTGCTTCCCAAACATGTTAGAATTTCTATAATGAGGCTATGCTTCTTCTTTAATGCTTTGTGCACTAAAGTGGTTGATGTATCAAAGTTGGATAAACTTCAAACTGATTTGGTGTTGACTTTGTGTGGTTTAGAAATGATATTCCCTCCCTCATTTTTCGATATAATGGTACATCTCACAGTGCACCTAGTTAGAGAAGTCCGATTATGTGGCCCCGTATTTTATAGATGGATGTATCCTTTTGAGCGTTTCATGAAAGTATTGAAGGGGTATGTTCGCAATCGGTTTCATCCTGAGGGTTGCATAGCTGAGAGTTATATTGGTGAAGAATCTATTGAGTTTTGCTCAGAGTTTTTACAAGAATGTAGTGCAATTGGAGTTCTTAAGGGACCATGTAAGCTCTCTGGCACACTTTCTGGTGCGAAATTGAAGTCATTGTCTGAAGAAGAGAGAGACCTGGCACATCTTCATGTGCTGTCCAATAATGCTGAAGTGGATCCATATAAGACTTAAGTACTTTCAGCTGTACCAATTTCTCTCACTTCAACATTGAAAATATATGGATATTTTCTGATTCTGTACTTACTTTTTTTGTTTGTAGCACGCACAAGAAGATTGTCGAGCAGCTTTATGTAGGAAAAAAGAAGAGTAAAAAGTGGCTATTGGATGAGCATAATCGGACCTTTGCTGAATGGTTTCAATCCAAGGTAATATAGACTTGAAAGATGCCTAATTTTATAAGTGTTGAATGAAATTTTTTGGTAATGGTTACATGAAATGGCTATTGTGTATGTAGGTGTCGGCTCAAATTAAGGAAAGGCCTAAGGGTGTTTCATAAACATTGAGGTGGTTGGCTGGAAAACCAAGTTTTACAGTGTTTACTTATGAAGGGTATCGATATAATGGAGTGAAATACTTCACAAAGCAGCAGGACAATGCTAGAGTTGTCCAAAATAGTGGTGAGACTTTAGTGCAAAGACGATGCAAGTTTCGAGTGCCAAGGATAAAAATCCGGTTGAGAGTGATATGACATTTTATGGAGTTATTGAAGAGATTTGGGAGCTCGATTATCATGACTTCAAAGCTCCTTTGTTTTTATGTCGATGGGCAGAGAATGAAAAAGGAATTAAACAAGATGAGTTTGGCTTTACACTGGTCAACCTTAATCGGCAAGGCCATAAAAAAGACAAGTTTGCCTCTGCTGGTCAAGTGAAACAAGTTTTTTATGGGGAAGATCCTCTTGATGTCGAGTGGTCAGTTTTACTGACGACCCCAAATAGAGATTATCGTGATTGTTCGAAATGAGATGGTACTTACTGTTTCGATCGGTTTCTAATATAAATAAAACTATATGATTAATTTCTCGCGTGATTCTCAGGTCCGATTGGAGCTGTATCCGAATATTGTCTGGGTTTTCTTTAAAGCTCTGATCTGTGGATGGAAGTTGAGGGTTTCGGGGTTGTGTGTTTTTGATTGTGTTGTTTTTTGGTCAAATTAAGTTTTGGGTATGGTTTGTTTCATGTTTGATTGTATAGTTTTGATTCTTTAAGTGATAAATTTATTGTGTGTATTTGCAGCTATAGTCAAAAGATTGAATCGGTTTTTGTCATCAGAACGAACGAACTTGGTAATTTCTTTTTTTTATTTTTTTTTATTTTAATTCATGTAGAAACTGGTTGTTTAAATAGACGTAAAAGATTGGAATGATGCGGACATCATTCATATGGTTATGGAAAGGACCGGTCAAATAAATAAAGCATGTTAAATGTTAATGTTTAAAAGTCCGGCGGTAGCTGAACCTTCGTTAACGCTGATCCGACTGGCGGGTTAATACCTGCGATGTTCTTAAGGCTTACACTATCTGTCAAATAGAACACTGGGACGTCAGAGGGAGACCGCGCTGGGCGGTCTTCGACTCTCTGATGCCTAAGTTAGTCCACGTATTTATGTTGACAGAGTAACAATAGGTAAAATATGGAATGCCTCATTAATGAGGAGAGAGGAGAGAACCTTTTATGGGTGGGGAAGAGGTTGACCTTCTCTTTGTTTTCGATGTGGGACTGATATGCTTCAGTTCCCCTTTTCAGAAGCCTCTGATGCCATCTTGGCGCTGCGCGTGGCGGCGCGTCGGCGGCGATCTGGAGGTGGTCCGACGTTGAGGCTGTAGCCCGTCTGGCAGTGTGTCTGCATGTCATTCCTTTGGTTGGAATTAGTACCTCTGGCGGTACAATGAGCATGGCCCATTATAGCTAATTATGCTTGCAAATGTACATGTATGTACAAGTCCCCCAAGTCCCCAGTCAAGGAGGGCAATCTTGGTTGGGGAGTTGTTAGGCGGTTTGAAGCGTTTTATTCCGCTAGACTTTGCAAGAGCATAATTAGCGTCAGTGCGTTGTCAACAGTTGGTTTTACTGAGCAAACGCTTTATACCCTTTCGGGTGGGCCCCTGCTGGGCCCCCCAGGGAGTCCCCACTCCCCGGCGAAGATAGACCTCCGGATGGTCGGCAAATTGTTTGTTGATGGGGAGCTGCACGGAGCAGAGGGTGTTGGGTAGCGAGCCCAATGTGTAGCACCCAAATGACGGGGGTCAACGTGCCTGATCAGGGCCGTCGTAGACTGTTGACTAGTCCCCGTGTCCCGTAGGGAAGGTCTGACGGTAACGCCGCGTGGCGGTCGTTGTCAAAGTGAGGCGTGGCCTCGGGATTCGCCTTTTGGCGGGTATCCCCCACTAAATGTAGCAGGAAGCAGCGTCCGGTAGACGTGCCTGGCGGTATTTTGTTTGAACGATGTTGCGTTGAACAAATCACGCAGTTTGCGAGTTGAAAAGGGGGGGTTCCGCTAGAGGTGTATAGCGGAAGATACCCCGCTTGCATGATGGTTAGGGAGAAGCTCTGCTGACGGGGTTTCGCTCAGCGGAGACTTCGTCACTTGGAAGATGACAAGGGAGAAGTTCCGCTGGCGGGGTTTCGCTCAGCGGAGACTTCGTCACCTGGAAGATGACAAGGGAGAAGTTCCGCTGGCGGGGTTTCGCTCAGCGGAGACTTCGTCACTTGGAAGATGGCATGGGAGAAGTTCCGCTGGCGGGGTTTCTCTCAGTGGAGACTTCGTCAGTTGGTGAAGTCATCCCAGTGGTTACTTCCACCAGACGCTTCGTCTGGTGGTGGTTGACACGTGTCTAACCCGCAGGGGGTTAGCGTGCGGAGGTTTGTCCCCTAAGCCTGGCCGTCTTCTCACCATAAATGACAGTAATTATGGATTTCACAACCGAAGCGACGCCTCGGTTAATCCGGGTAGTAAGTGGAGGCCTGTGACACGTGTACGGCTGTCATGTGATGCCGTTTTTTAGCGGACGGCGTAGAACGCGCTGATGTTGACATAAAAGGGGGGAAACCCAGCGAGATTTGACACTTTGGTAAAAGCTTCAAACTCACATTCGTGTTCTGGTTACTCTGCCTGTCCGAGACCGAAGAAAGAGGTCGCCAGAGGCTGGAGATACCGTTCCCGGAGAAACGACGATAGCACCCCCCGAAGATTGCTGTGCACCATCGTAACGTAGGCTTCACCACCGAGGTTGGTATCTGGATTTCATTTTTCCTGTTTTATTGGATCTGTTATTTTCTGGGTTTTGTTGTTTTTGTCTTTCTGGGATGATTCCTGTTTTTTCTTTGGGGTGTTCTGAGGTGTAAAACGAGATTTGGGGGGGGGGGGGGGGGGGGTTGGATTATGGTGGTTGGCAAAGACTTGGTGTTTGGGGATTTGTTAGATGGTCGAATCTGGGTTGAGTGAGTTTGTTCCTACTTTGGGATTTTCTGGGTTTTGCTCTTGATGCCCTTGGCTATAACTGATGTAAGAATAGGCTAGATCTGTGTTTGTGCTAACTGGTGTGGGTTTTAGGGTTTGGGATGGCTAACGTCATAGAGATTTCGAGCAGTGAGGATTCCGGGTCTGACGTGTCGTTCAGCGCGGCGGATAGGATTTTTATTGATTCGTTGCGTCCGTCTGCCCATGCAGGAACCTCACTGCCAGAACCGCTAGAGGTTGAACCGCTACAGACCATACCTTGGGAAGTAGCTATGGGTCGTGGTCCGCGTCCAGAGAGCTCTAGGGCGGGTGAGGCCGCTGCTGCCAAAGCTAGGCGCGACGAGCGTTTGGCGAGCAATAGTGCTGCCAGCGGCTCCGCTGGGGAAGAAGAAGCAGCGGGGCAGAATGCTGAGTCAGCGTGGTTCCTCCAGGATGGCACCGCCGTCGACGAGGCAGGAAGGCGGATGAATGCCGCCGCTGTCACTCGAATGAAGCAGACGTTCCGGTTGCTTGGCTCGATGAAGCTCCGCCCGCCGACGGCGTATAAGCAGGCGTCGATTCTCCCAGTGGGATTTGCGGCGGTGCATGAGGCGATATTCCTCCAAGGGGTGACACTTCCGCTGGTGCCGAATCTCCAAATACTGGTGTGCGAATTTGGCCTTGCCTTCGGTCAGATTTTCCCCAACATGTGGCGGTTGATGTTGGCAATGAACTCACTGTGGCGGTTGTCCTGGTGCGAGGGACCTACTGTGGCGGAAGTGCTTCACTTCTACGAGCTGGTGTATGTGAAGCGCCGAGGTTGCAGAGGGCAAGTGAACCTGAGCCGCCGTCAGGGAGCGCCCAAATTGATCGAGAATCTGAGGGACTCAATGTCCTACTGGCGGGGACCTTCTGCATCGCCACAGAGGGTTGGGAGTATCACGCCAAGTCGAACGAGGGAGGGCCGACATTTAAGATTAAGTCGGAGTTCCAACCCATCCGAGGTTGGTAACCGGTTTCCGCTGAACGTAGTTGGCGGGTTAATGTATTTGCAGACCTTGTATTCTTACTAAAGATTAATGTGTTTGTGCAACGGGACTGCGGTATACCCTAACGCGCGAAGAGGAGTAGCGACGATCAGAGGTTGCTGGCGGAACCGCAATTTGTTGGACTTCCGGCTTCTGACCGGTTGGGAGTTACTAGTCGAACAGCGGCTAACTCGCTCCATTGGCCATACCGCTTTTTTTTTTTTTTTTTTTTTGTGACAAGTGATCCGGACTGACGGGTTTTTCTTTTTTTCTTTAGAAACCCCGCCGGGTAACAAGTCGAGTCGCGACGCCTTTGAAAAAGCAATGGACCGCGCGGAGATAGACAATTTTCTGGAGAACATGTACGCCGAGGGGCTGGAGGCCCAGAAGACGCTGGTGAACCCCGAGACACTGGCGCTGAGCCCGTCCGAGGTTCCGGTGGTGCTGCCAATGCCGCACCACTCCCATCTTGGTGAGGACGATCTGCCGGTAGTGCAGGCGGGGACCGAAGTGGCCGGCGGGGAGAGGGGAAGCGCTGCAGCGGGGCATCAGAAGGAGCGGATGCCTGCCAGTAGGCGTGGCCCCCAAAAGGAGAAGGTGGTGCCACCGGCGGAAACTGCCACTGTGCCAAGGGAGGAGCCGCCGGTGAGGACGAGGAGGACCGCCGCCGGGAACCAAAGGGCGCTGGAGAGAAAACGTCGGCAGGTTGACTCTCCTTCTGAGGAATAGGGGGAGGAGGTGGAGGTGATCGGGGCCCACCGACAGAAGAAGGCTCGACAAGCTCCGTCGAAAACTGTTGCGGTGGAGGGAGAGGCGCCCGCCGCTAGTGAGCTGGACTCGTTCGCCGAGTATGCTGCGTTCATGACAGATGGTGAGCGGGAGTTCCTCTTCCATCTATGCGAACGGCTAGGGTTTGGTGGCCTGGCGGGTATCTCGCGCCCCACGGCAATTGACCAATTGCCCTTCAGCTCGGCGTTTGGTCAAATATCGGCGGGACTGCATGACATGTTTGTGGCGGCGTCAAAGCAGCCCCTGGTCGAGGGGGAGCTCAGGGAGGAAATCCAAGGTCTGCAGAGGGAGTTGGCGGAGGCGAAGGAGCGACTGGCGGAGGTAGAGCGGGGGCTGGCCAAGGCGGAATGTGACTATGCCGACGTCCGCGGTAAGCTCAACGTAACTATTGAGCGGGACTTGGAGAGGAATGAATATGTTTCCAAGTTGGAGCAGGACATCGCCCTGCTGCAGGAGCGGATAGCCGCCAAGGACAAAAAACTCATTGTTGTGCAGCGGGAGTCCGCCGCCAGAATGACTGAGGTGAAGCGGCTGGAGGGTGAGGTTACCCGCCTGAGGGCTGAAGGGAGTACCGCCGCGGCCGCCGCCGTTGAAGCATTCAAGCAGTCGGCGGAGTTTAAGAAGGCGATGATCGAGTCAGCGAAGGCTGGAGCCGTAGCAAACATAGACATGCTAAAGCGGAAGGGCGCCATCGACTTCGCCAAAGCGTCACAGCCTGATGTGCCGCCGGCTAAGAGTACCCCGCTGGAGAAAGATGCCGTGCCTGCCCCAACGGGAGGCGCCCGGTCAGGCAGTGGAGAAAGTGGTGCACACCCGGCGGAAGGGTCCCAGCAAACTCCCCACCCCACCCCGTCGGAGGTGTCGCGTGCCTGATTCCTGGCGGCGCACACCCGGGCGAACGGCACCATAGAGACCCCAAGTCCGTCTGCGCGAGGGTCTGATCAAACGAGTCGAGCGATTGTGCCGCCGCCTGCTGAAGCAGAAGGTGCCGAGGGCAACCCCTGAAGCCAGCTGGGACCACACTAGACTGTCTTAGTTTTATATATATATATATATATATATATATAGCCGCTGAGGCATGACAATTTGTAATGAATGTTGCGAAATGGAATGAAGTATTGAATTGGTGTTTGCTATGATGTGTTTGTACTGCTAGCACTTTGAGTCGTTTTGTCCATCAATGAAACATTAAAGGGATTAAGATTGGTCCAAGTGCACCGTGTAGCGGACGAGGTCCGCTGACGATTGTTGGCGTTGCCAGTTGCCCTCAGTGCTAGACTTGGTAATAATGGTTTGAATAATTCCTCATTTCATTGATAGCTGATTGACCAGTGTACAAAAGTGGGGTAGTACCCGTTGGGTAGCTTCCCTTAGCTAAATATTGAACAAAAATTTAGCTAAGTCAAGATGCTCCTGGGTAGCGGTCTGACTATTTGTAGTAATACCGAAGGTGTTCGGTATTCCAAGGGTGGGTCGACGTGACGCCATCCTTGTCCATTAAGTAGAAGGTGCCTGGGCTAACGACTTCCACAATTTTGTACGGGCCTTCCCAAGTTGGGCGGAGTTTTGTTGGTGGCGGAATAACTTCCTTCATTACCCAGTCCCCCCATTGGAGGTTCCGGGCCTTGACTCTGGCGTTGTAGAAACGCGATACCAGCCTTTTGTTTTGCAAGTTGTGCAAATGGGCCCTATGTCTTTTCTCTTCTAGGAGGTCCCTGTCCAAGTTAACACCGTCGTTGTTGGTGTCTGGGCAGTAACCTTCGACCCTAGCGGTAGGCTGAGTTACTTCAATAGGCAGGACCGCCTCCGTGCCGAACATCATACAGAATGGAGTTTCGCCGGTGGCGGTAGTTGGAGTTGTCCGGATGGCCCATAGGACTTCTGGAAGCTTCTCCGCCCACAAACCCTTGGCGTCGTCGAGCTTCTTTTTAGCAGCTTCTTGATTATTTTGTTTGCTGCTTCGACTTGGCCGTTTGTTTGGGGGTGGGCGACGGATGCAAAACTTAACTTGGTGCCCAAGTTGGCGGTGAACGATATGAGTTCTTTGTTGTTGAACTGTGTACCGTTGTCCGTAATGACTGTATGTGGGACACCATAGCGGCAGTAGATGTTCTTCCAAAGAAATCGAATGACCTTGGTGGTAGTGATTGCCGTCAGTGGTTCCGCCTCTATCCACTTACTGTTGTAGTCGATGGCGACGATGATGTACTTGAACTGGCCCTTGGAGGTCTGGAACCTCCCCATCAAATCGAGGCCCCACGTGGAGTGAACCCAAGGGCCGATGTTAACTGACAGTGGTTCTGTCGGTGCATGTGGGAGATCTGCAAACTGTTGGCATTTGTGGCAAGACCTCGAAATTTGCGGGGCGTCATCGCCAAGTGTGGGCCAGAAGTAGCCCTGTCGCAATGTGCGGTTGGCCAAGGATCTGGCGCCTGAGTGGTTTCCACATTCTCCGCCGTGGATTTCTGCTAGGACGACCCTTCCCTCCTCTGGGGTTAGACAACGGAGGTTGGGATGGGTGAATCCTTGGCGGTAAAGTTTTCCATTCTGGATGTTGTAGCGGGTTGCTCTCCGCTTGAGCTGTCTTGCCTGGATCTTATCCTCTGGCAGTGTGCCACTGCGTTTGTATGCGATGATTTCGTCCATCCAGCTGGGGTTGACTTCAATGTTGAAGATTTCCGCCAGGGTCTTTGTGATGCTTGGCTTGTCAAGGTATTCCACCCTTGTGTGCGCTGGACTCGGCTGTGGCTGGGCGGTTGCCAGTCTCGCCAGTGAATCAGCCTTGGCGTTCTTTTCCCTGGGGATTTGTGTGATGTTGTGAAATTTGAACTTTTTAGCAAAGTTATGACGTACCCCAAATATGCCGCTAACTGCTGGTCCTTGGCCTGGAAGCTGCCGTTGACCTGGTTAACGACTAACTGCGAGTCGCTGAATATGTTGACGCTGTCAGCGCCTGAGTCAATGGCAAGTAGCAGACCGGCGATGAGTGCCTCGTACTCTGCCATGTTGTTTGAAGCTTTGAAGTTGAATTTCAACGCGTACTCCGCGTTTAGTCCCCCGGGTCCTGTTAAGATGACTCCGGCGCCGCTGGCCTTGGCGCTGGCGGAGCCGTCCACATACAGGTTCCAACCTGACTGTAGGGGATTTGCCTCCTCAACTGTTACCCTTTGTGTTCCGGGACCTGTCACAGTGCCGGGTTCAGGCTGACGGTCGGTGAGTTCAGCGATGAAGTCCGCCACCGCCTAGCCCTTCATGGCGGTTCTTGGCCTGTATTCTATGTCGAACTCGCTGAGCTCAATGGCCCACTTGCTGAGGCGCCCCGAGTGTTCAGGATTCTGCATCACCTGCCTCAGCGGCTGATTGGTTAAGACATGGATCGTGTGAGCCTGGAAGTATTGGCGGAGGCGTCTGGCGGCAACGATAAGTGCGAGGGGCAGTTGCTCCAAGGGAGGATATCTTGTTTCTGCTCCGTTCATGCCTCTGCCGGCGTAGAACACCGGGAGTTCATCTTGGCCTTCCCGTCGGACAATGGCGCAACTTACCGCCGATGCCGATACTGCTAGGTATATGAATAGTGTTTCTCCTTGCACCGGGACAGAGAGGAGAGGGACTGCCGCCAGGTATTCCTTCAGGCCCTAGAACGCCGCCTGACATTCTGGGTTCCAGTCGATGACCTTCTTGTGAGTTGTTTTGAGGAGTTTGAAGAATGGGGCACACTTATCAGTGAGTCGAGAGATGAAACGAGAAAGGGCGGTTAACTTGCCCTGAAGGCACTGGACGTCCACCTTATACTCGGGGTCCGCCAGGTTAAGGATGGCTTGTACCTTATCCGGGTTAGCCTCAATACCTCGCTCGCTGACGATGTAACCCAGAAATTTGCTAGCGGTGACTGCAAAGAAACACTTTTCTAGGTTGAGGCGCATACCATAGGCCAGGAGGATGGTTACAATGATCCTGAGGTTTGCCACATGTCCACTGGCCTTTATGCTCTTAACTAGCATGTCGTCCACGTAGACCTCGATGATTTTTCCCAGATGCTCAGCGAACATGGCATTCATCAACCGCTGGTAAGTTGCACCGGTGTTCTTCAGACCGAAAGGCATGACATTGTAGCAGTAGAGGCCTTTGTCGGTGGTGAAGGTGGTGCATTCCTGGTCGCTGGGGTGCATCTTGATCTGATTATATCCAGAGAAAGCGTCAATCATGCTGAGGAGCTCATGTCCGGCGGTTGAATCGACTAGTTGATCGATACGAGGTAGCGGGAAACTATCCTTTGGGCATGCCTTGTTGAGATTTTTGAAGTCGACACACATCCGCCACTTGCCGCTGGGCTTTTTGACCATTACCAAATTTGAGATCCACTGGGGATAGATGACTTGGCGGATGAATCCAATGTCCTGGAGTTTGGCGACTTCTTCTCCGATTGCGCGGTATTTTTCCTCATCAAAGGCCCTTCGCTTCTGCTTGATGGGATAAAAGGAGGGTTTGATGGTCAGTTTATGCGTGATAATTTCAGGAGAGATACCTGGCATGTCCTCGTAGGACCATGCAAAGACGTCGGCATTATCACGTAGGAATTGTGTGAGCTCTGCCTCCACCTCTGGGTTTAGTTGGGCGCCTATGCGGACTGTCCGCTCAGGGTGCTCATCCGAGATGCAGACAACCTTCAACGATGTGTCCGGGTTGACCGGCTCCTTCCTTACATATTTCTCTTCCTCATCTCTAGGATCCTCAAAGATATTTGGTGGCGGTGCCTCATTACCCACCTTCAGAATTTCATGGCGGCGCGTTGACCGTGCTACAGTAGTTGAATAACATTCTCGTGCCAGCTGCTGGCTTCCCCTCACACAGCCCGTGCCGTTGGGCGTGGAGAACTTCATGAGAAGCATGTACCCGGCAATGATGCACATGAGCTTGTTGAGCGCTGGTAGGCCAATGATGGCGTTGTACGAACTGAAACAGTCGACAATAATGAATTCCGTATGTACCTCCGCCATGCATGGACTAGTGCCAATAACCAGTCGCATGTAATCCGACCCTAGCGGTTGTGTGACGTCACCGGAGAAGCTGAGCAGTGGCTCGTGATCCTGGAGTAGTTTTTTGTTTCGCTTGAGATGGTCGTAGCAACCGCTGAAGATGACGTTGACAGCGGACCCGCTATCCACCAAGATTCTCCCCACCGAGAATTTGCCAAGAATGGCATCGACCAAGAATGGGTCGTCATGGGGTAAATGCACTCCGCGCTCCTCCTCCTAAAAGAAGGTAATAGGTTCCCATCCTGATCTTGGGAGTTTGGCGGATCTCTCGTAGCATATGTTGCAGACCTCCTTGGGATGATTAGCGCGTGCATAACGCTTTCTTGCCCTGTGAGACATGCTGGTGATTGGAGCACCGCCATCGATGGTGTTGATGCGGCCCAAGGTCTCAACGTTGGCAATTACTGGTGGTGGTTGGCGCACCTTGAACTGCTCCAGCCTGCCGTCCCGATATAAGGTTTCAACGGCCGTTTTGAGAGCATTGCAGCTGTTGGTATTGTGGCCGCTGTCCTCGTGGTATTTGCACCAGTTGCCGGTGTTCCTGGGTTTGCCTGTTTTTAGGTACCTTGGAGGGGGTGGCGGTGGGATCTGATCCTTGCACTGATTGTAAATGTCCTCATACGAGGCCATCAGGACCGTGAATACTGCATACCGCTGGGAGGACTCTGCCTGCTTGTTGCGGTTATCCCCATGGGTTGGGCGGTTGCCCTTGTTGTGATGCTGGTCCTTCTGCCGCTTGTTCTGGTGGTGGTCGTGCTGCCACTCCCTCTTCTTGTCAGTTGGCGGTGCTGACTGGATCTTGTCAGCGATTTCCTGATGAATGGAGGATGGCTGTGTCGACTTTGCTGGAGTTGCTTGTGGCGGTGGGGTCTCTCCATATGTGATGAATTCCGCCAGGGCGTGAATGACCGCCTCACTCATGACATGGTCATACGTTGCATTGGGATGACTGTAGTTGAGGTGATAGAGGAACGGCCCCTTGAGAAGTCCCTTCCTGAAGGCCGCTGATGCCATTTTTTTGTCTAGGTCACGGCACTGAAACGCTGCCGCTCACCACCTTGTGACGAAGGCCTTCAGTGATTCGTCCTTGCTCTGCTTGACGCTGAACAGCTGACTTGTGTTGTGATGCCCGGCGGATAATAAGATAAACCGGGAGAGGAAGGCGTTTGATAATGCATGGAATGAGCTGACAGACCCCGGCGGACACTCAAAGAACCAGCTCATTGCCTCGCCATCCAACGTTTCGCTGAACAAGTGGCACAATGTGGCGTCATCGAACCCCTTGTTGTTGGTGACCTTCTTGAAGGTGTCCATGTGCACAAAGGGATCAGACATTCCGCCGTAATGCGGCATCTTTGGGGTTTTTGCATATGCCGGTCTCACAGCCAGCAGAATTGTAGCGGTGAAGGGCCCAGGTCTGGAAGCGAAGAGCGGATTCTGAGTTGGCGCTGGGATGCCCGATTCCGCCCGGATCAATCTCTGCTCCAATTGGTGCATCCTTTCCAACATCTGGGCAGTTGCCTCGGCGGCAGAATCAGCCTGAATGACCCGCTGGGACGGCCTTCTTCTCGGTACAGGGGGACTGCCTTCAGTCCTCGCCCTAGCCTCCGAGCGGTTGGTGTGCGGGAGTGATTCCGCCTCCTGCTCCAACATTAACTGGGGTATGGGCGGTGGTCCCACTCCCAACAACTCAGGTGGGTTCAGCGGTACTTGCATCCGTATGATCGGCCCCGGTACCAATGTGCCGGTGTCGGGTCGACTTCGCCTGGTGCTACGTGACTGCTCGCTCTGTGCTGGGCGGGCGGTGGCCTCCAGCGTCTTTTTTAGTTCCTCGAAACGTGCCATGAGCGTAGCCACTTGTCCTTGTGCTTCAGCCTTTTCTTTGCGTTCCTCCTCACGTTCTCTGTTTGCCTTATGAAGATCCGCTAGTGCTAGCTCGTACATAGTGACGAGATCTTGGCCCGTGGGGCGACTGCTGCTTGGATTTACCTCACCGCCGGGGTTGACTGGGGTTGTGAATAGTGCGCGGTTAAAGCCTATCGCTGGGTCGGAGGGTTGGGGGATGGAGGGATGGTCTGCCCGCTCTTCAACGTTTCCCCCGCTACCGTTAGTCATGGTGAGTGTGGTGGGATGGCCTTTTGTTCAAGGATTCCCACAGACGGCGCCAATGTTAATTTTTAAAAGTCCGGCGGTAGCTGAACCTTCGTTAACGCTGATCCGACTGGCTGGTTAATACCTGCGATGTTCTTAAGGCTTACACTATCTGTCAAATAGAACACTGGGACGTCAGAGGGAGACCGCGCTGGGCGGTCTTCGACTCTCCGATGCCTAAGTTAGTCCACGTATTTATGTTGACAGAGTAACAATAGGTAAAATATGGAATGCCTCATTAATGAGAGAGGAGAGAACCTTTTATGGGTGGGAAAGAGGTTGACCTTCTCTTTGTTTTCGATGTGGGACTGATATGCTTCAGTTCCCCTTTTCAGAAGCCTCTGATGCCATCTTGGCGCGGCGAGTGGCGGCCCGTCGGCGGCGATCTGGAGGTGGTCCGACGTTGAGGCTGTAGCCCGTCTGGCAGTGTGTCTGCATGTCATTCCTTTGGTTGGAATTAGTACCTCTGGCGGTACAATGAGCATGGCCCATTATAGCTAATTATGCTTGCAAATGTACATGTATGTACATTAAACATTAGAAATCAACTATATAATCTGTAAACTGAGGTTAGATGTGGTCTACATATAAGCCATAGTTCTTTGTGTTCTTCTCTGTGTCCATTAATTTTATATATGAGAGCTTTAGGTGATATGAGTTGATGTTTCTCTATAGATAGGTGCTGCTCAATTTTTGCAAATTTCATGTTTTAATCTCTATAATGATCTGTAATTGTCATTACATTGTACTTCTTCTGTGCAAATAGAAGTCCTAAATAACACTCTTTAAATCTCAGTAAATTATAGTGATAGTATTTATTAATCTCTTCTAAAGTATCTATTTGTATTATTGTAGCTGCATTTTGGTTCAAAGAAAAAAAAGATTTACATGCTGCTTTTCTATTATGAAATCTAATTTTTGATTTGGTAAAGCTGTAATATTTTTTCCAGATATAAGCTTAAGCTATTAGGGAATGACTCAACTATATTTAACCTTACAATATTATGCCTTTTTTTGTTTCAGGTATGTCAATGTTCCTCAAGAAATCAACAGGCTGCGGGGTGAACTATCACGCTCTTAAATTTCTTCCCGAGATAGAGCAGATGGCTGATTTATTGACATCAAGGATGAGAAACCGCACTGGAAGTTCCAATCCTTATATGTATGTACATTCTTACATTTTAGCTTCTTAAGGAATAAGAAATCAATGTTTCGACACTGTACTTTTTCTTTTTGAAAAAGAAAAAGTAAATGATGATATATCAGAATAGTATTAGAATAGGTGAATTGGTTGTATTGGTGATATATCAGAATAGTATTAGAATGGTTCTACAAGCAAATGATTGTTAACTTTTCTTTAATTAAAGGTAATAACTTTTGCTCTTCCAAGTGATAGCTTTTCTCTGATGATTTTCATGTATAATGTGGATAATTGTTTGCTTTTCAAAGGTGTTACTCTGTTTTTAAACATTGATTTCATCTTTGTATCTTTTTATTTGATTTTTATGTTTCCTTAATCTGAGTTTCAAGCTTTTGATTTTTTTTGTTTTTTTTTTTTTGTTTTTATGATCATACTGGTATGTGTTTTTCATAATGACATACATTTTTGATTCATGAACTGCTCTTTAGTATACTATAATGATGAAGTTTTAATTTTTTTTTTCTTTTCATTCATAAAACATGCAGTAGAGTTTGTTATTAGGTCTCTGGTTTCAGTCTCTACTTCTCACCATTTAACAAATCTATTAATCTCTTTATGTTCCATTATTGTTTTCCAAAGTATCCTATAAGTCTCTCTCTGACAGGTTATGGAGGTCATGAAGATATTGGAGATTGACCTTGAAAGTGGATGGATTTTGCCCAAGTTATTTCAGGTAATTGATAATAACTTTTACTTGGTCAAATTAAAAGCATGCCTCCAGAGTTTTTGTTGTATCTTTAGGATTATTTGTGATAAATAAAGACAGCAATGTATGAAGTGCTTAAAGCTGTTGACTATGAGTGTGCATATAAACTTTGTTAATTTTCGCTTCTTTTACTTGCAACCTATTTACCAATTTCTCTCTCTCGATCTGTTGGTATCTGTACATGCATGTACATTTGCAAGCATAATTAGCTATAATGGGCCACGCTCATTGTACCGCCAAAGGTACTAATTCCAACTAAAGGAATGACATGCAGACACACCGCCAGGTAGGCTACGGCCTCGGCGTCGGACCACCTCCAGATCACCGCCGACGCGCCGCCACGCGCCATGCCAAGATGGCATCAGAAGCTTCTGAAACTGGGAACTGAAGCATGTCAGTCCCACATCGAAAACACAGAGAAGATCAACCTCTTCCTCACCTATAAAAGGTTCTCTCCTCTCTCCTCATTAAGGACGCATTCAATACTTATCTACTGTTACTTTGTCAACACAAATACATTGACTAACTTAGGCATCGGAGAGCAGAAGACCGCCCGGGGCGGTCTCCCTCTGACGCCCATTGTATTTCATTTGACAGATAACGGTAGCTTCGAGAACAACACAAGTACCAATCCGCCCACCGGATCAACGTTAGCTAGGGTCCAGCTACCGCTGGACTTTTAGACATCAACATTGGCGCCGTCTGTGGGAACCCTTGAACAGAAGGTCATCCCACTACAATCACCATGACTAACGGTAGCGGGGGAAACGCGGAGGAGCAAGCAGAACAGCCCGCCATCCCCCAACCCTCCGACCCCGCGATCGGCGTTAACCGTGCACTATTCACAACCCCGGCCAACCCCGGCGGTGAGGCAAACCCAGGCAGCAGCCACCCATCAGGCCAAGATCTCGTCACCATGTACGAGCTAGCACTGGCGGATCTTCACAAGGCGAACAGAGAACGTGAGGAGGAGCGCAGGGAAAAGGCTGAAGCCCAAAGGCAGGTGGCTACACTAATGACACGTTTTGAGGAACTAAAGAAGACGCTGGCGGCCACCGACCGCCCAGCACAGAGCGAGCAGTCACGTAGCACCAGGCGTAGTCGACCCAGCACCAGCACATTGGTACCAGGGCCGGTCGTACAGATGCAGGTACCGCTGAACCCACCTGAGTTGTTGGGAATGGGACCACCGCCCATACCTCAGCTAATGTTGGAGCAAGAGGCGGAATCACTCCCGCACACCAACCGCTCAGAAACCAGGGCGAGGACAGAGGGTAATCCGCCTGTGCCGAGGTGCAAGCCAGCCCAGCGGATCATTCAGACCGATTCCGCCGAAGAGGCGACCGCCCAGCTATTGGAAAGGATGCAACAACTGGAGCAGAGATTGATTCGGGCGGAATCGGGCGTCCCAGCGCCAACTCGGAATCCTCTCTTCACTTCCAGACCAGGGCCCTTTTCCGCTGCAATTCTGCAGGCTGTCAGACCAGCATATGCAAAAACCCCAAAGATGCCGCACTACGGCGGATTGTACGATCCCTTCGTCCACATGGACACCTTCAAGAAGGTCACCAACAACAAGGGTTTTGACGACGCCACCTTATGCCATTTGTTCAGCGAAACACTGGATGGCGAGGCAATGAACTGGTTCTTTGAATGTCCGCCAGGTTCTGTCAGCTCATTCCATGCACTATCACACGCTTTCCTCTCCCGTTTCATCTTATTGTCCGCCGGGCATCACAACACGAGTCAGCTGTTCAGCGTTAAGCAGGGGGAGGACGAATCACTGAAGGCCTTCGTCACAAGGTGGCGGGCGGCAGCGTCTCAGTGCCGCGACCTAGACAAAACTATGGCATCAGCGGCCTTCAGAAAGGGACTTCTCAAGGGACCGTTCCTCTATCACCTCAACTACAGTCATCCCAATGCGACGTATGACCACGTCATGAGTGAGGCGGTCATTCACGCTCAGGCGGAATTCATCACATATGGAGAAACCCCACCACCACCAGCAACGCCAACAAAGTCAACACAGCCATCCTCCAGTCACCAGGAAACCGCTAACAAGAACCCCTCGGCACCACCAACTGACAAGAAAAGGGAGTGGCAGCAGGGCCACCACCAGAACAAGCGGCAGAAGGACCAGCCTTACAACAGGGGAAACCGCCCAACCCATGGAGATAACCGCAATAAGCTGGTGGAGTCCTCGCAGCGGTATGCAGTTTTCACGGTCTTAACGGCCTCGTATGAAGATATCTATAATCAGTGCAAGGATCTGATTCCACCGCCACCCCCTCCAAAGTACCCAAAAACGGGTAAACCCAGGAACACCGGCAAGTGGTGCAAATACCACGAGGACAGCGGCCACAATACCAATAGCTGCAATGCTCTCAAAACAGCCGTTGAGACCTTGTACCGTGACGGCAAGATGGAACAGTTCAGGGTGCGCCAACCACCACCAGTAATTGCCAATGTCGAGACCTTGGGCCGCATCAACACCATCGACGGCGGTGCTCCAATCACCAACATGTCCCACAGGGCAAGAAAGCGCTATGCACGCGCTAATCATCCGAAGGAAGTCTGCAACATCCGCTACGAAAGATCCGCCAAGCTCCCAAGATCAGGTTGGGAACCTATTACCTTCTCAGAGGAGAAGGAGCGCGGAGTGCATTTACCCCATGATGACCCATTCTTGGTCGATGCCATTCTTGGCAAATTCTCAGTGGGGAGAATCTTAGTGGACAGCGGATCCGCTGTCAACGTTATCTTCAGCGGTTGCTACGACCATCTCAAGCGAAACAAAAAACTACTCCAGGATCACGAGCCACTGCTCAGCTTTTCCGGTGACATCACACAACCGCTAGGGTCGGATTACATGCGCTTGGTTATTGGCACTAGTCCGTGCATGGCGGAGGTGCATACAGAGTTCATTATCGTCGACTGTGTCAGTTCATACAACGCCATCATTGGTCGACCAGCGCTTAACAAGCTCAAGTGCATCATTGCCGGGTACATGCTTCTCATGAAGTTCCCCACGCCCAACGGCACGGGCTGTGTGAGGGGAAGCCAACAGCTGGCACGAGAATGTTATTCAACGACTATGGCGCGGTCAACGCGCCGCCATGAAATTCTGACGGTGGGTAATGAGGCACCGCCACCAAACATCTTTGAGGATCCTAGGGATGAGGAGGAGAAATATGTAAGGAAGGAGCCGGTCAACCCGGACACGTCGTTAAAGGTTGTCTGCATCTCAGACGAGCACCCTGAGCGGACAGTCCGCATAGGCGCCCAACTGGATCCAGAGGTGGAGGCAGAGCTCACTCAATTCCTGCGTGACAACGCCGCCGTCTTTGCATGGTCCTACGCGGACATGCCAGGTATCTCCCCTGAAATTATCACTCATAAGCTGACCATCAAACCCTCCTTTTACCCTATCAAGCAGAAGCGGAGGGCCTTTGATGAGGAAAAATACCGGGCAATCGGAGAGGAGGTCGCCAAACTACGGAACATTGGATTCATCAGCCAAGTCATCTATCCCCAGTGGATCTCAAACTTGGTAATGGTCAAAAAGCCCAGCGGCAAGTGGCGGATGTGCGTCGACTTCAAAAATCTCAACAAGGCATGCCCAAAGGATAGTTTCCCGCTACCTCGTATCGATCAGTTAGTCGATTCAACTGCCGGACACGAGCTCCTCAGTATGATGGACGCTTTCTCCGGATACAATCAGATCAGGATGCACCCCAGCGACCAGGAATGCACCACCTTCACCACCGATAAAGGCCTCTACTGCTACAATGTCATACCTTTCGGTCTGAAGAACCGGTGCAAATTACCAGCGGTTGATGAACGCCATGTTCGCTGAGCATCTGGGCAAAATCATCGAGGTCTACGTGGACGACATGCTAGTTAAGAGCATAAAGGCCAGTGGACATGTGGCAAACCTCAGGATCATAGTAACCATCCTCCTGGCCTATGATATGCGCCTCAACCCAGAAAAATGTTTCTTTGCAGTCACCGCTAGCAAATTTCTCGGTTACATCGTCAGCGAGCGAGGTATCGAGGCTAACCCGGATAAGGTACAGGCCATCCTTAACCTGGCGAACCCCGAGTATAAGGTGGACGTCCAGTGCCTCCAGGGCAAGCTAACCGCCCTTTCTCGATTCATCTCTCGACTAACTGATAGGTGTGCCCCATTCTTCAAACTCCTCAAAACAACTCACAAGAAGGTCATTGACTGGAACCCAGAGTGTCAGGCGGCGTTCCAGGGCCTAAAGGAATACCTGGCGGCAGTCCCTCTCCTTTCTGTCCCTGTGCAAGGAGAAACACTGTTCATCTATCTAGCGGTCTCGGCAACGGCGATAAGTTACGCCATTGTCCGGCGGGAGGGCCAGGATGAGCTCCCAGTGTTCTACGCCGGCAGAGGCATGAACGGAGCAGAAACAAGATTTTCACCATTGGAGCAACTGGCCCTCGCACTTATCGTTCCGCCAAACGCCTCCGGCAGTACTTCCAGGCTCACACGATCCATGTGTTAACCAATCAACCGCTGAGGCAAGTGATGCAGAACCCTGAACACTCGGGGCGCCTCAGTAAGTGGGCCATTGAGCTCAGCGAATTCGACATAGAGTACAAGCCAAGAACCGCCATGAAGGGCCAGGCAGTGGCGGACTTCATCACTGAACTTACTGAGCGTCAGGCGGAACCCGGTACTCAAACAGAGCCCGGAACAGAAATAGTAAACGGTGAGGAGGCAACTCCCCTACGGTCAGATTGGAACCTGCACGTGGACGGCTCCGCTTGCGCCAAGGCCAGCGGCGTCGGAGTCATCTTAACAGGACCCGGGGGACTGAACGCGGAGTACGCATTGAAATTCAACTTCAAGGCTTCAAACAATATGGCGGAATACGAGGCACTTGTCGCCGGTCTACTCCTCGTCATTGACTCAGGAGCTGACAGCGTCAACATATTCAGCGACTAGCAACTAGTCGTTAACCAGGTCAACGACAGCTTCCAGGCCAAGGACCAGCAGTTAGCGGCATATTTGGGGTACGTCAAAACCTTGCTAAAAAAGTTCAAATTTCACTCCATCACACAAATCCCCAGGGAAAAGAACGCTAAGGCTGATTCACTGGCGAGACTGGCAACCGCCCAACCACATCAGAGTCCAGCGGACACAAGGGTGGAATACCTTGACAAGCCAAGTGTCACAAAGACCCTGGCGGAGATTTTCAACATTCAGGTCAATCCCAGCTGGATGGACGAAATCATTGCATACGCGCAGCGGCACATTGCCAGAAGATAAAGTCCACGCAAGACAGCTCAAATGCAGGGCAACCCGCTACAACATCCAGGACGGCAAGCTTTACCGCCAGGGATTCACCCACCCCAACCTCCGCTGTCTAACCCCAGAGGAGGGAAAGGTCGTCCTATCAGAAATCCATGGCGGGGAATGCGGAAACCACTCGGGCGCCAGATCCTTGGCTAACCGCACAATGCGACAAGGTTACTTCTGGCCCACGCTTGGTGATGACGCTCGGCGGATTTCGAGGTCTTGCCACAAATGCCAACAGTTTGCAGATCTCCCACATGCACCGGCGGAACCACTGTCAGTCATCATCGGCCCATGGATTCATTCCACGTGGGGCCTTGATTTGATGGGAAAGTTCCAAACCGCCAAGGGCCAGTTCAAGTACATCATTGTCGCCATCGACTACAACAGTAAGTGGGTAGAAGCGGAGCCACTGACGGCAATAACTACCGCAAAGGTAATCCGCTTCCTTTGGAAGAATATCTACTACCGCTATGGCATCCCACATACAATCATTATAGACAACGGCACACAGTTCAACAATAAGGAACTCATCTCATTTGCCGCCAACCTGGGCACCAAGTTAAGTTTTGCAACTGTCGCCCATCCCCAAACCAACGGCCAGGTCGAAGCTGCAAACAAGATAATCAAGAAGCTGCTAAAAAAGAAGCTCGACGACGCCAAGGGTTTGTGGGCAGAAAAACTTCCAGAGGTCCTATGGGCCATCCGGACAACTCCAACTACCGCCACCGGCGAAACCCCTTTTTGTATGATGTTCGGCACAGAAGCTGTCCTTCCTATTGAGGTAACTCAGCCCACCGCTAGGGTCAACGGCTACTGCCTAGAGACCAACAGCAACGGCGTCAACTTGGACAGGGACCTCCTAGAGGAAAAAAGACACAAGGCCCATTTACACAATTTACAAAACAAACAACGGGTATCGCGTTTCTACAACGCCAGGGTCAAGGCCCGGAGCCTCCAATTGGGGGACTCGGTCATGAAGGAAGTCATCCCGCCACCAACAAAACTCCGCCCAACATGGGAAGGCCCGTACAAAATTGTGGAAGTCGTTAGCCCAGGCACGTTCTACTTAATGGACAAGGACGGCGTCACATCGACCCACCCTTGGAATACTGAACACCTTCAGTATTACTACAAATAGTCAAACCGCTACCCAAGAGCATCTTGACTTAGCTAAATTTTTTGTTCAAATATTTAGCTAAGGGAAGCTACCCAACGGGTACTACCCCACTTTTGTACACTGATCCGTCAGTTATCAATGAAACGAGGAATTATTCAAACCATTGTTACCAAGTCTAGCACTGAGGGCAACTGGCAACGCCAGCAATCATCGGCGGACTTCGTCCGCTACGTGGTGCACTTGGACCAATCTTAATTCCTTTAATGTTTCATTGATCGACAGAAGAAATATATATAACTCAAAACACTAGCACTTGCAAACACATCATGGCAAACCAATTCAGAAATTTATTTCACTTTCAATATTCTTTACAAGCTGTCGTGACTCAGCGGCCACAAAACAAAAAAAAAAAAAAAAAACTAGGAAGGTCTCCAGCGGCCTCGGCCGGCTTCAGGGGTTGCCTTCGACATTTTCTGCTTCGGCGGGCGGCGGCACGATCGATCGACTCGCTTGGTCGGACCCTCGCGCCGTCGGACTGGGGGTCTCCATGGTACCATCCGCCCGGGTGTGTGCCTCCAGGAATCCGGCACGTGACACCTCCGACGGGGTGGGGTGGGGAGTCTGCTGGGACCCTTCCGCCAGATGAGCGCCACTTTCTCCGCTGCCCGAGCAGGCACCTCCGGCTGGGGCAGGCACGTCTGTCTCCGGCGGGATACTCTCAGCCGGCGGCGCGTCAGGCTGTGACGCTTTGGCGAAGTCAATGGCGCCCTTCCGCTTCAGCATGTCTATATTTGCTCGGGCCCCAGCCTTCGCCGACTCGGTCATTGCCTTCTTAAACTCCGCCGACTGCTTGAACGCCTCAACGGCGGCGGCCGCAGCGGTACTCCCTTC
The DNA here is from genome assembly GCF_002994745.2 of Rosa chinensis. NCBI lineage: Eukaryota > Viridiplantae > Streptophyta > Magnoliopsida > Rosales > Rosaceae > Rosa > Rosa chinensis. The sequence continues at coordinate 44,092,699 of NC_037094.1, read as the reverse complement.
AGCCCTCAGCTGGGTAACCTCACCCCCCAGCCGCTTCACTTCAGCCATTCGGTCGGCGGACTCCCGCTGCACAATAATGAGTTTTTTGTCCTTGGCGGCTATCCGCTCCTGCAGCAGGACTATGTCTTGCTCCAACTTGGAGACATATTCATTCCTCTCCAAGTCCCGCTCAATGGCTACGTTGAGCTTACCGCGGACGTCGGCATAGTCACATTCCGCCTTGGCAAACCCCCGCTCCGCCTCCGCCAGCTTCTCCTTCGTCTCCGCCAACTCCCTCTGGAGACCTTGGATTTCATCCCTCAGCTCCCCCTCAATCAGGGGCCGCTTCGACGCCGCCACGAACATGTCGTGCAGTCCCGCCGATATTTGACCAAACGCCGAGCTGAAGGGCGATTGGTCAATTGTCGTGGGGCGCGAGATACCCGCTAGGCCGCCGAACCCTAGCCGTTCGCATAAATGGAAGAGGAACTCCCGCTCACCATCTGTCATGAACGCAGCGTACTCGGCAAACGAGTCCAGATCACTGCCGGCGGGCGTCTCTCCCTCCACCGCAACAGTTTTCGAAGGAGCTTGGCGAGCCTTCTTCTGTCGGCGGGCCCCGATTACCTCAACCTCCTCTTCCTCTTCCTCGTCAGGAGAATCAACCTGCCGGCGTTTTCTCTCCAGCGCCCTTTGGTTCCCAGCGGCGGTCCTCGTCACCCTCACTGGTGGCTCCGCCGGTTGCACCACTTTCCCCTTTTGAGGGCCACGCCTCTGAGCAGGCATCCGCTCCTTCTGTTGCCCAGCCGCAACGCTTCCCCTCTCCCCGCCAGCCGCTTGGGTCCCCGTCTGCACTACCGGCAGACCATCCTCACCAAGGTGGGAGTGGTGCGGCATAGGCAGCACCACGGGAACCTCAGACTGACTCAGTGCCAGTGTCTCGGGGTTCACCAGCGTCTGCTGAGCCGCCAGCCCCTCGGCGTACATGGCCTCCAGAAAGTCGTCTATCTCGGCGCGGTCCATGGCCTTTTCGAAAGCGTCGCGACTTGATTTATTACCCGGCGGAGTTTCTAAAAAAAATGGGTACCAGTCAGTCCAGATCACACATACAAAAAAAAGAAGAGAAAACGGTATGGCGGAGATTTCTCACCAATGGAACGCGTTAGCCGCTGGTCGACCAGCAACTCCCAACCGGTCAGAAGTCGGAAATCTAGCAAGTTGCGGTTCCGCCAGCAACCTCTGATCCTCGCTACGCGGCACTCTTCTTCGCGCGTTAACGTGTACCGCAGTCCCGCTGCACAAAAACGGTAATAGTTAGTGAGACTACAAATACAAATACGTAAACCCGCCAACTACGTTCAGCGGAAACCGGTTACCAACCTCGAATGGGTTGGAACTCCGACTTAATCCTAAATGTCGGCCCTTCCTCGTTCGACCTGGCGTGATACTCCCAACCCTCTGTGGCGACGCAGAAGGTCCCCCGCCAGTAGGACATTGAGTCCCTTAGATTTTCGATCAGCTTGGGGGCTCCCTGCCGGCGGCTCAAGTTCACTTGCCCTTTGCAACCTCGGCGCTTCACGTACACCAGCTCGTAGAAGTGAAGCACTTCCGCCACAGTAGGCCCCTCGCACCCGGACAACCGCCAGAGTGAGTTCATGGCCAACATCAACCGCCACATGTTGGGGCAAATCTGACCAAAGGCAAGGCCAAATTCGCATACCAGGATTTGGAGATTTGGCACCAGCGGGAATGTCACTCCTTGGCGGAATATCGCCTCATGAACGGCAGCAAATCCCGCTGGGAGAATCGAGGCCTTCTCATCCGCTGTCGGCGGGCGCAGCTTCACCGAGCCCGGCAACCGGAACGTCTGCTTCATTCGGTTAACGGCAGCGGCGTCCATCCGCCCTTCTGCCTCGTCGACGGCGGTGCCATCAGATAGAAACCACGCCGACTCAGCATTCTGCCCCGCTACTTCTTCTTCTCCAGCGGAGCCGCTAGCAGCACTATTGCTCGCCAAACGCTCATCGCGCCTAGCGTTGGCAGCAGCGGCTTCACCCGCCCTAGAGCTCTCTGGACGCGAACCACGACCCATAGCTACTTCCCAGGGGATGGTCTGTAGCGGCTCAACTTCTAGCGGTTCTGGCAGTGAGGTTCCTGCATGGGCAGACGGACGCAACGAGTCAATAAAAATCCTATCCGCCGCGCTGAACGACACGTCAGACCCGGAATCCTCACTGCTCGAAATCTCTATGACGTTAGCCATCCCAAAACCCTAAAACCCACATCAGTTAGCACAAACACAGATCTAGCCTATTCTCACATCAGTTATAGCCGAGGACATCAAGAACAAAAAACCCAGAAAATGCCAAAACACGAACAAACGCACTCAACCCAGATTCGGCCATCTAAATCCCTAACCAGTAACGCTTTGCCAACCGCAATTCAACCCCCCCCCCCCCCCAAAATCTCATTTTACACCTCAGAACACGCCCAACAAAACCAGCAGTCACCCCAGAAAGACAAACAACAAAACCCAGAGAGTAGCAGATCCAATGAAACAGGAAAAATAAATCCGGATACCAACCTCGGTGGTGAAACCTACGATACGATGATGCACGGTAATCCTGGGGGCCGCTATCGCCGTTTCTCCGGGAACGATATCTCCAAGCTCCGGCAACCTCTTTCTTCAGTCTCGGACAAGTAGAGCGATAAGAACACGACTGTGGGTTTGAAGCTTTTACCAAAGTCGCTGGCTTTCCCCCCCTTTTATGTCAACATTAGCGCGTCCTCCGCCGTCCGCTGCAAAACGACATCACACGACAGCCGTACACGTGTCACAGACCTCCACTTACTACCCGGATTAACCGAGGCGTCGCTTCGATTTCGAAACCCGTAATTACTATCATTTATGGTAAGCAGACGGCCAGGCTTAGGGGACAGGCCTCCGCACGCTAACCCCCTGCGGGTTGGACACGTGTCTACTACCACCAGACGAAGCGTCTGGTGGAAGTAACCACTGCGATAACTTCACCAACCGTCCGAGTCTCCGCTGAGCAAAACCCCGCCAGCGGAACTTCTCCCTTGTCATCCCCCAAGTGATGAAGTCTCCGCTGAGCGAAACCCCGCCAGCGGAACTTCTCCCTTGGCCTCTTTCAAGTGACGAAGTCTCCGCTGAGCGAAACCCCGCCAGCGGAACTTCTCCCTTGTCATCCTCCAAGTGACGAAGTCTCCGCTGAGCGAAACCCCGCCAGCGGAACTTCTCCCTTGTCATCCTCCAAGTGACGAAGTCTCCGCTGAGCGAAACCCCGCCAGCGGAACTTCTCCCTTGTCCTCTTCCAAGTGATGAAGTCTCCGCTGAGCGAAACCCCGCCAGCAGAACTTCTCCCTTGTCCTATTCCATGTGAGGAAGTCTCCGCTGAGCGGAACCCCGACAGCGGAACTTCTCCATAGCCATCCTGCAAGCGGGGTGTCTTCCGCTATACATCTCTGGCGGAACCCCCTTTCATCTTGCAAACTGCGTGCTTTGTTCAACGCAATATCGTTCAACAAAATACCGACAGCCGCGTCTACCGGACGCTGCTTCCTGCTACATTTAGCGGGGGGATATCCGCCAAACTGTGAATCCCGAGGCCACGCCTCACTCTGACAACGACAGCCACGCGGCGTTACCGTCAGACCGTCCCTACGGGACACGGGGACTAGTCAACAGTCTACGACGGCCCTGATCAGGCACGTTGACCCCCGTCATTTGGGTGTCACATTGGGCTCGCTACCCAACACCCTCTGCTCCGTGCAGCTCCCCCTCAACAAACAATTTGCCGACCATCCGGAGGTCTATCTTCGCAGGGGAGTGGGGGACTCCCTGGGGGGCCCAACAGGGGCCCGCCCGAAAGGGTATAAAGCGTTTGCTCAGTAAAACTAACGGTTGACGACGCACTGACGCTAATTATGCTCTTGCAAGTCTAGCGGAAGAAAACGCTTCAAACCACCGAGCAACTCCCCAACCAAGATTGCCCTCCTTGACTGGGGAATTGGGGGACTTGTACATGCATGTACATTTGCAAGCATAATTAGCTATAATGGGCCACGCTCATTGTACCGCCAAAGGTACTAATTCCAACTAAAGCAATGACATGCAGACACACCGCCAGGCAGGCTACGGCCTCGGCGTCGGACCACCTCCAGATCACCTCCGACGTGCCGCCACGCGCCACTCCAAGATGGCATCAGAAGCTTCTGAAACTGGGAACTGAAGCATGTCAGTCCCACATCGAAAACAAAGAGAAGATCAACCTCTTCCTCACCTATAAAAGGTTCTCTCCTCTCTCCTCATTAAGGACGCATTCAATACTTATCTACTGTTACTTTGTCAACACAAATACATTGACTAACTTAGGCATCGGAGAGCAGAAGACCGCCCGGCGCGGTCTCCCTCTGACGCCCATTGTATTTCATTTGACAGATAACGGTAGCTTCGAGAACAACACAAGTACCGACCCGCCCACCGGATCAACGTTAGCTAGGGTCCAGCTACCGCTGGACTTTTAGACATCAACAGTATCATATGCCAAAGCTATTCATGTGTTATTTGATGTGCAGATGTTTGAGTTCTGTACTTCTGGACATATGTTTTTTTTTTTGGGTCCAGGGCATAAATGAAATAAATCTAAGAGAAGATTTGCATTTGTTGCTTTAAAGCGGTTTCCCTTATCATGATCACTCCTTCAAAAGAGAAGAACAGAGTGAAACTAATCCATATTAATAGTCTGTGAACTCTATGTAGCATGTTTTAGAGAAATGATCAATTTTGATTAAACATTAAAACTAATATACATTAATAGTCTCTTTGAATCTGCACTACCGGTTACAAATTTAGACCGACTGTTACTGGTTACAAATTTAGACCGACTGTTTTTGTATCCAGAATTAATTAAAGTTATGGTTCATCTACTGTTTGTTCACTTTGAAGAATCAACTTTGTTTTAAAGTGACAGTGTTACGTCCCGAACCTAAATTTATCGGTTTACTAGTCATTTGGACGGTAAACGACAATTACTTTCACTTTTTACTCTATTTCATTACTTTTAGTGGCCCTAAAAGTTGACTTTTTGTTCGGGTCAAAATTTGAGAAAATGTTCTTCATGGAAGTTGTAGAGGACGTTAAACCGAGCGCGTGCATATGTGGTACGTAAAAATTGGAGCTCGTATGCGAAAGTTATAAGCGAAAATGTGAAAATTAATGTTCATGGTAAGTAGTATATATTTGAATTTTTACTGTGGCAGCCGGTAACTTTTCATTTCTCTCTTTCTCTCCTCCTCCCCGCATCTCTCTCCCTCTTCTCTGCTACTCCGGCCACCTCACGATTCCGGCCACCTGGGGACGAACGAGTGGCACCGTTGGACTCCTCAACTTCTACCCAACCTCCCCACAGCGATAACTCACGGCAGTTTGGCCGGAAAACGAAGAATCAAGCCGGAAAACTTTACTGTAGCAGTTTGAGTCAACGTCGATATCTTCGGATTCCGGCCGTCTCCGGCCACCAAACCGGCGTCGAAGATTCAGTTTTTGCCAAGGATCATTTTGCCCCTAGCCTTGAGCCACGATTTGCACCATGGAGGAAGAATCGAAGGTTTGAATTTCTTTGTACTATTCATCAATCTGGGTTTACTGTTTTCTTAATTGTTGACCTAGGTCTAGTTGTTTTCTCGAGTTGTGGTAGTTGAGAAAAGTGTTTGGAATGATGAGATGAGGGTGCTGCCAAAATTTGGTGGCCATCGGAGGTGGTGGCCGCTGGCACGTGGGGCCCACGCGCTGCCACTGTTGGTGGCGTGTGGGGCCCACGCGCTGCCACTGTTGGTGGCGCGTGGAGGTGTGTTGGGCAGTGTTTTAATTCCAGTTTTTAGCCCATTAAATTGTAGAAATGTTGTAGAGCTTGTATGTGAAGTTTGGTGAATTTTGGAGGAGTTTGGAATTGTTTGTGATTTTCCGAAGTTCGGGGTTTTGAGATTGAATTGTGGGAAATCCGAGTCGGATTTCCCTCGTTTTCATTGTGGAATATGTTAATTGAGGAATTGGTGTTGTGGGAGAGATTTGGGTGGAATTTGAGAAGTATTGGAGATATGGATTTTCGGGTTTCGTTTAGGTTCGTATTTATTTTATCGGATTGCCGTTTACGGAAATATAATTGTGTACAGGGCAATGCCGCGAGCTACGGTTAAATGAAGGAACTCGTTTGCGTGGTCGCCCAATAGTACTGTGAGTGGACTTTTGTTTTAAATAATGATGCATGCGTTTATTTTCTTGAATTAATGCTTTATTTAATTAACATATTACTTTCCGAGCATATGAATTGATTTTGGAATTTTATTTCTAGTTATCTCGTGGATTTGCTTTCAATATTGATTTTCATGAAGTATTTATGATTTAGGCCGGTTGTGAGTTCCGGTTATTAATTTGTTATGCTCGGATTCGAATTTATAATTGATGTTGAATTTCAACGAATTATTTTTCCGAGATGATTTCCGGAATTAAGTATATTTCTGTTCGTTGATTTGAGATTTTTGGAAAGATTTTCGAGATGGGATTTCGATGAAGTGATTTCCTATTTATTTATCGACTTTCGGTTTTGGCATTGGGAATGCCTTGTTGATAATCTAATTATTCTTTTAGCGTGTGGGACACGCTGTTGATTTATGTGACTTTCTACAAGAATTTCCAGGTACGGTTGGGAATCGTACCTGTGTTTTCTTTATTCGCGGGACTTATGGGGAAGCCTTACTGTTTTTCGATTTTCGTATGATTTTAACCCACCATACCTGGGGCGTCATATTTATTGCTAGCTAGCCTATTAGTACTCCTCCCTGCTTACTATGTGTTCGTGGATGAGTAAGAGCAGAGCATGGGATGCTCCAGAGTGTGGGACACTCCGACCTGAGCCTGGGAGGCTCTCTTCTTTCGTATGGTGAAACTTCTTCCCCATATTTTATCGTTGCTTGACTAGCGGGGCCAGTCCGATTTTCACTGTCGCCAGCGGGGCTGGTCTTATCTTCTTGAGAAACGAGATTTCGGTTTTACGATATAGTTTTCGAATGTGGTGACTAGCGAGGCTAGTCGATTTATCGTTTTGAAATTCTTGGATTTAAAGCTAAATGTGTTTTTCTAATTGTTGCATGCATCGATTTTTAATGAAATAAATGTGGGAAAGTATGAAATCCTTTTTCTTTTAAATTGTTTATTTTTGTCCACTCACACAAACGTTTTTCGTCTACTTTCCCCTGGGCCTTTTGGTTTCTAATGCCCAGTTTGCAGGCGAATTAGTGGAGGTCGGGAGTACATGGCATTTGAGGCATAGTTGTCACTACTTCCTCATTGTAGGATTCCGTGATCCTTTACTCTTCTTTTTATATTCCTGTGAATTAGTATCGCTCTGATAACATTGGGGTTTAGTATTGTTGAGTTTTGTGTTTTGTGAAAGGGGTGTTGATAGTAATTGGGAGAAGGGTGGCTCCAGGAGTATAAGGTTGGCTTGCTTGAAGTGTTTTGTGTGTTTTATAGGTTTTTGGGTAGTCCATTTTAGGGGTGACTCTGCCGAATTTTTGGTAGAGCTATTCCTAAGGTGGGCCCCACAGGGCCACCTCGGATTTCAAGGTGAAATTCGGGGCGGGACCTGTCAATTAGGCAAGCAAAAAAACATGGAACTACATCATCATCATCAGCACCATTGTCAGCTGCTAAAACACAAAAACAATTGAATTGAAATAGCTATGTTATAGGTTTTACTAGACTAATCAATTTCGTGCAGCTGCAACTACAACTCCAATCAGAGCCGTCACTTTTTTTAACCAACACCAGCATTTTACAAAGCTGCAACTGAAACAACCAACTAGAGTACTTTGTCTCCTTAAATACACTCCAGCAGCTCCTTTTGATAGATTAATCTATCTCTTATATCCTTTTTGTAAAGCTGCAACTACAATAGCTAGCCTTTTTATGCAGCTAGCATGTTTGCATCATCTCCTTTCGAATAGACTGCAGCTAAAATCTAAGATGTATGAAAACTGTTTTCACTATTTGAATGAAATGTGATGATTTTCCTTTTGTATGTTATTTTTCTAATTTACTCACAAGAACAAATTCCGCAGCAAAGCGCGGGTAGTATTTCTGGTATATATATATATATATATATCAACTCCTTCCAATTCTAATTACTGTTGTGAAACATATCCATTCACATTAACTTGTATTTTTTTGTTTAATACTTGCAGTGGGAAAGGAAAGCAAATCACTTCTATACACAAAAAGACATTGATCAGGTCCGGGCTGAGTGGGAAAAGTATGTCAGCCAATTTCAACAGAGCTAGTGTGTCGAGAAGATTCTAATTTTGGACATGCATCATCTATAACCCATATTAACTAGTTATGCAGTTGGTCTAAGTATCTATTTTTGGCCTGCAAGTATAGTTTATGATCAGTAGTATGAGATATCAGTGTTTTTTGGGTTACATTTGTTGATTATGCCAATTGCTATGGGTTATTGAACTGATGTTTATTAAGTTTAGCTCCATGATGGATGTATGTATAGCTGCAGGAACAGATTGATGATCAAATATTGGTATTTTTGTGAATGGATTTCATATTTGATGAATGCATTGTGTTGTTCCCAGATTTACATGATTATGGCACAACAGGGATACGAGTATGACATCTGGAATAGAAAGCAACAACAAAATGATGTTGTTGGACGCGTCAAAGAACAACAGAAACAAGAAAAAATGTGTTCATATTTGGACACTCAAACAACAGATAATTGTCGTCTTCATGTCAAAACAAAGACAGAGTCGAAAATGAAACAACATTTAACTGTCACTCAAATTAGCTTCAAGCAACAAATAATTGTCCTGTCTGTGCTCTTCAACCTTCAGTTAATTGTTGTAGAGTATAAACCACAACAATAGATAAATGTAACCTTAACAACTTTTAAGTCACACTTAATTGTAATTCCAAGTTATATGCCACAACAGATAACTATTACTATAAGTTAATAAAAACCACAGACAACTGTTATTTATATTCCCTTTAAACGTCATTTAACTGTCATCTGTGACTAAACTCAAACGGTAAATAAATGTAGTATTAACTAAGTTCAATGTACACTTATCTGTGACTATAATGCATATAAAACAACATATCAATGTTATCGTAGGTGACTAAAGACGATAGATAATTGTATTCTAAACTGAATAAGAATGACAGTTAACTGTTATTGAACTGGAATAAAACAACACTTAACTGTTATTATAAGTCCATTCAGACCACAGAAATTCTAAGGAACTGTTATTTGTTTCTAGATCACACGACATTTATCTGTCGTTTGAATTCACTAGCCTCATGTCTCGATTTCATCAGACAACAGAAGACCTAACAAATTTCTGTCGTCTGATAAATAAGACGACAGAGGAAATCTGTCGTCTGATGCCCCAAGAGACGGCACCGTACTAGACAACAGAAATTTTTTTAATCAGACGACAGATCTCCTCTGTTGTCTGATAGCTTTTTTGGCATAGTGCCATCAACATAAAAAGCTGGCCCGAAGTCAACCGTGATGAGAAAGACAAACTTTGGATCGACGTTCAGGTAATGTTTTGTTTTTTTCTTTGATATATGAAAGATATAACAGATTCTGACAAGTGCCACATATTAGATATAATAGAATAACGGCTCTCAGTGAGATTCTGTGCCACATATTAGTTTTTGGACTGGTACATGTTCATTTAGTGAAACAAAGATGAAAATTTCTTGCTTTCATGTCAATTTTGGTGCTTTCTTGTTTGTATATGTGGGTTTTGACGTGGGTATCTGTTTGTTTTCTTGAATTTGATTCATATTTGTTTAAAGTTGCGGTTTGCTTTGCTTGGAATTGAGAGCATATCTAAACAATGGTGGTGGCTTTCACTTGAGTTTATTGGAATTCAGAGGAAATTTAGTGAAATTCATTGATGCATGTTTTAATTTATTTGTACTTAATCTTTTTCTGTCTATTTTTATTTATTCGGTTTCAAAATTGAGTTGGTTTTGCGGTTATGTGACTTATTACTTGCAAGATATGGTTACTGTCTGACTATGAAATCAGTTTCTTGACTTCTTCCTTTTCTTTACTGAGGCCCATAAGATTACTTTAGATAATAGCATCTGGTTTTGTCTCTCAGTAGATCTTCTGATTTGGGAAATGAATTCTTTAATCTTTTCCTTTGTCTTAAAATCAGTATAGTGATATGTTTACAGAGAAATACAAGGGAAGGGAATGAAATATTCAATCAAATGGAATTTGATGCTTTAAACACAAACCCATTTGGGGTTGCAAAATTAACTGCAATATATATGTGTGTTCTGGCTTTCACTTTTGCACGTCTATTAGATATAACGGCTCTCGATGTTCTTCCTTAATAGAGCTACATATTAGATTTTTAACTTGCATTTTTGGTTTCATTTTTTGTATCGCTACTTGCATGCATGCCAAGCTTTATTTCTTGAAAGTAAGTATAGGGACTCAGACAACTATTACCAGATTTGTATTAATATTTTCCTGTGCTATTACTGAACAGCTTAAGTACATTATTATTTTAATTTTTCATCTAATGAAACTCATTTGTTTATGCATAGGATACATTCAAAGTGGCCCCTGAAAGTAAGAAAATGGTGTTGGCATCTGCTGGGACTAAATGGAGACAGTTTAAAGACCAACTTAACAAATAAACATGTGCTGCCTTACTTGGGAAAGAGGAAGAAATTGGGAAAGCCTCCGAAGGGGTATGAATTCGTTGGGTTATTTCCATGGAGAGAATTTGTAAAACAGAGGAGTACAGAACAATGATTGGTATGATGAGTTTATATATGTATAAGGCTCTTGTTTGTACATTATATATTGGAGTTACTTTTCTGATTAGAAGTAGTTGACTGTAATAAAAGCTTACTTTCTGGTATAATGATTAATAGTCTTTGTTTTTATGTAGAAACTTCATCATGAACAAAGTCAGCGAGTGAAGAAGAGAAAATATCATCACAAATTATCAAAAAAGGGTTATATTGGACTACAGGAGGAATTGGTAATTATAATCCGTTCTTGTCTCTGATTTTATGCAAATAAATGAAATTTGTCATGTTTCAATTGTACATTGCATTTACTACTACTTTTCTGGTATGCACAGAGAGAGACTTGGCCTGAAGGATAGGTAATTGATCGTACAGTGTTATGGAAGAAAGCTCGTGTACCTAAAAATGGGAAGATAGATGAGGAGGTGACACCAATAGCATCAAAAATTGTAAGTAGCACAGAAACTGAAAGTTTTGAATCTATATAGTTATTTCATTCATGTTCATGGCCAGCAACTGAGCATTGCTTTTCTTATGATACTTGTGACACTTGTTATGGATATTGATCATATTAGGATGAATTGCTAGAGAAGAAGAGTAAGGGTGAGCTAGACATCTCAGGAAGTGATGATATATTGACTCAAGCACTAGAAACTCCTGAACACCCGGGTAGGGTGAGAGGTGTTGGAGGTTTTGTCAATCCAACCACATACTTTAATCTTCCGAAGCAGAGAAGGGTCACAATTACTAAAGCAGAATTATTGGCCAGTGATAGAGAACGAGATAGGGAGTTGCAAGAGACAAAGAAATTGCTTTATGAACAACAAGCAAAGACAGAAGAGCTTTTTAATAAAAGTCTTGCTGAATTAGAAGCACGTTTCTCAGAAAAGGCACCCTATGCAACTCCTATGAATGTCGCTGGTTTTGAAAACAATCAGCTGACACCAATATCAAATAAAGGCAGTTTCCATGATGCAGCAAAAAAGAACTCATTTGATCTTAATGATAATGTGAAAGTAAATGTGGATGACTGCGAGATTGTTCCTCCCCCTACTGATACGGTAACTCTATTATTCCAATTTCCAATCCTAATAATCATGCTTCTTGTTATTGTGTATAATCTATTTATTTTTGCTACTTTGTGCATTTGGTATTTTTTTTATAGGGTGGCACATGTGAGTTAGCAGTGGATACCATCAGCAACATAGTTGCTTTTGGTACCGTATTCGATGACGAGGATATGACAAAGACAATACATGGAGTTCCATTGAAGGAGGGATGTCTTAGGGTATCGGTAGATGGTGAGATTCAAGGTGACGCACGACTTCCTTTTCTTGTATTAGGTATGATGGAATTGGTTCGTGAAGTTATTGGAAGTCACGTAGCTTGGCCTGAGGAGTTTGTTATTCAGAAACATCCATCAAAGGTATGGACTTATAGTTTGGTGCATAATGTATGATTAATTGGAAATATCACGACTAGGATTAAGTATTATAGTAGAGAATGCTAAATGATGATGTGATATAATTTATTGTCTAACAGAACAAGAAGAAGAAGAAGTGTCCTATTGTGAAATCATTGTTCGATAAAGCTGAGCTACACCCTTTTATGCCCAAGCGCTGCAATTTATTGTACAAACATGCCAAAACTATAATGCAAGAGACTAATGAGTCAATAAGCACAGTGTTGGATGATAAAGTCTTTGGCGTGCAAAAAGAACTCTACATCTTAACTGAGAATGTGACTAATCTCTTAGAAATGAAGTGGATTGGCCAAGGAGTGATAGCAGCATACATGGCGTAAGCATCTTGTTACTTAAATCCTAAATTTTATTTTTATGTGCCAAGTTTCATAAATTTAATTCAACTATTTTGACACAGGCACCTACATGAAATTATTAGTCAAAGGGATGAGTTGGATACATTCGTTTTTATTGATCCAGCAGCCACATATAAATGTGAAAGACCAGGATTTCATTCCTACTTGGTTGACCGGTTGAAAGAGGGGAAGGCTGACCGTATATTTTTTATGCCATATAATCCGGGGTAAGTAATATATTTGATCATGATGCCTTTTGGTGCTCAGTTGCATATATATATATATATATATATATATATATATTCTTCTTTGTTGATTGCATCATGTGAGCTACATTAATCATGTAGGGAACATTGGATATTGACAATTATTTGGGAGGATGAAATCTACATGTTGGACCCTTTGCCTAAACCAGTCCATTACCAATCATGGGAGGACATAGTGATTGACCGGACGCGCCCCCAATTTCACCCTGAAATCCGAGGTGGCCCTGTGTGGCCCACCTTAGGAATAACTCTACCAAAAATTCGGCATAGTCACCTCTAAAATGGACTACCCAAAAACCTGTAAAACACACAAAAACACTTCAAGCAAACCAACCTTATACTCCTGGAGCCACCCTGCTCCCAATTACCAACAACTCCACTTTCACAAAACACAAAACTCAAAAATACTAATCCCAAAGGTTATCAGAGCAATACTACTATACACAAGGATATAAAAAGAAGAGTAAAGGATCAAGCGATCCTACGCTGCGGAAGTAGTGACAACTATGCCTCAAATGTCATGTACGCCCGACCTCCACTAATTCGCCTGCAAACTGGGCATTAAAAACCGAAAGGCCCAGGGGAAAGTAGACGAAAAACGTTAGCGTGAGTGGACAAAAATAAACAATTTAAAAGAAAAAGGATTTCATACTTTCCCACATTTATTTCATTAAAAACCGATGCATGCAACAATTAGAAAAACACATTTAGCTTTAAATCCAAGAATTCCAAAACGATAAATCGACTAGCCTCGCTAGTCACCACATTCGAAAAATACATCGTAAAACCAAAATCTCGTTTCTCAAGAAGATAAGATCAGCCTCGCTGGCTACAGTGAAAATCGGACTAGCCCCGTTAGTCTAGCAACGAAAAAATATGGGGAAGAAGTTTCACCATACGAAAGAAGGGAGCCTCCCAGGCTCGGGTCGGAGTGTCCCACACTCTGGAGCATCCCATGCTCTGCTCTTACTCACCCACGAACACATAGTAAGCAGGGAGGAGTACTAATAGGCTAGCTAGCAATAAATATGACGACCCAGGTATGGTGGGTTAAAATCATACGAAAATCGAAAAACAGTAAGGCTTCCCCATAAGTCCCGCGAATAAAGAAAACACGGGTACGATTCCCAACCGTACCCGGAAATTCTCGTAGAAAGCCACAAAAATCGACAGCGTGTCCCACACGCTAAAAGAATAATTAGATCATCATCAAGGCATTCCCAATGCCAAAACCGAAGGTCGATAAATAAATATGAAAACTAACTCCATCGAAATCTCATTTCGAAAATCTCTTATAAAATCTCGAATCGACGAATAGCAATATAATATAAGTAGTATAATTCCGGAAATCACGTCGGAAAAATAATTCGTCGAAATTCAACATAAATTATAAACTCGAATCCGAGCATAACAAATTAATATCCGAAATTCACAACCGGTATAAATCATAATTACTTCATGAAAATCATTATTGAAAGCAAATCCACGAGATAAATCGAAATCAAATTCCGAAATCAATTCATATGCTCGGAAAATAATATGTTAATTAAATAAAGCATTAATTCAAGAAAATAAACGCATGCATCATTATTTAAAACAAGAGTCCACTCACAGTACTATTGGGCGACCACGCAAACGAGTTCCTTCATTTAACCGTAGCTCGCGGCATTGCCCTGTACACAATTATATTTCCGTAAACGGCAATCCGATAAAATAATTACGAACCTAAACGAAACCTGAAAATCCCTATCTCCATTACTTCTCAAATTCAACCCAAATCTCTCCCACAACACCAATTCCTCAATTAACATATTCCACAACGAAAACGAGGGAAATCCGACGGCCGAATTTCCAACAATTCAATCACAAAACTTCAAACTTCGGAAATTCACAAATAATTCCAAACTCCTCCATAATTCACCAAACTTCACATATAAGCTCTACAACATATATACAATTTAATGGGCTAAAAATCAAAATTAAAACACTGCCCTACACGCCTCCACGCGCCACCAACAGTGGCAGCGCGTGGGCCCAACGAGCCACCGGCAACCACCTCCGATGGCCACCAAAATTTGGCAGACCATCTACTCAACAAATCCAACCTCTTTCTCAACTACAACAAGTTCCAATTTTACCTGGAAGAGCTCCAATTTGGCCGGTGAAAAATTTCCAGAAATTCCAAGAACCCTAGAAATTGAAATTGTTAATTCGACCTCTACACTGCAAATTGAAATGAAAGACCTTAGGGGAAATGATCTATGTTGAAAACTGAACCTTCGACGCCAATTTCGCGGCCGGAGATTGCCGGAATCGGAAAATATCGGCGTTGACTCAAAACTGCTACAGTGATCGTCCTCTTCTTCTCGTTGCTGCATCTTCCACAGTTCATATTAAGCTACGAAAAGAACCCAGAAATGAAGAGAAGGAAGAGAGCTTTCCAACGACATCTTATACGTCAAAATCTGTCGCCGGATGGAGGAGTTATGGCCGGAAGAAGGTGAAGAGGTCGGAGAGGAAGAGAGAATCGGGAGGGCTCGGTAAGTTTCCGAAAATGGAAACTTACCACAGTAACTCGGCTATTTATAGAAAATTACTATGAACAGTAACTTTAGTATTTTGGCCATAACTTTCTCATATGAACTCCGATTTTTACGTACCACATATGCACGCGCTCGGTTTAACGTCCTCTACAACTTTCATGAAGAACATTTTGTCAAATTTTGGCCCGAACAAAAAGTCATATTTTAGGGCCCCCTAATAGTACTGAAACGACAGTAAAAGTGAAAGTAAATGCCGTTTACCGTCCTAATGATTAGTAAATCAGTAAATTTAGGTTCGGGACGTAACAGTGATAAAGTAAGCACTATTTTGATTTTTTATTTGTATTTTTCTCTAACCAAGTAACAATATGTTGGATAATGACATTGTTTGGTGGTGTGCAGTGCGGTTAAAGCTTTCAATACTGAAACAGGTAGGGTTAACAAAGTGTCCAAGGTGAAATTACTTCCGGTAAGTAATGATATATGTGCTTGATTATAAAATTCAATAATGCATTTCTAATTCAATAATCCTAATATATAGGGCGTACCTAAACAACCGGGTGGAGTTGAGTGTGGCTATTATGTGATGCGATATATGAAAGATATTATAAATGATGACACTCTTTCATTTTCAACCAAGGTAAATGCATATATTATAGTTTGACCAGCAGTTTGATTTAAATAGTTTCAATGATTATGACTTATGTTGTGTTATACATTTCTAGTGGGCGGCAAAGAGTCGGAACTCAAATATCCAAGAGCAACTTGATGAGGTGCGCATTGAAGCAATTGACTACTTGCAGACTTTGCTATAGCTAGATCTTGACAAGCAATATGACTTTGAGTATGGCTAGATTTTGCTGACCATTTTGTAGTAGATGTAGTGATATCAGGATGAATTGTGAACAAATTATACTGCATGTAGTTATTGCAGTAGTGGCATCTTCTACACTAGCCTTAAAGTAGGTTAGGGTTTATTGTGCAAAACTTTTGAAACTTCCTCAAGCTCTAATTTTGGATAGAAATTAATACAATTCCCTAATATTTAAAGTACATTTGAATTTCATGTTATTTGTGGATCAACTTTCTAGTACCAAATACAGCAGAAAAGGGATATGAAAAAAAACATCAGTTACTGATGAAGAACTGATGTCAAAAAACAGAAATTACATCAGTTTGAAAACAAAAACCAATGTCAGAAAAGAGAAAATACATCAGTTACCAAACAAAAACCGATATCTAGCATTGCTATGAACATTGATATATAAACAAAAACGATGTCTAGTATAAATATGGACATCGATATATAAACAGAACCGATATCTAGATTACTATGGACATCGATATATAAACAAAAACCGATGTCTGGTATAACACTATGCCAATAAAGCCTTCAGACGACAGATGATATTTGTCGTCTGATATGTAAATTATCTGTTGTCTATCCAACTGCCGTCTCTTACGGCATCAGACTACAGATATCCTCTGTCGTCTCTTCTCACTCAGACAACAGAAGTTTCGCAAGGCTCTGTCGTCTGAACAACCCAACTTTGAAGGATTTGGGGCTTTCTGTGGTTACTAATCACATACAACGACACATTAATGTTGTTTAAATCAATTACACACTACAGTTTTAATAAAACTGCTGTTGTCTGAAATTAAATAAGAACACATTTATATGTTGTCTGAGGTTACCAAAATAAAGGCATGTTTAACAATCTGTTGTTTGAATACATTTTCAATGATATTTAATTGTTGATATAAGCTCAGAACAACGTTACTACGGAATCGAATTCTGTTGTGTGATAGTTAAATGAACTTCGCTTTTCTGTTGTCTGTTAGAAGAACTTCTGTTGTTTGATAATGAATTGAACTTCACTTTTATGTTGTTACAAGTATATAGGAACGACATACAGTTGTTCTTTTTGTTGTTACTATATATGTGGTACAACATATCATAAACCTGTATGTGTTGAATTTGTACGAACAGACATCAAAAGCATATTATAGGACCTAAAATTAGCAAATTTCCCATTGCATCAAGTAACCCACCAAACTACAATCTCATCAGTTTCAGGATACTAAACTAGCTAGCAGCTAGCTTTTACAATAGCTAATTTCAAGTACAGCCATTGTTGTGATCAGCATAACATCTTGAAAGCTACTGAAATTGTTTTCCTATATCACTAACTATAGAGTACAAATATATTAACAAGTGTATGGAAGCATATATAGTTCTGTAAGAACAATATAAACAAAATATTACATGAGCACAAGTGATGATATCAGATCCCACCTAACTACAACAGAGAAATCTGGGCTCGCCACTCAACTGATAGCTAGCATTGAGCTTTCATCTAACCTGTCAACTAGAAACAAGCAGCTTCTATCAACATACTTTAATCACCACTCAAATCTCAATAGAAAATCAGAGCAACATTTAAAATTCTGGAACTTTCTCAATTACAGACCAGACTTGGAAAATTCACAGAACATTCAGTTTATGTCAAAATGCGATGAAACTTTCCAGATCCTTTGCTAACTAATAGAAGTAAAACATATCAAAAATTCAGGTCATTTGAAGGTCAATAAGTCAGGAAAAAGAAATACCAAAGAAGGCTGTACTGCAGGTCAGTTACTGCAGATTTCTTTCAAAATACCAGAGTTCTTGGTATCATAATCCTTAAACTGATGGAAGGAAACTGATTATAATTTCACAATGAGACCTTTAGTTAACAATGAGACCTATAGCATATCAAAGCAAAACAAAAATTTCATGAATGCAATCAGGCGACAATGTGTAGCCAGCAATAGAATATTAACTCTTTCTACACATCTAATACATTAGAATTGCAATCAGGCGACAATGCATGTGTAGCCAGCATTAGAATATTAACTCTTTCTACACTCTTTTTACAATGCTATTAATTAACAAATACAAAAAAATATACAATTGCATTTTATTTTTCCCAACAAAAGTAAACTTTACATTCCCAATCTCTCTTCATTGTTTTAATCCAGCTATATATCGATAAGAAAGTGCCCAATATATACAAACTGGCCATGCCAGCAAGATCTTTTTAAACATTTCTTGGCATACAAAAATGACATCTACTTCATACCTTAAATAAATTCTTTGACATCTACTTCATACCTTAAACACTAACCTTGAGGTATGAAAATTTATACCGCACTCCAGTGAGCATGGACAAAGATGTAGGCCTGATCCATTTCATTGTCAGTAAAATGCCAGCACACACAAACATAGAGGATAAAAGTACTATGGAAGTAAGCTATAATCCAACTAGACCTAGCTTGAATAAGCATTACTTGGGTGTACAAGAAACACAGAAAAGTAGTGTATGTTTATACGAATCAGGAAGGATATATGATGCCATTGTTGATTCCAAGATTTGAAGTTTTAATCAATGATGCTAACGTGCGAACCCAACACTCCTTATATGGTAGTAGAGACAATGATAATCAAAATAACCCTCCTCTGGTTGGAAAAGGATAAGCCACTATTCCTCAAATAATGAAATATATGCAGTGTGAACAATTATCATGGTAACAAAGTAACAAGAACTCAATTTCAGAAGTGAAAAGTCGACAACTACATACCTTAATACAAATGTATCACCTCCCACAGTCAAATTCTGCACACTGGAACTTCTACACCATCAAGCAAGAATAGAAATCACATCGCAAAATCACCAAAACCAATTACTATATCATGAACTGAACACACATTTCACTAATTACAAAACTCAAGCCACTCTAACACACACCCGCCAACACCCAACACCCCAAAACCCAAAATTCTCATCATCCGAAGCTCAATTCAAACAAATATCCACTAACCCAGAACACAAAAATCAGTGACAGAATCAAAGAGCCTTCCTTTAAAGTTGATCAAATAAGCAAATGGAATCGAGAACCCTACCGAGTGAGTGATCTGGTGGACGAGGAGAGAAGGGCGTGCTCGGAAAAGAGACGCTTGATCTTACAGTAATCATATCTCCACCGCAGCTTTCTCTACTGCAAAAACGGTTACAATTGTAGTACTAAGTCTACTAAATCAAATCAATCAAACAGAGAACTCAATCATATAATCACAATCATAAATAAGAGGAAGGAAAATGGTTCGAGAAATCTGGCCTGTGAGAACAAAAGAGGCACGGCAGTCGCTGTCCTAAAGCCGTAGACGCCTCCCCTCATGCAGGTGTTGGCGGTCGTCTACAAACTCCAAGATACAACCCTTATACCTCACAGGTTGTCTAATCCGCTTCGCACGTTCACGGTAGATGGGATGCCAAGCTTTTATCGATTACCCAAGAGTAGAGAATATGAATTGGTACAGAAGGAAGTTTTGATAATAGAAGAAGATGAAGAATAGGGGAAAGAAAGAGTTGTTGTGCGTACTTTTCTTGTCTGAAGAGTTCAAACTTATATAAACTCTTCATGCCTGTTGAAAAGAACATGACTCTTGGAAAACCAAAACAGATAACTTTTGATATTATTTAAAATCATATTAATAATAAAAGTTTTGAATCTTTAAAATATAAAAGAAAATAAAATAAAACCAACAATCCCCCACAAGATTCAAAACTTCAAAACTCAGAGATATGGGCAGATTAAAAGAAGGAATTTCTTGGGCAACTTTTATACCATGGAATAGATGTAGGTGTCTTCCGGACTTGAACCTACACTTAGTGTAAACAACTTTCATTTGAAGGAATCATAGTGAACTATAAATGTCTTGAACTAGACCCCTTTTAGTCAAACTATACATTGTCACACACATGATATCGATACATACACTTGGCGCGGGTTAGCGCTATTTATGGCCATGCGCTTTATCTTGATTATCATGAGAGTTAATAGAGAGCAGCCCATCTCTCATCGTTGCGGCCTCACAACTGCTCTCACTTAGGTGAGTTCTCCAAGAGTACATGTGACTTGTACCCCGCGGGAGTATGCCCGCCTCGAATCTCATTCAAGGTATAACCTTTCCTTAATTTCACATGTCAACAGTACTAATGTCATAGGGATGAGTAGGAGAGTTTTTTTTTTTTTTTTTCCTCTCCGTTTATCTTTTTGTTTGTACTGGAATTTTAAGTCACGCAATATGGATTGTTTCTACCCATTGAACCTCCTTCATGGGATCTCCAATCACAGAGGTTGGGTTGCTTCCCTAGGTGACTTCCTTATGGGCTTAAACCCATCCCCCTCGACAAATCTAGGACTATACTCCTAGATAGACCTTTAGTCCTTTAGTCAACTGATCAGCAATGTTCTTTTCTGATTTTACAAAGTCTAAATATACAACTTCTTTGTTCAATAGGCTTCTCACAGATTTGTACCTAACATATATATGTCTATTCATTTTTTTATTAGAATGTGTTTGCTTTACTAATTCTATCACAGCCTTGTTGTCACAATGGATAGAAATAGCTGGAATAGGCTTTCTAATCAAGGGTATCTCAAGTAGGAAATCTTTTAACCATTCAGCCTCAGTACATGCAATATCAAGTGCTACAAGTTCAGATTGCATAGTACTTCTAGTAATTATAGTTTGTTTCTTGGATCCCCAAGATATGGCAGCTCCTCCTAATAGAAAAACATATCCTGAAGTGGATTTTACATCCGAGCTATCAGAAATCCAATTGGCATCAGTATACCCTTCTACTACACAAGGAAATCTTTTATAGCAAATAGAAAAATTTAAAGTACCTCTCAGATACTTAAAGACTCTTTCTAAAGCAATCCAATGATCCTTACTTGGGTTATGAGTATATCTACTTAATCTACCAACCGCAAAAGATATATCAGGTCTAGTCTTATTTGCTATGTACATCAAAGATCCAATCATTTGTGAGTACTTCAGTTGAGACACAGGTTCTCCCATATTTTTCTTTAAAACTAAGTTAGGATCATAAGGTGTTGAAACAGACTTGCAAGTATAATAATTAAATTTCTTTAGCATCTTTTCAATTGCACTAGCCTGATTTAAAGTAAAGCCTAGAGAAGTTTTCTCTAATTTCATTCCTAGGATTATGTTAGCTTCACCTAAATCTTTCATATCAAATTTCTTTGATAAGTAGATTTTCACATTTTCCACAATTTCTAGACTTGTTCCAAACAATAGAATGTCATCAACATATAAACATATATAATATTACACACTCTCCATCACATTCTTTATAGTAGACACATTTATCATGTTCATTGATTTTAAAATCATAATCTAAAATGACCTTGTCAAACTTTTCATGCCATTGTTTTGGAGCTTGTTTAAGACCATAAAGGGACTTAATTAATTTGCAGACTTTATGTTCTTGACCTTTAACAATAAATCCCTCAGGTTGCTCCATATATATCTCCTCATCTAAATCTCCGTTCAAGAATGCAGTTTTTACATCCATTTGGTGAATTACTAAATTATGTATGGATGCTAAAGCTATGAGAATTCTAATGGTAGTGATACTGGACACAGGTGAGTATGTATCAAAATAATCTATACCTTTCTTTTGTGTGAAACCTTTGGCTACTAGTCTAGCCTTATATTTGTCTATGCTACCATCAGGTTTCAGCTTTTTCCTAAAAACCCATTTGCAACCAATTGGTCTAGTTCCAGGAGGTAAGTTGGTTAATTCCCAAGTGTGATTTTGTAAAATAGACTCAACCTCACTATGTATTGCTTCTTTCCAGAATGGAGCATCTGCAGAAGCCATAGCTTCTTTGTATGTAGTTGGATCACCTTCAATGTGAAATACTACAAAATCATCTCCAAAATTCTTTTCTTTCCTCATTCTTTTAGTTCTTCTAAGTTCTTCTACGGGTTCTGATTCTTCACTTATGGGATTACTTGTACTAGCAGAAGCTTTATCAATATTAGTAATGACTCTATCTACAGTTTTATTTGGGATTCTAGACTTGAAAGGGAAAATATCTTCAAAGTAAGTTGCATCCCTACATTCAATTATAGTGTTATTGGAAATTTCACTAACCTCAGAATTTATCACTAAAAATCTGTTAGCACTACTATGGTGAGCATAGCCTAAGAATACGGTATCTACAGTTTTGGGTCCAATTTTCTTTCTTTTAGGATCAGGAATTGTAACATTGGCTAAACACCCCCACACTTTCAAGATTTGAAGATTTGGAGTTCTCTTCTTCCAAACTTCATAAGGGGTTTCAGTGTTGTTTTTAACAATGACTCTATTTAATATAAAACAAGCTGTTAGTAATGCTTCCCCCCACAAGTTTTCAGGTAGACCAGAACTCAAAAGCATTGCATTCACCATATCTAATAATGTTCTGTTTTTCCTTTCGGCAACTCCGTTAGATTGTGGAGAATAGGGTGGTGTTACCTCATGTATTATTCCGTGCTCTTCACAAAAGTCACTTAGATCATTCGAAGTATATTCACCACCTCTATCAAACCTTAAACGTTTAATCTTCTTTTCTAATTGATTCTCTACTTCAGTCTTATAAATTTTGAATTTACTAAATACTTCATCCTTTGTTTTATCAAATAGACATAACAATACTTAGAGCAATCATCAATAAAGGTCACAAAATATTTATTTCCAGCTCTAGTAGATGGCCTATTTGAATCACAAACGTCACTATGTATAAGCTCTAGGACTTGTGTTGTTCTTACAACAGACTTAAAAGGTTTCTTGGGTTGCTTAGCTTGCACACAAATTTCACATTTGTGTTCCAGATTTAAGGTTGATTTGGGAACTAGGTTCAGATCCATCATCTTCTTAATTTTAATTAAGTTTATGTGTCCCAATCTTCCATGCCAAACATTATTAGTTTCAACATTCAGAACTTGAGAAGTACCAATATCTTGAGATAAATTTAACTTAAATAATCCTTCACAAACAAAACCTTTACCAATAAACACATTACTTTTGGTTATTACAACCTTATTCGATTCTAATACAACTCTATAACCTTGTTCCACTAAGGCAGAACCACTAACTAAATTTTTATAAGCTGTAGGTATATGTCGCACATTCTTTAAGCTTAAGACTTTTCCAGATGTCATCTTCAAGTCTACATCTCCAATTCCATAAACTTGTGCGACCGAGTTAATGTTGAAACCAGTTACACGTCCTCCACTTGATTTCTGGTAAGTTTTAAAAGAATCACGGTCAAGACAAACATGTATGTTAGTTCCAGAATCAAACCACCAAGTTTTACTTTCATAAGTAAAATTGACAGAAGGATTATACTTGAATAATGGTTGAGAGGACTCTTGCTCCATTAGCATATTCACTTGAGCTTTTGGACCATTCCTATTTGCTTGAGACTTGTTCTCCTCAGTCCTTTTGTAGAAGCAATTCCTTGCTACATGGTTGGTCCTCCCACAAACAAAGCAAGATATCTTTTCTCTCCCTTGATCCCTAGATTTCTGGAACTGTTTGTTATGGTTGGCTCTATTGTTCTTAAAGTTTATCCCCCTAGGCTGAAAATTGCTTCTTCGATTTCTGTTGTGGAATTTAGTCTTGTTATGGTTTTTGTTTCCCACAACTAAGTTCACAATGGGTGTTTTCTCAGGTTTTTCCTTTTGGTCTACCCTTTGTTTTTCTTCAACTCTAAGGTTATTCATAGCTTGACGAAGGGTAAACTCTCCTTGTTTATGCCTAAGGCTCTTGGCATGTTCATCCCAAGAAGGAGGCAATTTATCTATAAGGCAAGACACTTTGAAGTCTTCACTAAACTTGGTTCCTTTCTTTTCTATTCCCCTTAAAAGCTCTTGATACTCATGGATTTGGCTATCTACAGATTTGTTTTCAACCATCTTATAACTATTAAAGTTAGAGACCGTAAACCTATCAACTCCAGCATCTACAATCCCATATTCGGCTTCTAATGCATCCCAAAGTTCTTTGGCTGTGGATGTTGTAGAGTGATACACATCATAAAGGTGGTCAGACAAAGCACTTAAAATTCTATTATGACAATGATATTCTATATCTTCCAGAGTTAACCAAGAAGAGGATGCTTTGTTTTGATCATGCCCCTCAATGGCAGAAATATACCCAAGAACTGTTAGCCAATATTTTAACTGTTTCTGCCATCTACGGAAATGTTGACCACTAAATTTTTCAGGTTTAACACTAAGAGCCTCTTGATCTAAGTTTGTCATTTTAATATACTAAGAATAGGAGAGAGATTAGATATATAGCAAGCACACTGTGAGAACAAAAAATAACGTCAAAACACACAACAGATGCAATGTTTCAAGTATATAAACCTTTTGCAGAGTAGAACGTATGTATAAACAATTATGGTCAAATCAGTTTCAAGGCCAATCAATATACACACACAATGCATCAATTATATAAGATCAAGTGGATTTGACTACGACTTCCAGATGCTTTTCCTAATAAATTTTTTTTTTTTTCGTTCTTTTCAATACCAGATGATTATATATATACAATCAAAATCTGCTACCTTTTCTCTTAAACCAATTCGGCAATGAAAGTAACAGACAACTTTTTTTTTTTTTTTTTTTTTATACCAACAGAATATAGATATAGCACAATTAAATCTGATGCCTTATTCTCTTAATCACAATTCAGCAGTCAGACACCCGTTTTCTTTGATTTCTATTAATCAAGTTCTGAATCCTATATTGATTGAGAATGAAATCTAAGAGACAGATTGTTATAACAAATCTACGGCTTTAGATTGTTATAATTGCAGTACTAAGTCTACTAAATCAAATCAATCAAACAGAGAACTCAATCATATAATCACAATCATAAATAAGAGGAAGGAAAATGGTTCGAGAAATCTGGCCTGTGAGAACAAAAGAGGCACGGCAGTCGCTGTCCTAAAGCCGTAGACGCCTCCTCTCGTGCAGGTGTTGGCGGTCGTCTACAAACTCCAAGATACAACCCTTATACCTCACAGGTTGTCTAATCCGCTTCGCACGTTCACGGTAGACGGGATGCCAAGCTTTTATCGATTACCCAAGAGTAGAGAATATGAATTGGTACAGAAGGAAGTTTTGATAATAGAAGAAGATGAAGAATAGGGGAAAGAAAGAGTTGTTGTGCGTACTTTTCTTGTCTGAAGAGTTCAAACTTATATAAACTCTTCATGCCTATTGAAAAGAACATGACTCTTGGAAAACCAAAACAGATAACTTTTGATATTATTTAAAATCATATTAATAATAAAAGTTTTGAATCTTTAAATATAAAAGAAAATAAAATAAAACCAACAAAAACTACTTCTACCCCTAAAACCCAAACAAATACCACAAAATTAAACCAAAAACTGAAACACAGAAGGAATCGGTGATGAGATAAACCCCAAAATCCCTCAAAACCACCAAGTTGAAGCTTTTGATTGAAAAAGTAGATCAGGTAAATACAAACACCGAGAGAGAGAGAGAGAGAGAGAGAGAGGACGGAAAGAAGGGGTTTATGTAGGTATGGCTCTCTTCTTCTTCGCACTAGCGGTTCTTCCTCATATCTGAAAGGAATTTAAAATAAAATAAAATAAAATCAGAAAAAACCCTCAATTGAATTTGGGAGAGACATATTTACTCACCTAATGACCGGATTATTGGCTTCATCTTTTACATCGATGGGATGGCATCGAGCAAGGATGAAGAGAAGAAGAGGAAACGGGATGAGAGATGAAGGAGACTGAGAGATCTGGGTTTGGCATCTTTTCGAAAAAGAATGTCTTCCAAGTAAAAGGTTAATTTGGTGGGAAATTAGAATTTAGCTAAAACGACTGAGCGGGGATTCTTAAATTTTTGCTAGTCATTTACGGCTTCTGGTTTTAAGCAGTATACAGTCCCTGAAATCTGAGTGAAATGCATTTACAGCTCTTCAGACAGCATATAATTGTCGTCCCAATTTTCAACATTTTAATGAGAAATCTTTAGTCTTTTAAGACAACAGTTATTTGTTGTCTTAATTTTCTAACTTACAAAAAAGATGAAAAAACCAAAATAGTATGGATTCTCATGCTATTTAGACAACAGAATTAATTTATATGTTCTCTGAAGAAGTTTAAAAACTTCAGACAACAGAAAACAAAACTTCTGTAGTCTGAAATGTGTCGTCTGAAGGCATTATTGGCATAGTGTAACTATGGACATCGATATATAAACAAAACCGATGTCTAGCATAAATATGGACATCAGTTCAAACTATACTACAGAATGTAGATTGAACGTCTAGTGAAATATTATGTACCAAAGACACGAAAAGCTTATGAAACACAAGCAAAAATTTATGAGAACCGATGTATTATCAGACATCGTTTCTAAATCAGAAACGATGTTAAAATGGATAATTGTGTTGTTTGACCTATATTTCATTAAGCATCTTATGCCAAAATATGAAGGTTTGACAATAGCTAAACACACCAAAATGGTGATCACATTAACGTTTTTACATCGGTTCTGAACCTTAAACCGATGTCTCGTTGCAAAATAGACATCAGTTGTGAACCGATGTCTTAGTTTTGGCGATCTTTAACATCGCCCACTAAGACATTGAATTTTTTTTTTTAACATCAATTGTGAACTGATTGTCTATGAACTTTATCCTAGTAGTGTTTTTCTCTTTTTTGTTTTTTTTTTTCCATCAAATTTTGCAGATATCTTCATTTTATCGGAGATATATCCTAAATATCTAATATATCGGGGATATTTGACAATGTTGGAGAAATTTCTGTGAAACGGTAGAAAATAAGATATTAACTCCTTAAGATATATCGATCCCTAAAAAAAAAAAAAAAAAATATATATATATATATATATATATCAGAAATATATCAAAAATATGTCAGATGTTTCAATTCTTAGCTTTTCCCCATCTTACAGAGCAATAGCAATAGCCATGCACAAGCTACTTTAAAAATAGATTGCGGCAGTTGGGTGGGTCTTAAGATTTTTAGTATTCTTTCTGATCAAGATTTAGTAGTGCTGAGGATTCAGAGTTGTTGTTAAGTTATTTTTCATTCCTCTTGTTAGATCGAGTACTCGTAAAAGCCTTCTAAATATTAGTATTCTTTCTGACTTTAGACCAATAATCTACAACCAATATATTAAGGAAAAAGAACACCTCAAAAATTTCTTGCCATTATCAAGATATGTGTCTTGGACCTAATCCCTAAGTAGAACAAGTACAGCACACTAAGTTAAGAGTGCCCACACTACCTTCACAAACTGAGGATCCCATTTGAGACATTGCATCATTTCACCTGGTCTCTTCGAGACCGTCGAAACGAATGCCTATCCTTCTCTTTTAATACAACGATCCATTTATATATAGGTGTATATAAATTTTCTCAATATATAGATGGTGTGTTGTAAAATCAATTTCTAAAGTTAACACATTAAGAGCAAACTAATCAAATTAAGAACCAAAAAATAACACACACACCATTTATAATATTTTAGAGATGATTAAGCTGAAACCAACGCCAGTACAAGTCTATAAATTTCTTTAACCAGATGACATGAGCATATTCAATATAACCCTAAACCATCGTACTTAATGAGGTAAATTGATTATATTATATACGTGATGGTATCTCCACTTTGCAGAAACTAATCATCTTCTTGAGCTCTTGCTGAAACCTCTCCATAGACAACAATGGCAAGCATATTGGTACCAGAATTTCATATTGCTCATCTTTGTTTATGTTCCTGACATAGAAGCTAATCAGATCAGTGGACTTGGCAACTCCAGCATATATTGGCTTTCCCCACCCGAAATCAATTTCTCCTGCACCTGTTCGTGTGTTATCCGAAACTGTAAAGTCACTAATGCCTTTCATTGCAAGTGGAGGTCGTCCTCTTATCTCCGTAAAATCTGCCACAGATCTCAAGTACTCTTCACTCATTTTAGCTTTCGATTTTTTCACCAACTCCACTGCATATCCCAACGGACTGTTACATAAACGTTCTGCAGTTGAAACAGCAGCCGGATATGCAAATGCGTTGCCATAGTATCCCCGAGGAAGACATACATTGTTGTGTTTACCACGTGCATTAATTATGCATGACAGACGGACAATTTGTTTGGGATCCATTTGAAGTGAAATTGTTCGACATTTCCACACGCAAGCTGTTATTAAATCAAATGTGGATGAACAGGTCGAAAGGTGTGGTGGAAGATGCTTCTTAAGGGCCTTTATCTCCTCGGGACCAAAACAGAAAGATTGTTGGACCGTCGCTGCAGAGTTCAGATACGAGGGGCCAGTGGTATCATCAAATTCATGATGTGTACATGAAATTCGTGGGGGATCTCGGGCGTTCAAGAGCTCTCGTTCCCACACTGGTGGAGTAGAAGGTGCTTCTACGCCTAGGGCAATCTCGCCTACTGCGTTCAAGAATTGAACCAAACCAAATGCGTCACACATTGTGTGGTTTAACCGCAATGCAAATATGAAACCTCCGCAAGTCAGACGGGTTACCTACATCAATATATTGCAAATATGAAATCTCCCATTAGACTAATGTTTTTGGCGTATATAGGGTTGAGACTTTAGACTAATTAAGGTTCAACTATTACTATGTTTGTCAAGAGATTATAAATACAAGGATTAATTATGTGTAAGCAAAAAATGGGGGAGGTATGATTATGAATTTATAATCTTTAAAAGTTGAATTATGTCCTTCTGGTTACTGTATCCAAGTGGGATTGCATGAGTTGAGAGAAATTATAGTAGATGGAGTACGTATAATTAAGTTGATCACTTCACCTGTATCAAGATCAAAGGAGAACCAACAATACCATCAGAGCCTGGCACATTAAACAGGAACTCCTCTAGGAATGGACAAGGCGGTAGAATTGCATCCTTGAGTTCGTCGAGCGTGGCGTTGGCATTAGCCTCGACGAACAAGATGCCTTCTCCAGTGCAGTCCACCGTAAGCTTTTTCTTATGCACTTCCCTGAGCCTACCAGCGAAAGGGTAGTAATACACCAGTGCTCTACTCAGCGCGTCACTAATCACCTTAACAGGGTCATTTTGTTTCAACAATAATGAAGGATTGTTCTCGTAAGCAATGATGAATGGAACATGGAACCTGAGGGTTTGCTTGTCGTCAATATCCGACAGCAGCTTTGTTTCATGTGGTGTTGGTTTTGCAGGTGTTATCAGTCGCGGCTCGCAGCGATTCACCTGGAATGCGAGAGAGCATAATGAGGGCATCTTGACTATCACACACTCGGCGACTCTCTCTCTATCTCTTGTTTGGTACAAGTAAGCTTTTTTGTTTTTGATGACAATACAAGTAAGATTTTGTTGAGAGAGATATATATACACACACACAGTGGGGTGGTTCTGGGGCCTTCCTACATAGAAATTTGTTTGGACTTTTAAAACTATTGGCTAGGTATATTAAATTGTACAAATTAAAGGTAGGTAAAGCTAGGCCAGCTTGAGGTGACTTGTGAAAGCAAGGTTTTTGACATTAGTAGTGTGAAAACACTGCATGTTCTAGTATACCGAGTAGCTTTAAAGCAGTCAACACTATTAGCAAAATAAGTAACTCACACAGATTATTTTAAAAAACACGGATATCTGCGTAAAACACTTAATGAAACGACATGGAATCCTATGTCCCCAAATTACCTGTTTCCGTTCCTGTACCTCATTGAAATTTTGATATTTGACAGACTTCTCAACAAATTTTAACTTTGTTAGCCGAGTTCTGTTTTGAGAAACCATTAGCCGCGAGGAATAACTCAAGCCCTAGCAGAGCGCTAGGTCAGACTTCAAAATTTAGGATCTATTTTAACTTCAACGTGAAAGCTAAAACATTTTATAATTTACTCACACGGTTATCCGTGAGAATCACAATTCACACAGATTTCGGTAAACATAATAATATTAATTAGTTCATTTAGAAATTGTTATTTTTGGGTGTTAAATAAATTATAGAAAGACAATATTCCGTTACTAATACTGTTTCATACATATTTATGTGTGAACTGAAAATACATAGGATATCCGTTAGGGCTGCAAACGGATTAGGTTGGATCAGTTTTGACTCTAAACTGTTTCTATACTAAAGTGAGTAGTTTAAGCATTTTGGACAGCCGGTCATTAAAAAAAAAAAAAAATTAACCCGATCCAATCCAATCCAATTAAAGATGGTTTGGTTTGGTGGGTTAGACGGTTTTAACATATATTATATTGACATACTATTTTTGAAAAAAAAAATCTAGTAAAATTCAATCTAAATAATAAAAATTATATTAAATAAACATAATCTAACTTTATAATACAATAATCAAATCCAAAACCAATATTCAAAAACCAAAATCTAGAATAGATTCAAAGTGATTGACTTATTTGATGGCTTAGCTATAAATACTTGCTTAATATGGTAGTATTAAACTTCTTTTTTTTTTTTTGAAAATAAGGGCTAGTTCGGCTGCCCTCAAGCCTTCATTAATGAAACTGCTGAATACAAAGGGGGGGGGGGACGTAAAGCCTGAACCCCGAACAATTAGTACCAAGAGAACTTCCTGAATGGGAGATTGAGATATGTGATATGAGAGGATCAAATTAATCATAGCGATTATATATTAGATATGATAGTACATCATTTGAGAATGAAGTTATAATTAGATATTTAAAAGTTACTTAGAACAACTGGACAAATGAATATATATATATATATATAATAAAAATTTAAAACCTTTTCTTATTATATTCAAACATACCAGTCGGTTTGGGTTCAAACTAACCCAATTCATAAATGGTATGATTCGGTATTGAACCGGCATTCAATTTTTAAAGTTACCGGTCGGTTTTGACCGGTTTGGCCGGTTTGTACCTTGTTTTGCACACCCCTAATATCCGTGTGAAAAATCCATCTAAGTGCTCGAACCTAGTTAACTACACTAGGATATTTGTTAGACTTGTAAATGTATTTCCTACGGATTACAATGACAATACAAAGAAATCACATGGATTTTTGTAAGTATTATTTTTAAAAAAAAAAAATTATAGAAAACCACGCAACCATTAACCCTAATATCCTTTGCCCTCTTTCTCCAGCAGACCGTCTTTACTTTGATTGCTTGATCACAATTTGATATTCGTAGAATATGGAGATTTGGGTCTCTGTGTGTGTTGCTGAGAGATTTTGACTGTTAGAGTTGCTGATTTAAGATTGTCTTTCATACTAATACCTTGTTCTTGAGTTGATTTAATAGTTTTCTAGCTTCTAACTTTGCCGGCCGCATTACTTTCACTAACAGTGAGAGTCGGCCTTCCTATGATCGTGTTACATGGCTTTGGACCCAATTCGCTTTCAAATAGATATAATAATTAATTAATTAATTATATTAATATATTAATATATTATACGATTATAATATACAATAAGATTCTAACTTAATTACTAGATTATATTCTTAACTTTAGGTACAAAATTCTATTTCAAATTCTAAATCTAAATAAATATCTAGAAATAAAAAAACCATGTACTAAAATATTTTATTCTCTTGGAATCGGGTTATGAATCTATTAGCTGAGGACTTGCAGTTTGTTTTTCATATTACTGGGGAGATATTTAGGTTTATGTGGTCTATAGTTTTCTGGACAGGCCACATTTGTTGTGGTTCGAGGAAAATCATGTCCACATGAGGGGCAATTAAAACTAGGTTTGGGCTTGGCCCATGTAGGGCTAAAATGCGCCCTCTCCAATTCCAAGTTCTATTCATCTCATTGACACCGCCAGCCTTTGGGCTTCAATTCATTTCGTCTCTATCCCCTCTCTCTATCTCTCTCTCTCTCTCTCTCTCTATTTTCGATTGTCTTTCAATTCCTCTGGCTTCAGCTTCTGCAATTCGCTGTTAAAACCTGAGGGGAACAACTCAAGGACTCCGCTACTCACAAACCCAATAACCAAACGGTACATCTCTGCTTCTCATTTCGACCCAATTCATCACTGCCTTTCAATACCTTGTTGCTGGGATCATCTTTGTAGTGAAGATCCTAATTGGGTATTATTCTTTATGGTTTTTATGCAAAGGGTGCTGGAGAGTTTGATTCAGTTTAAGTCCTTAAAATGCATCCTCCATTAACGTTACACAAGCACCCCATGTGTGCACAAGTGAGTTCTCAATCCTTTTTACATTCTTCATCTGCTATTTATCTTTTTTTTTTTTTTTTTGGCATTTCTGTGAACAAATTGGATGATCACTAGAAATTTTTCAACTCTATGCTGTTAATGAGTAATGGGTTTGGATTTTGAATTTGATAATCTACGTATGAGTAGTTGGAAATGCCAGAGTGCTCCATAAAATATATTTGGGTTAAATTTATATTAATCCAGTTGTGGACTTTGAACAGTTGTTTTTGTGTTTAAACTGGGGAAATCTGTAAAGGGTCACTGAACCCCCTTAAATCTTTGGAACGGATAACCAATACTATAAATAAGTGACAAGAAACATAATCAAACCGCTAGTCAATAACGTAGTTCGACTCATAGAAGGGTACTCAGAGTTCAAGGTATATGATGATTAACTCTGGAATAGCAATTTGCATCCAAGCTGGATTTTTCTTGTTCTCTTGTACTGGAATTAAACGCCTATGCTATTGTTTATACTATCGATGAGGAGGAGAATCTGGGCACCTTATTGATGCGATCAAGGAACATTTGTAGTGGTTCGATCATTTTTCAATCTCATATGTGCCTGACCATTGTAATGATTTTGCCCATAATAGAAACAGTATATCTGCAACTAGTAGTGAAGATAATGCTTTGCTGGTCACTTGCTTACAAGCAGATGTAACGAGTATTGAATTCATTAGGTGTGTGCAGCAACTTTTTCCCTTGAGATGGGGTATTCTTTTGGGTTAGGTCATTAAGCACTTCCTTCTTTTTATAATCGTTCATCAATCACTAATTGACTTTTCTATCAAAGAAAAGAAAGCATAAACCTAAAAGAGATGAAATTGTTCATTCATATGCAAGCAGTTATGTACATACACTAGACCAACTAGAGAAGAGTTGTGTAATTGGATTTTTGTAGCTAGTTCTAACTAATTGGGAGTTAGATCTTCTATAGGTAGGAGAGATGGTTTTGACAAACAATTCCTTTTGGATTTGCAGAGCATAAGTCCGAACATTCATCACTTCGCTTTATCCTGATACAGACACATTTACTTTCTCTACATATTCTGTTTTTCCAAAATCTCTGTTGTCGGAATTGTCAATTTTGCCATATCAAGTTATTTGGGTTTAGCAGCAAGTAGATAAGTTTTTGTGAAATTTATTTGCTTATATCTTTGTGCAGATCATTGAGGAGTTTCAGAAATGTCATTTAGATCATCCTTTTGCAAAATTCATTGGTGAATGTACAGATCTCAAAATAAAGCTTGATCGCTGTTTTCGGCAGGAAGTGAGTGGTTTCTCTCTATAGAATGTAAATACAATCTTAATCATTACTTTGGGATAAAGGTTTTTCTATTTTCCCGCAGAAAGCGTTGAAGAGGAAAGCCAACTTTGAACAGAGTAAAAAATTGAGGGACAGGCTACAAGCTTCAAGGAAGGAAACTGCTGAGGCGATCACTGAATAGGCATGCAATCCTAATGGCAAACTCCGAGGCATTCATTTAGTGAAAGCAAAAAGTTGTTCTAGAACTCACAATAGTTTGAAATAGGTGAATTATAATGCACTATTTTGGTACTACAGATTGGATATGTGATTGAATTCAAGTCCATGCTATGCTGATGATTATATAGTATCTGCTTTCATTTCTTTGGTTGGAGGAAATATTGGTACACAGTAACATAAGAATTTGGAAATTTGAGAGTTATATTTGCTCAACAATAAGTCAATAACTGGTTCTGTTGGAAATTCTTATTTATCTTTAATTTTAATTTGCACTTAACGGTTGTTTTGCCAAGCTGGTAGCCAAAAGATACAATGAGTAGAATACCACATGGATGGTGATTCAAACTCCTGATTGTCTGAAGCCATTTCAAACAATAACAGATGACATTACCTTGTAGGCATTACCACTTTTTCCAAGCTTCTTTGAATCTTCAGTTTTACAACTCTTTGAAAGATTTCCTGGTTTGCATCATTGGTGCAATTCTGGCAAACTGCTTGTCCGTGGACTGTTTCAGAGCTACTGCTCATGTTGTAGGGACAACCGGAAAGACAGTGACCCCAGGAGCTGCTTTTGAAATTGCTACTAGGAGTGTAGGGGTGTAGCTTCTGGCATCCAAGTGCGCAAAGTAGGAGGATAGCTAGCAAAATAATAAGACCGTAATATCAATGAGTCCATGACAAAGACATTATAAGCTAAGCAATAAAATAATAAAATTTGTCACGAAATGAAATTAAGATGATAATCTAATTTTCTAGTGAGATGAAATACGTACGGTGATGGCGCTTTATCTTGGCTGATCGCATGGATGAGGTGCCGTTGATGATATCGGGCACACATACCACAACGAGGCATGATCATCTGTGATATGGTTTTGTTGTCCAACGTTCCGGTGG
This sequence comes from Rosa chinensis, assembly GCF_002994745.2. Taxonomy (NCBI): domain Eukaryota; kingdom Viridiplantae; phylum Streptophyta; class Magnoliopsida; order Rosales; family Rosaceae; genus Rosa; species Rosa chinensis. Next base: position 44,057,703 of record NC_037094.1, on the reverse strand, counting down.
ACTTGAGGTGGAAATTGAGCTGGTAAGTCTTGATGGCTTCCTCCAAGAGCTCGTCAAAATCATTGTCATCAGAATGTCTGTGGTTCTCATAGTTTAAGTAACCGAACATTTGAAGGTACTTCTTGAGGTCATTGACGCCCTTGACCTTGTCACCTTTGTGACAACCCTTAAGCTGCTCAAGGAACTCAAACGGAGATGAGTTTGCCGTTGCATTAGATAGGAAAGAAAAGAAGGCGAGGAGGAGGAGGAGAGTGACTGTGAAAAGAGAAAGATCAGATTTTGGTGCCATTGCTCCGAGTTAAGAGTATGGATGTTGCAGAAGCCTCATATTATTGATGTGTAAATGTAAAGAGATGGTGTGATCAATTACGTTTTTTTGTAGAGTTGGATGTTGCATATAGATCTGTTGAGCTTAACAAGCAGAAATCATATAAAATTTATTTTAATCGTTCTCTCGCCAGAACATGCTGAGCTCAATATTTGGCAACATTCATTATCAGTTAGGTTTCTGTTAGTAGTTTAGGTTTAAATTGTTAAATCAGAGAATTGTAAAGACGAAACTAGCTTCGACGTGGAAACATTCATTATCGACCAAATCATTGATGCACAAATTATTCAAATACCAAATCCGCCCTTTATATATAAAACCAATTTCCAGATGGATGAGTTCACAGTTTGAGATAATATGAATGAGAGAGGCTGTGATATTCTAGTCATCTGATGGATAGCCACTTGCATGCATGAATGTCGTTTCTTTTGACGTTATACACGTACAAATTGTTTACTGATTATTTGATTTTCATTCCCATCATATATATCTGTTTTCTCCAATAGATTAGTTGATGCTATGGTTTTCAATATAATTAATTTTTACAGAAATAATTCTTGAAGAGAGACTTAAAGTAGTCTGATTATTGTAGCTGTCGTGATGAGACTAATCTGTTGTAGATATTATCTATATATGGTTGTCTACTGTAAATACTCATTAGTTATGTCCTTATGATGTAAACACTACTCCTATATAAAGGGGTCTAATGAGAATAAAATACACACTTCTACCTCCTCCTATATTCTATCTCTCTCTTATTCTCTAGTTTATAACATAATCGAATTTTTCCTCATTTAATGGTTAACTCCACCTGTGAATGCATATATAGATCCCTTTTTTTAGCCATTTTAAGGGATCGCTCATTAGACCCACTTTTCAATAGTATTTCGGCATCTCAACCGTTCAGTTTTTAGGTCCTAATGTATAGATCATTTCTGCAAATTTTCAACAAATTGATGATCGTTAAGGTATCGAACTAGATTACATCAATAGACGAACCGAATCTGTCCAACCTGAACCGTTCGTATTCATAATTGTAAATCGCAACTGTAAATGTCTTAATGATAATCAATTTTGCTGAAAATTTGTAGAGATGATCTACTCATATATTCCTAAAAACTAAACGGTTAAGATGTGAATATATGATTAAAAAGTGGGTCTAATGAGCGATCCCTTAAAATTGCCAAAAAAATGGATCCCTCACTAGAAGGGCCCTAAACCGGAACCGTTCGTGTACATTGTTGTAATTTGCAGTTTTAGATGCCTTAACGATCACCAAATTGGCTGAAATTTTGCAGAGGTGATCTATACATTAGGACCTAAAAACTGAACGGTTAAGATGTGAAAATGTGATAGGAAAGTGGGGAAAAATGGGAAATTCGTACCGTCCGTACGGTACAGACGTCCGCACGTAGCCAGACTGTATATATATATATATATATATATATATATATAGCCGTCTGCAACCCAGAAAAAGTGCGGACGTCGCTCCTCTGGCCTCTATCAAGAGTCAACGGCGCGGCGCCGCTTGCCGAACGAAGGCCAGGGGTCTGAGAATCTAGTCTGCAGTCGGGTGGAGTCGCCGACGACGACGCTATAGCGCTACCCAGAACTTGCAGTTGCAGGTGAGGTCGCTGCCCAGAAACCTTCAACCTCGATCTCCTCTGACCTCGATCGCTGCCCAAAAGTGGTTTGGGATGCCTCCAGCCTTCGTCCAGCAAGCCCCGCGCCGCCGCCGCCGCCGCTTGAAAGCTACTGCAGCGTCGACTTCAGCACTTTAGCGACAGTGCGGACGTCCGCCTGTGATTGGCCTAGTATATATGTCTGTGTGTGCGCGCGCGCGCCCCGCATATATTAAAATATGCGGATTTCCTTAATAGACTCACTTTTCGATTGCATATCTACATCTGGACGGTTCAGTTTTTAGGTCTTAATGTATAGATCACTTCTGCAAATTTTCAGCCAAATTGATAATTATTAAGGCATTCCTAACTACGATTTGCAATTATAAAAATGAACGGCTCAGGTTGGATAGATTCAGTTCGTTTATTGATTTAATCCAATTCGATATCTTAATAAAATGCTGCAGAACAAAAGAGGAGACACATCTCACCACACCAACTCAATAAAAAGAAGATGTATCATAATTTGCCAGAGCATCGGCTCTTCATACATACATCAACTCTCTTTGTTACATTTTAATTAATCTGAAAAATCTCCACAAATGGTATTCGATCAGGTACCTTATTTTATAAAGGAAAGAAGAATTAAAAGCTGACCATGGGGGAGCATAATCAACAAAAGAGTACGTGGTAATTAACAACAATGCATTGAATTGTTTGATCGAGCTACTGAAAGCACTGCTCCTCAGACGTTGTATAAAGCCTTGATTCCTTGAACATCGTCCCCATGCAAACTTCGAGTCACTCCCGGGGGAATACCTGGGGCCATGATAGCTCCCTCCACTGAGCTATGTCCAAGTCCCAGAAGGTGCCCTATTTCATGCAAAGCCACAGTCTCCAGGTCATAAGCACCTGGTGTAGCACCCACAGACCAAGGCTCATCAGCATCGTAGTGGAATCTTCCATCCGACGGCCTAAAAGCATGGGCTAGGACCCCTCCCCGGCCATCAAATGGATACCCGTCTCCATGATCACCCTTATGAAAACTAATCTTCAAATCCGCATTCTCATAACTTTGGGACTGGCTGAACATGAAGTGAGTGTTCCCAGCCCATGTTGCGAAAGCCCGTGCGACAGCGCCCGTGGCTTCGGATGGGGTGTTGGGGAGAAAACCGTAAGTGAGATGGTATTTCGAGGAAGGCCATTTTGGATTTCCCTCGAAAAATGAGTAGTGAGCAGTGGTATGAATTGAACCTGTAAAACAATATCGAGTACTTAAATCGTTAGACAGAATGTTCAAGTTTTAATTCAAGAGAATTACTGTATGGTTTTAATTTTCATTTTGAAAGTCAATTAACATGAGGAGAAATGGTAATTGTAGATGCATGTATGTATCATTTTGGGTATATTAATGTATAATTGTATATAGTAGTGCGTGTTCTATTGATAACTCGTAAGAAAGTTAAGAGGACAAATTAATTGTCTAATAAGATGAAATGGCTAGATACCATGGTGGTGCCTTTTCTTGGCTGATCGCATGGACGAGGTGCCATTGATGATATCCGGCACGCCACAACGAGGCGTCATCATCTTCGACACTGTTTTGCCATCCAATGTTCCGGTGGACTTGAGGTGGTAATTGATCTGGTAAGTCTTGATGGCTTCCTCCAAAAGGTCGTCAAAATCATCATCGTTCGAATGACTGTGATTCTTGTATTTCAAGTAACCGTACTTTTCAAGGTATTTCTTGAGGTCATTGATGCCCTTGACCTTATCACCTTTGTGGCAACCCTTGAGATGCTCAAGGAACTCAAATGGGGAAGAGCTCTTGTTGTGGGGATGAGAAGCAGTTGCATAAGAGAGGAGAGTAAGAAGGGCAAGGAGGAGAGTGATAGTGAAGAGAGAAAGATTAGATTTGGATGCCATTGCTCCGAGTTAGCTAGCTAGTTATTTTGCAAAAGCCTTGTATTTGTATTGCTATATATAGGCCATTCTTCGCTATATTTTCCATATATATAGCTAGCGGTCTTCTTTAACAAAAAAAAAAAGATGTGACTTTGACTAGCATTACTAGCTAGGTCCTGAGGTTCGAGATGATCAATTGGAAGTAAAGAAGACGCTATATTGATTAAAAGACTAGTTCCTCAGTCGGAGAAGACGCTAAGTATTTACGGGCTCATTCGATCAAGGTCATCAGTTGCTAGAAGTCTAGAACTAGTCCTGCAGCTTATCTTACTCCCTAAATTAATCAGTTAAGAAGCCATTGGTGGACTACATGTAGAAATTGTGAAGACCTAAACTTCAAATCTGCCTCAAAGTTAATATATGTTTTGGGACCTTTTTTTTTAATAGTAAAGAAAGATTAATGAGCTTCATCAAGTAGTCTTTTTCCGTCAAAAAGGAAACGAACTTTTTTGTACAAATTAAATACCTTAATTTGCTGTCGCAGTAATCTCTCATGAGAAACACAAATGGCAGATTCTTTTACCAGCACTACAGCAGGTCTCATTTTAAATTTAACTCTAGACCGTCAGACATCGATCAAAAGTATAGGTTGATTTTTCTTATGAGACTTGATTTCTCACTTGACCGGAATATGTGAGATCCGTCACTTTTTTTTGGGTATTCTTTGAATAGGCGGACCATTCTTCATTATTCGAAAGATCAAGTGTTCGCCATGTCACTCTCCATTGTTAGACAATTCTTCAAATAGCTAGCTAGTTGGCAAACAATACATATGTGTATTGGGAGCTCAGAACCAAACTATATGTGACACGTGTGTGTGTTTGAATTGTGTTTTAGTTTGGTTCTCTAAAACAAGCACAAAGCTCTACATGTTCAAGCATGCGAAACCATATTTGGAAGTGATGTGAAACAATGAAAATAAGTAACCCACCCCATGTTCGTCTTCCATCAGTTTAGGAGTGATATGAAAACCTTGGTAGCCATAACTGTACAATGTACATTACAAAGCAGAGCATTACAGAGAAAGAAGGCTATTATTCTTCACATCCACATTTTTAGGCAATGGATGAAAATCAAGCAAGCAGTAGAGTTTCATCTAAACTTGCGAAATGAGGAACTAGGAACTTTCTTGGTTAAAATAAAAGCTTAATATTTAGACTGCTCCTATATAGATACTTCCAGCTTAAACATCAAAGATGTTCATAAAACATGGACATGTTCTATTCCCCTACCTGTCTGGCACAACTACTCTTCTTTCTATATATTAATTCCAAACTCCAGCGCAAAGGAAGAAGCAAATTAGTCCTAACATGTCAATCGACCTTGAGAATGTACACAAAATAACGACAGCAACTGACTTTAGCATCCAAATTGCAAACAGAGCAACACTGTCAATTGCCGATTAAAAAGACCTCATCAAACAGTGACAAGATGATCAGCTCATCCGCAATCTTTAAGATTGTATAACCCAAGGGTAGTTGACACACTTAACCTAAAGCTATTTAAATTAAATAGAAGATTGAAGAACCGTAACATCTGTTTAAGGTGTCTAACATTCTTCCAAATGATTACATAAGATTATCTATAAAGATGTAACTACTCATCGTGAAGCTGTAACCCATACAACATCAATGTCAATGCAGCTCCATAGTAACAAGAGGTGGTCAAAGTCTTGATGCCTTCCTACATGAATTCGACGAATTCATCGTCAGTGGAATGATCGTGGATCTTGTGTTCAATTCCAATAAACCAATTTTTTAAAGGAATTTTGGAGGTCAATGATGCTTTTGACCTCACCTTTGTGAGACCCGTTGAGATGCTCAACTGAGGATGATGTTTTGTTGTGAGTTTCTTCTGCATTTGCACAAGAGAGGAGAGAAAAGAGGGTGAGAAAGAGGAAAGCGAGTGTGAAGAGAGAAATAAGACTAGATTTTGAAGCCATTGTGGTTTAGGATGGAATGTGTTGCAAAAGCCTCATATTTTGATTGCAATTTGTAAGAAATTACAAAAGCAAGAACACAAAAAATAGATAATTTCTAAAGCTAAGACCACGTCTAGTTAAAACTAACCCGAAAGTCTTTCTAAGGGACTATTGCAGAAACTAGAAAGGCTAGTCTTGCATATGCGTACAGTTTGGGTGACCGACTCTTAGGCCTTAACTGAGTCAACGATTCAATGAAGCCATTAAGATATAGACGTTGGTAGGTGGAACTCGTCAAAGTTTCTGTGTCCTGCAGCGAAGACATGGAGAGCCTGATAATTTAGTTGCTTTCGATAGTCTTTTTTTTTTTTTTTTTTGAGAAAATTTTCGATAGCTTTTTTATGCTGGATCCATTTGCATTCTGATTTACTTTGTGTTAGTAAACACATTGGAAGTCATGCATTAAAATCATTTATTTTATTGTGATACTAACTTCAAGTTAGTAAATGTATCATAAGTGCGTAATAAGAAAAGTCGATGATCATTCCATGGGACTAACATGCAACAGAGATCATCATGAACTGTAGGTCTATAGCAACTTACTGGAAGCCTAACACTGATTTACTGGTGAAAGGCAACTGGTAATTGATTTCATTTTTCCAACAGGAGAAAGGATTATCGAAATTGATTTGTATCATTTCAGTTTTCCTTTTGTTTTAAGTTTTAGATGATCAACTTTTCTAGTCTTATTTTGTTTTAATTTTTTTTGAAGGTCCAAAAAGATTTTTTTTTCTTTTCAAATTGCAATAAGAGATGGTCACGGTTTGTATTAATGATGGGTATTAAACGCAATCAAATATTGTTAAAATAGTTTGCTATTGCCACACTTAATTATGGGTCCCCTCATAGTCATAATAGATACTGCCCACGAAAATAAGGCACAATCGAAGGATGACCGCAGCTCCACAGGGCACTGATTGCCGTATGGCTAAGGCTGCTTAATTTATTAAGGTAAGCTGCATGTCTAATGCCAAGACCTCCGAGTCCGAGGGACTTATATACAGGGGCGGAACTAGGATCGAAAGTTTGGGGGGGTCCAAAATGCAATTTTTCTTAAACGCAAGTACCAAATATTCAAAATAATCAAAAAAACTAATTAGCCAAGAAGTAATTAATAATTTTATATCATAATTTATGTTTGAACAAAAATTTTAGTAAGAAAGAAGGTTAAATATTTTTTAAGGGTTTAATAGTTTCTAAAAGAAAACACAAATTTAATCTAAAGTCATACTGAATATTAATTATTCTGGGTTGTGATTGGTTAATATATTAATTTTGGTGAGATAAGTATGGTATATATTAATATTCTATGAATAAAATATCTAAATAAGGAAGATATTGAAAAAAACTTGCAGGGGTCCGGACCCCCCCAGACCCCAACATAGTTCCGCCCCTGCTTATATAAGACAAATTTGGTTCCAAGCAACAGTAGGGGAATGAGTGTCTTTTCCCCAAAAGAAATTTCTGGTTTCATTACGATCTATAGTTTTTGTCACTTTAGAATAGACCTCATCAAAAAGCCCGGCCCGGCCCGTCAAAAAACCAGCAAAAGCCCGCTAGGCCCGACCCGTAAAAGCCCGTAAACTATTATATTATATATATATATATATATATATCTATATATGTATGTTGATGTGCTCATATTTTCTTAATTCTTATATTTCTATGCCTCTTTCTCTTGGTATATATGTTTAGTTCTCCTTATTTATGGTTCATTTACATTAATTTAGTGTCTTTGTAGGTGTGTTTCAAAGAAAGAAGCTAAGCTGAGCTAACTAACACAGAAACTGTTGTGCAAAATATCTAACTTCGCTGAATTACTAGGAACTTCTCGGATGGAATTAGGAGCTGTACGCTATATGCACGGAAAGCCCCATGTGTCTAGTTTCTGAGGAATTTTACGGTTTGCGATTTTGATTTTTCTAGAAGGAGTTATAGCAATTTAAGTGAAGGCAGTTTAGCTTGAACGAGAATCTGCAACACAGAAATTGTTGTGCAGAACACCCAACTTCACTGAATTACTGGGAACTGCTAGGATGGAATTAGGATCTGCACCATATATGCACGGAAAGCCCCATGTGTCTAGTTTCTAAGGAATTTTACGGTTTGCGATTCCGATTTTTCTAGAAGGAGTTATGGCAATTTAAGTGAAGGCAGTTCAGCTTGGACGGGAATCTGCAACATCTTTTACAAGTTCATGTCTAGAACCTAACTTCACTGAATTACTGGGAACTGCTCGGATGGAATTAGGAGCTGTACCCTACAATCCTATATGCACGGAAAGCCCCATGTGTCTAGTTTCTGAAGAATTTTACGGTTTGCGATTCCTACTTTTCTAGAAGGAGTTATGGCAATTTAAGTGAAAAAAATTCAGCTTGGACGAGAATCTACAACATCTTTTACAATATGCACGGAAAGCCCCATCTAGAAGGCCCAGCATATATATTTGGAAATCTTCAGTATGCCACATCATCATTATTGAAGATCCAGGACTTTTAGACATGTTTATATGTGTGTGTGTGTGTGTCTTTGTATGAGTGTGAATTTGTTGTAATTTGGTTTATGGTGAAATTGGAAGTTCTCATACTTCTATATAGAATATGTGCATATATATTCTAGTATTCTACATGTCATGCAGTCATGACTATGGTTGACCGATTCGATCGGATTCAAAAATATGGTGAAATTAGTTAAATTTTTTACCACACTCATAATTTATTATAATAATCTCATCTAACGGTCGGTTTTCCCATTTTATTTGAATTGATAGAGGTTGCCCTTTGGAGTGTATGATATATAAATATAGGTTTATAAGAGTAACTAAGTTTGACCTAGTTGATCGAATTCGAAACGAGAATCAAATTGGCTGAATTTTCTACAACCACCATAAAACATTATAATCTCTCCATCGAGCGGTTGGTTTCTCCGAATTCATTTTCCACTTCATGATTTCTTTAGAATGAACCTCAACAATTTAAATGCAATATATAAGTCATATAACTTTAGAAGGAAAATTGGTATAGGCCAATGTGTTTGTAATTAAATTTTTTTTTTTATCTTATGTCCGCACACATCCATCGATGGAATATTTACAAACGTGATGTGAAAAAATAAGCACGTTTAGCAGTCGTCATGCCATCAGTCAACCAAGAAAACATATAAGTGACTACGGTTGACCAATTCGATCGGGTTCGAAAATATGGTGAAATTGGCTAAATTTTTTACCACACTCATAATTTATTGTAATAATCTTATCCAACAGTTTGGTTTTTTCATTTTCTTTGAATTTATAGAGGTTGTCATTTGGAGTGTATGATAGATAAATATAGGTTTATAAGAGTAACTAAGTTTGACCTAGTTGATCGAATTCGAAACGAGAACCAAATTGGCTGGATTTTTTACAACCACCATAAAACATTATAATCTCTCCATCGAGCGGTTGGTTTCTCCGAATTCATTTTCCACTTCATGCTTACTTTAGAATGAACCTCAACAATTTAAATGCAATGTATAAGTCATATAACTTTAGAAGGAAAATTGGTATAGGGCAATGTGTTGGTAATTAATTTTTTTTTTTTATCTTATGTCCTCGCACATCCATCGATGGAATATTTAAAAACGTGATGTGAAAAAAATAAGCACGTTTCGCGGTTGTCACGCCATCGGTCAATCAAGAAAACATATAAGTGACTACGGTTGACCAATCCGATCGGGTTCAAAACTATGGTGAAATTGACTAAATTTTTAACCACACGCACAATTTATTGTAATAATCACATCCAACGATCGGTTTTCCCATTTTCTTTGAATTTATAGAGGTTTGCTCTTTGGAGTGTATGTATGATATATAAATATAGATTTATAAAAAAAATTATGTATAATACTAAAATTATATATATGTTTTTAGAATGATATAGAAAAGTCTGGCCCGACCCGAAAAAAGGTGGGCTACCTGGCCCGGCCCGAAAAAGCCCGCAAGGCCCGCCTTATAAGGATGAGCTTGGATCTTATGATTTATAATGAAGCCCGGCTTGGCCCGGCCCAGCACTATTTAAAAATGTAATTAGGCCGGGCCCGGGCCCGGGCCCGCTATGAATGGGTCCGGCCCGGCCGGTTGACGAGGCCTACTTTGGAATGACATTTAAAGGAAGAAAGCACATGGTTAGGCATTCCAAAAATGTTGGACTTAATGAGGGTCAACGTACCAGCTCTAAAAAGGGTGGCTTTTTTTCTAGCCATTGAGCTTGTTAGAAATTTTTATAAGAAGTTCTTCAGCATTTAAAGGGTCTTTCCAAAAGACTATATTGTGAATCCCACTTACCAATAGTGGACTTATGCTAGATACTTAACCTATTGGTAATCTCACTTTTAATTTTGTTAGAAATTTCATATTAAATTTAGGTAGAGGACTTATCAAGATTTATTTTCTGACCAGAAGCTTGAGCAAAAGAGTGAAGAAATCTCGATAAAAACGTAGCAGCTTTGTTTGAGGCCTTGGCAAAAATCAAACAGTCATCAGCAAAGAGTAAATTAGAAATCCTAAAGCCATTAGGAGAAGACAGAAGGCCAATATGATTCTTTGACTTATAAGTTGGGGCATTAAGGTTTCTAATGAAATTTTCCATGCACAAGATAAAAGTATAAGGCGAAAGAGGGTCACCTTGTTGTACGTTGACCACCCCCACCGTGAACATTTTTTTTTCTTCTTTTAAATGAACATAATTTCTTTATTCAATTAGTAAAGAGCATTGCCTTGTAAACTACCATCTTCTTTTTTTTTTTTTTTGTAAAAAGAACGACCATCTTTTGCCTAAAAAAGGAAATGATAGGAATTAAAAATAAAAATAAAATAAAAAAATTGAGAAACGGGTCGGTTGAGGATGAAGTGATAAACCTAACCCACAACCCGATACCCACGCCCTTGTCGACTATTATAACTGATATCTCCAACGTCTAGCGCCTCTTTGAAACCCTATACTCGGGTTTTACGAATAACAGAAACAACTCTGCCGCCATTGAAGTCTGCCTCCGGCCACCGCAAAGATGACGAAGAAGACTGAGAGGAAAGTGAACGTTTCCGGGAGGCCGAAGCACTCCCTGGACGCGAACCGCACGGATGGGAAGAACAAAGAGCAGCGAAGTGCGGCCACCGTGCGCCGCCTCAAGATGTACAAGGTGAGGCCCAAGCGTGACCGCAAGGGCAAGTTCATCAGCAACGAATTCCAGTCCAAGGAGTTGCCCAACACTCGAATCCAACCCGATCGCCGCTGGTTCGGGAATACTAGGGTCGTGGGCCAGAAGGAGCTTCAAGTCTTTCGTGACGAGCTCGAGAATCACATGTCTAATAGATACAATGTGATTTTGAAGGAGAAGAAATTGCCCATGTCTCTTCTTAATGACCATAAGAAGGTATTTATGATGGCCTTGTTTCACAAGTTTAATTTGATCTGTTAACTTTGGTTATGGATTGCATACTTCACAATCGTATTCCAATGTACTAAATTCACGTTTCTGATGATATTTATGAAGCAATCCAGAGTTCATCTGCTTGAGAGAGAGCCGTTTTCCGATGCATTTGGACCTAAGACAAAGAGGAAGCGTCCAAAACTCTTGGCAGCTAATTACGAGTCCCTAGCTAAGAAAGCCGATGGTTCTCAGGGTAACTATTTCTTCGTTTTTTGGACCCAGTTGTTGTGAAGAACTAATTCTTTCGGTTAAGTTGTGCGGTCAGTTATTTGTGATTTACACCTAGAGGAGTCAGTTAATTCAACTTCTTATTTCTAATATGAAATGGTTCTTGACCTAATACAATTTGCTACTCTGTAGATGTGTTTGAGCAGAAGCACGATGACATTGCTGCAGAAGCAGGCGAAGCGGACGGCTTTAGGGACTTGGTTCGCCATTCAATGTTTGAGAAGGGACAGAGTAAACGTATTTGGGGCGAGCTCTACAAAGTGGTAGACTCCTCAGATGTTGTTGTCCAGGTCAGTGTTTCTCCCTTTTGTCATCCACTAAGATTATATTAATCTACACATTTACCTTTGCAAGTATACCAAATTAATTTCAGTGTAACTGTATTTATTCTGCTGTTCATATTGATGCACATAGTAACATGGCAAACCAGGATTGTTTTATAATGTTGTCATGTTTTGTAGGTTTAGGACTCTGTACATCATAATAATTCTGGATTTAAAATGTGCATTCTACTTCTAGCATCTTGCTTCATCCACCTTCATCCATAGAGTCGCTTTATGGATTGTTGATAGTTATCAAATCTAATTTGATTTTATGCTATCGTTTGCTCACTTGCCACAATTATTCACCCTTCTTGTCTGAGATCACTCAACTGATACATCCTCCATCATATTGCTGTTTTTTAGTTTTAATTCTTGCTCAGCTTTCTTATTACAGGTTTTGGATGCAAGGGATCCGCAAGGTACAAGATGTTACCACTTAGAGAAGCATTTGAAAGAGCATTGCAAACATAAACACTTGATTCTCTTGTTAAACAAGGTTGGTTCTATTTCTCATGTTTGGAGTCCTAGATGATTATGAGCTTAGCGCAGTGTAACAATATCAGTACTTGTATTCTCCAGTGTGATTTGGTTCCCGCGTGGGCAACAAAAGGTTGGCTAAAAGTATTGTCGGCGGAGTTTCCAACTCTTGCATTTCATGCTAGCATCAACAAGTCATTTGGCAAGGTACCTTCCATATGGATTGATTCCTTCATCTAAATTAACTGTGTGTCAAGGAGTGAAGATCTCCTCGGGAATTCTGGAACTTGTATCTTCAATATGAAATCTACTTTCTCCCAGTTATTATCTGAAAATCTACTTTCTGTTCGTCATTATCAGATTTAAACTCTTTAAAAGAACTAATAGGGAAAAAAATCATCTTAGCCCCCTCAAAACTGGGTTAACTTTTTATTTCTTTTTGTTCCACTTGCTACCTTGTATAAATTTTATTTCAAATAATGTATTGATTTTGCTTTGTTGCATTTAGGGTTCCCTTCTATCAGTGTTGAGGCAATTTTCCCGATTAAAAAGTGACAAGCAAGCAATTTCTGTGGGATTCGTTGGGTATCCCAATGTTGGAAAGTCATCTGTTATCAACACACTGCGAACAAAAAATGTAACATTTCTGAACTCTTTTTCTTCTTCTAGTTTTGCATTGTCAACATTTAAATCCTGTGCTCTGCCAGTGGTAATCAGCTAAAGGCTGAAAATAAAATGATCTGTTTTACCCTTGCACAATCTCAGTAATTATGGTTTATGGAACTTTACTCTGCAAATTTAGTGGAAGGATAGCAAATTGGGCTGTGGTTTGTCTTTCTATAATGATTGCTAGTCTAGTACTGGATCTAGCTGACATTATGTGTGTTCCTATCTCTGCAGGTTTGCAAGGTTGCTCCTATTCCAGGGGAAACGAAAGTGTGGCAATATATAACACTCACAAAGAGGATCTTCTTGATTGACTGCCCCGGAGTTGTCTATCAAACCAACGACTCTGAAACAGATATTGTACTGAAGGGCGTGGTATGTCTTTGTGCTGCTCTTTAATTTGGAAATATTGATTTTTTGATATTTCCTTAGGCAAATGATAGGACGAGCAATCTAGTGAAAATATGAGGGTTAGGGTGAGAATGTCCTAGCTGAATGTATACTTTAAAGATGGTGCCCTGGTGCAAAATGGTTTATTCAAACTGTCTTCACTTTGAGTTGCAAATTAAAGAGGTTGAAGTAGTGCATGTTCAGTTTCTTCTAACGGTTATACCTGCTTTTCCCAAGTAGTGCAGTGTTCTTGTTTTATAAAATGTTAATATGTGCTGTTGTGTCTATCCATACGATAGCTCGACAATGTTTTTTTTCTAAAGTCCGACATCGATTGATACAGTGCAGTAGATGTGTATATATAATGTAAAATATTTTCTTCTGCTTCTGCATTTAAGCATCATGATTGTAAAATATGTTCGCATTCACTTTGGAGCTGGAGCCTTTGAATGCAATATTTTATACACCATCTGCTAAACAATTGTGATGTCTTTTCCAGGTACGCGTCACAAACTTGCAGGATGCTTCAGAACACATAGGCGAAGTTTTGAAACGAGTTAAGAAAGAGCACTTGCAAAGAGCATATAAGATAAAAGACTGGTATGGTGCTTTTCTGTCTGATGAATTTGATGTTAGTATCCTGGTATTAAATAGAAATTTGTAGTGTCCTAAATCTTTCTAAACTTGTGATTGCACTGGTGTCTTCACTCTCTTCAGTTGAGTCCATGTTCACAGTAAAAAAGAGTATAATTTGAAATGGCGTTTCTTGAAGACCCGAAAAATCTTGCTTTGGATTTGGAAAAAATAACCTTAAAATGTATCAGTCTGGCAATTACAGTGCACCTGATAAGCAGTATTGTACCAGTTTATCTTCTTCCTGAAAGTTTTGTGGAGTCTGTTTTTGTATTTATTTATTTTCTTGTCACAGCAATCCTGCTAATTACATGCAACTATGTAAGCGGTAAGTAGTAAATCCTAACGTGGTTTTATTGTTCAGGGAGGATGATAATGACTTTCTAGTTCAGCTATGCAAATCATCCGGAAAGCTTTTGAAGGTAACTAGCTACTTAATAATTGTCTCTTGCTATTTTTCAGTAGCTACAGCTTTTTGTTCAAATGCTTGCAAGACTTGCGAACTTAAAATCGGTCAAATATAACAATTAATGGGAAGTCTTGCAACTTATGGGAAAATTTATACAATTAGACCATATGCTTGCAAATTATTCATGTTGATATGATTTTTTTTTTTCAATGAATTCTCCTTTTCATTTTCCTTCCTAAAAATTTTGTATACACACCTTCTAGGGTGGGGAACCTGACCTGATGACAGCGGCAAAGATGATCCTCCATGATTGGCAGAGGGGTAAGATACCATTTTTTGTGCCTCCTCCACAAAGAGAATTGCCATCAGAGGAGCATCCTGCCAATGAAGTAGAAAACGATACACTAATAGATAATAATCAAGCATCAGCATTTAGAGCCATTGCAAATGTTATGTCATCCCAGCAGCAAATGAATGTCCCGGTTCAAAGGGATCTTTATAACGAAAATGAGTTGAAGGAATCTAAGACGGAGAACCTTCCTGAACATGATGTTGAGGCCGAGGCATCTGAGAAGTCTAAGGATTCAGATAGTGAGACTTCTGAGAAGTCTGAGGACTTGGAGGATGAGGTGTCTGAGCAGTCTTCTGATGCAGAGGATGAGACGTCCGAGTAGATTTCCTTGGTGGAGGACCAAATATCTTTATGAGCTTCCAACCAACTGTCGATGCTTCAAAAGAACCCTGTTGTCGATAGTTACTTTTTTGTAGTCCATAATGTTATGCATTTGCTTTTTCAACCAATGAATCCTAAAAGTTACGTTATTGTTGAGTATGATTTGTTATCCATCTGTAGTATGTAATCTTCTACATATCTGTAGCCATTCGTTTCTGTTCTCATCTGATTCATCATTTGTTTGTCTTACAGACACCATGGGTTTGTGTGTGTGTGTGTGGTGGGGGAGCTTCTATTAATCCGAAATAACGGTATAATCGTTCACTGAAAATTTCACTAGAAAAATAAAGAGAATCACAAATGTCGTTAAAATTTGAAAAACCTAGCGCAAAAAATGGGGTCGGGTTTTCGAGGATCATTCAACAACACTTGTGACGTCAGGCATCGTTAGCCTCGCCGCCTCCTTTGCCTGCACCGTTCTCAGGAAAATGGCCCGGGTCCGCACAGTAAGGGAGTATAAAACTATAAATGTTGATTGTTTCTGGGCATGTTTTGAAGTGCCTAGAGGATCAATGACACCTAGAGTGGAGATTGAGTTGTCGCAGCCTATCTTGTTCAAAGAGGACTTTGTCACCTCTCACGATATGTAGGTTGGTTAGAAAGTATTTTGATTAAAATTGAAGTCAAATTTTGACGAGGTTGGGGTTCGAACCTGATACCTTGTGAAAACTAGCCCTTGTCTTTATCCAATTCGAATAAACTGTATGACATCTAAAGAGGAAAACTTTAAAAATTTATAGGGTCATGTATCGCTCTTTCAGTCTATTCCCTCCATGGTCCATGCTTATAAATCTTCTGATTATCTAATTTGCTAACTAGTAAACATTTGGCTCTATTAAAAAAAATTAAAATAAAACATAGAAAGTTTATTTCTATGGACCATTTTCTACTTCTTTTCCTATTTGTTTTTTTTTTTGTTACAATCGGGACCTATTTCTTTTCCTATTTGTTTGAAGACCGATGTTTATTTTAACATATCTATTTAATTGTAAAATATTATTATAATTAATAGTTAACTCTCCTAATCTCCTATTTAAGTCTTTTTGAGATTTCTCATGTAGAATTTCATTTCTTTTGTCATGTCAGTGTATCTTATTATACTCTAAATTACTACAATCATTATACAATTAAGTTTATCAAACACTTTTTTTTGAAATATTATATGTAACTGATCATGTAAACATTTCATGAAAATTCATTAATGATTTCCATGTTACTTTCTAAATTTCCATAATTTTTTTTCGAAAATTTACTTAGATCGAAATTTCCTTGATATTTCCATTTTTTGGACTATCGATATTCCTCGATATTCAATATTTTAGTCCTTGGAATTAACCCATTACTCTTTCTTAGTTCTTCGTTAAGTGAATACAAACTCACCACTTAATCTTTTTCCGATTATGCAACCTAGACACAAGCTCGCTAAGTTTAACATATCAAAATCATTAAGCAAGAAAAGGGTTTGGATAAATTTAGGGTTACAAGTACATTGATAGTCTTGCTAAACCTAGGGTTTGAATCACATGTAATTCAAGAAAACATTTTGCTACTCAATTGGAATCAACACACAACATATACGAATCTAGTGTAACTCCTAGCATTAGAGACCTAACATATTCATTTAGTTGCGCACCTAAACAAATAAGTAAAGATTCATCTTGTAGACACTGTGAAACAAACACTCAATTGATAATATAGAAAACTTACCTTCCTTTCATAATCTTCCAGCTCGTGTCTTTGGTTGTGTTGTTTTTGTCCATATTCCTAAAAACCAGTGGTCTAAATTGGATGCCCGAGCACTGAAGTATGTGTTTGTGGGCTACGGCGGTTATCAGAAAGGGTACAAGTGTTATCATCCACCCACCAAAAAGTACTATGTCATTATGGATGTTACTTTCTTTGAGGACATGAGTTATTTTTCCTCCTCAGCTACAGCCCTTCAGGGGGAGACTTCATATTTTGAAGAGCTGTATCATGGAGAGGGGGAGGAATCAGAAAGTGGAGAAGTCGCACAAGCAGGAGGCATTTTGCCGGATCCAGTTGAGAGCATCAGCTCCTCACCTCCAGAAGCAGAGGCTCCAGACATCCAAACACCAGTTTCAATCATTGAAACTGCAGTTGAAGACACAACTGCCCCTCCTGCCATCACTTCTACCCCTGACCCACAACTTCCTGGTACTGAAGATCACCCATTTGAGGTATGTCAACCCACTGGTACTAGCAATAGTGAGTCTAATGTTGAGCAATATGTGTTACCAAATAGGACCACTCGAGGTCAATCAGCCAAACGATATGAACCTACTCTTACTGCCAAATCAAAATACCCAGTAGCCAATTATATGTCCACTAGGAGGTTGTCTAAGTCATATGAATCATTTGTGAATCAAATATCTGCTGTATCATTACCTAACAGAGTGCAGGATGCATTGGGGGATCCAAAGTGGAGGAAGGCAATGGAGGAAGAGATGGAGGCGTTGTAGAAGAACAATACTTGGCAACTTGTGCCTCCACCACACGGCAAGAAGGCTGTAGGTTGTCGTTGGGTGTTTACTGTGAAACATAATCCAGATGGATAAGTGAATCGGTATAAAGCACGCCTTGTAGCAAAGGGGTTTACTCAGACGTATAGTATAGACTACGATGAAACGTTTGCTCCTGTTGCCAAGATGAACACTATTCGGGTTCTGCTCTCGTTTGCTGCTAGTTTAAACTGGCCACTCTGACAGTTTGATGTCAAGAATGCATTTCTTCATGGAGAGTTAGCCGAGGAAGTGTACATGAGCCTTCCACCTGGGTATGTAGTTGCTTCTCCCACTACCAGAAAAAAATGGTCATTTAGGGCCCACAAAGAGTGCCGTAAATGACGAATTACAGCACACAAAAACGCGCCGTAAATGGACATGCCGTAAAAGACAAACCTCTTTTACGGCGTGTTTCCAGAACGCAGTAAAAGACCCCACGAGCGCGCCGTGAAAGATATAAAAGAGCGCTGTAAAAGGGTTTGAGAAATTCTTAATTTCGATTTTGAAACATTAAAGCGCGCCGTAATTGACCAATAAGTGTGCCGTAATTGATCACTTAAGCACGCTGTAAAAGACAAAAATGAGCGCCGTAAAAGAGTTTAATAGATTTTTTATTTCGATTTTCAAATAGGAAAGCACGCCATAATTGATATCTGAAGCATGCCATAAATGTAGTCGTAAAGATATATTTAAGACGCATAACATTTGCACTGATTTTTTTTTCCCCTGTAAATGTTGTGATACCATTTCAAAATCGAAATAAATCTATACAATTTATTGAGATAAAAAGAGAGAGAACAAACTGCAAGTTTCTAATCTGATAATGTAAATTAATATGCCAACAACAATTGAGTATTGTACAAAAACAACTTAACTAAACCAACATATCATCACCATGCTAAAATCTATAACATTCTAGATTAACAGAGAGCATCTTAGATTTCCGTTCTTTGTTAATTGCATGAGATAAATATATAGCTAGTGAACCATCCTGTGGCCTTTTAACTATCTTCATATTATGCTTGATGCCAACTTTTACCTGCATAACCAAAACAAACACAGAGAGCAATGAAATCTGGTCAGTCATATTTGTTTTTCATTCAAGGAAAACATATACAGCTAAAATTCTAATTTAGCAATTAATGTATCATAAGCAAATAGAAGCAATTACCTCCGAAATGCCTAATTCACTTTGACGTACTTGATAGGCCATGCAATTGTACTTTCTGTGGATGTGTAAAGTTTACTAAATTCGCTTATGGAGTAAAGTATCAACATTACTCCATGCTTATGACAGCTCTACACAGTAAAGTCAGTAAACCAGAATGTGTCACAATCACAACACCCCACAAAGATTGGAACATGCACAAAAGCAAATGAAAAAGATCAGTTAAAAGCTGCAAACAAACGAATTTATTAAGTCATAAATCAGTTCCTTTGTAACAAACCTTACAGGAGTGGGAACTATAACAATCTCTGAAATTTCAAGACTACATCACATTTCCAGAAGCAATACACATTGCATCAATATTCAGTTAGATATTTTGACAATGACTAATCACATGTAGTTGCAAACAAGTGAAACAAACACAAATGGGATGCTGGTGTTGGATATCTTTTCTCAACAGCGCTACTGCAATGTGCAATAACTCATTTTCAAATACGCCAGTAAAATTGTTTATTGCTGGTGTTGGATATCTTTTCTCAACGGCACTACTGCAATGTGCAATAACTCATTTTCAAATACGCCAGTAAAATTGTTTATTGGTAATTTATCCTACCGAGTGGCCATTCAGCAATGTGGCATACTACTACATGTTGGTGAAAGGGCACTGAACTAATATGATACTATAGATTTTTACTTTCAGTAACCTCTTTCTCTCGAAAAATGTCTAGAAGAAAGAGAGTAGTAATAAAGAAGAGATCAAACAATAAACATGCAGTCAGAATATTTCCCTTTCAGGCAGCCCTAGTATGTACAAGAATAAAGAAGCAGATATGATAGAGAAAAGTAGTACCTCCGTCCAAGAGACCGAAGAAAATTCTGCATATTTCCAATTAGAAGAGCAAAGAAGAGTCCCAGTCCAATAATTACCATGGTAAAAACAATTTCTCCATTAAAATAGCTTGGAGTTTGATTTCCTGCCAGAGTGCTGATTTGCTTCATAAACCACAGGAGATAATATGTTAGCAGAAAGGTTTAATTTATTTGTGGAATCATAATAAAATTGACCAAAACATCTGTAGACTCACTATCAACCAAATTTGAAAATTATTACTCCCAACCAGGGGGCAAGTGGTGGTAGTGCTAGAGGCAACATCATTAACTCATCATCATCAATAAGAATAAAAAAATATACTGAGGCAAATTTCCCTATACGGATATCCGGCATTCCATTTATTTCTTGATGATGAGAACAGATAGAAGTTTCCTTGATCATTAACTAATTTACCCTTTTCCATCAAAAGAAATGGAAAGTTGAAATCGAAAGACACCATGGATTCATATTTTTTGTTTTTAACTATACAAACAGCTAAACATATTTCTGTTATAAACAATGAGAAGATATAATGTAAGGTACCTGGAATCCCCAAAACAGTGAGTATAAATATTTAGTCATGCTATCTCTTGTAGTGAGATTGACAATTGGAGTATATACTCCACATGAGAAATCTCCTTCCGGATTAAAACAACCAGCAGCCTCCTCATTTTCTCTCCATTTTGTTGACTCTGGAATAGATTGAGCATTGCAACAATCTATTAAACTCCCGCATGACTGCAGATTAGAGTTATGGCAGGCATCTCGAAGACATTGGTTAACCCTTTGGAACAAGAAAGATTACAAATGTATTATCAAACAGATAAGGGAATCTGCATCTTTAGGTTAAAGAAGGAAAGGAACTCCACACACCTCTAAGCCAAGGAGGTACCAGCATGACCCAATAACATGGCCAACGAACAAGAAACTGAGAGTGTTTATAAAAAAATTTGTCCAAGCTGACTCGAATACAAAGAAGCCATTTGGAGATTGACCAGCAAGCAGGGGCAGAACCCTATACAACCTGGGAAAATATTGAAATCTAGTCTGCCAGGCGAAGAAGATTATTTGTTTGATTAGCCGAGAATCCTCGTACAGCTTTAGCATCAGGGTTCACAACTCCGAGAACATATGGATACAGAAAAGAACAGGTTCTTTTAAACCATCCTTTAGCATCACCATACAAAATATTATGGAGCTGCAGAGAATCACAATCACAAATTCTGCATTAGTTTCATTTTATTTTAGTTTTGGACGAATGCATTAGTTTCATAGATAGTAAGAAAATAAACGCATTCTACAATGGCCAATATACAGACATTTAAACATTATAAAAGTCAAATTTAAGGTTTGCTTGGGACTTTCTTTTGTTCCATGGGGAAAACACTACCAAAAGAAAAGCAATGTAACCTATGCAAACAAGTTTAGTTAAAAATGGACCACCAGAAAAAAGATATAAGAAAGAAATATTGCAGGTAGAATAAAATACAAATCTTTAAATTACAAAAGAAGAACGGGAAGTTGGGTAAAAAAACAAAGGCAAAGGTTTGAGCAACTACGTGGATGCTCAAGTCAATGGTCAACTGAATCCACTCCTTGCACATAGCACCAATCGATCAACAACGAAGTTGGTTCAGTCATGAAGTTCTCATAAACTGTTTAGTTATCCTCAAGAGTAGACAATGATAAATGAAAAGGCCTCTCCTAATAACTCCAATATAGGGTGGTATCAGTAGGTATCAAATCACAGTTTCGAAATCAGTCTAATCCCTCAAGCCAATTTCTTAATATCTAGTTAGTCCACTTAGGGAATGGAAACACATCTCCTACTTCACTGTTGGAGTTAAAAAGGTCCTACCTTTTTAGTGCTTTCTTTGTGTATGTGATGTATAACAAAGTTATCTGTATTTTGATTTAAAGAACCCGACATCCGAGACAACGAATTCAACACTACAGAAACCCAATTTGAGCATTGCATAATAGTGATTACATTACAGAGAAATCGATATGAAACATAGAAACAAACCTAGTCAAAGCTGAACTGTTGTTACACCCCACATCTGTTATACCCTTTTTACTGAGTTACATGAAATTCATTATGGTTACCGTTCGCGGTTATAATTTTAACGTTTAGGGGGTGGTTAAAAATTGACTTTTTGTGAGTTAATAATTTGAGAAAATTTCCTTCATGAGAGTTGTAGAGGACGTTAAACCGAGCGCGTGCATATGTGATACGTAAAAATCGGAGTTCGTATGCAAAAGTTACGAGTGAATTACGAAAATTACTATTCATGGTAAATTTTTGATATATAGGGAAAGTTACCCGGGTAGGTTTCCAAAACCGGAAACCCACCCCTCTTTCTCTCTCCTCTCCCCCGACTCTCCCCCTTTCTCCTTCGGGTTTTCTTCCTCCCTCCGATTCCTCACTTTCCGGCCACCATCCGGCGTGCAACTGGTCACCACAGGGGCGCCTCAACCCGCTTGTGATACCTGTGACCTGGGTTCGGGGAGTTTTGGCCGTGAAAGCCCGGATCGAAGCAAGAAGTGCTCCGGTCGCAGTTTTGGGATTTTGCCGATTTCCGGCCATTCCGGCCACCTCCGGCCACCATATTCACATCGAAGGTTTGGTTTTTGATGGAGATTATTTCCCCTAAGGTAGTTCATTCCAATTTGCATTGTAGAGGTCGAATTGACAATTTTTCATTTCTAGGGTTCTGGGAGCTTCGGGGCTTTCCTTCACCGGCTTGATTCGACCACGTCGAGGTAAAATTGGTTGATGTTGTAGTTGAGAAGTTGGTTGGGCTTGTGGTGTAGATGCTAGTGCCGGAGTTTGGTGGTCATCGGAGGAGGTCGCCGCCGGCGAGTGGGGCTGTAGGTAGCGTGTGGTGGCGCGTAGACTTGTGTTTTAATTGTTGTTTTAATCCCATATACCCTATAATGATTGTAGAATGTAATGCATGAAGTTTGGTGGAAATCGGAGGATTTACAAATTGAGTTTAAATGATTAATTATTGATTATCGCGAATTCGATCGCCGAATTCCTTTCGAATTCACTCTAGGTATTGCATCAATGACAGATTAATGTTGGAGCATTAAGGATGGATGTTGTAGAGAGTTGAGGAGTCGGATATTAGGAAGGGGGATGTTATGAATTTCCAATTATAAGTATCGAAAAATTAAAATTCCGTCCTGTGGATTATATATATTTATGATTGTTATTCGTACAGGACGAGAGGAGTCTCCATACGAGGAGAATCACGAGCGACGTCAGGATTGACCGCATATTGTGAGTGGACCTTTGATTTTAATTGATGCATGCAAATGATATTCCGCAAGTTTTGAGTTTATCGATTTATCAATTTAATTATCGAGCATTTTATTTTGGTTTGGATTATTGATTGATTTATTGGTTTGAACTTTTGAATTTAGATTCATTATGCTCGATTTGAGGATTTTGATTTATGCGGATTCGGAAATTTATACTTATTTATACCCTATTTATATTTGAACCTGAGATGAGCTTGGCGTGCGGGGTCACGTCTTTATACATTGGATTCCGATTTTGCGAGATAAGTGGGGAAATTATACAGAATTACTGGCTTTTGACGATCTTCTTCCTCACCATACGCGGGTCATGTGAATAGGTCTCCTCCTCACTTACTTTGTGTTTGTGAGTGGCAGTGAGGTAGCTTTCTCCTCCTCACGTGGGTGGTAGTCGAGGTGATATTCTCCTCCTCGCACAATTTATGTGTGAGTGGCAGTTGAGGTTATTAGTTCTCCTCCTCGCACAATCTATGTGTGAGTGGCAGTCGAGGGTAGGTTGAGCTTGAGGGGCTCCATTCCCGTATGGTGAACCCATTTTCCCCATGTTCTTTTGTTGTTGTTCTTGACTAGCGGGGCTAGTCGGTCTTTTTTTAATTATTGCATGCATCGGGAGTTTTTAAAGAAATAAATGTGGAAAAGTATAAAATCTCTTTTGTTTAAAGTTATTTATTTTTGTCCACTCACGCTAACGTTTTTATATACTTTTCCCTGGGCCCTTCGGTTTCAAATGCCCAGATTGCAGTATTGTTGCTCGGTGTTCGAGTGTGAGCCATAGTGACCGCACCTGCTTCCGCCATCACATTCTGTAGGTTACCTGGTTAACCTACTGTATTCCTCGTCTTTTTATATTCCTAGAATGCTCTGATTATTAAGGGATATGTGACCCAACTTATATGTATTATATTTGAGGTCTATGACCTAACTTTGGTGATTATAGTAACTTGTACCCTTTGGAGATTATGTACGATGATATTAGCTTTGGGATGATTGTTTGAATTTGGGAGCAGGGTGGCTCCAGGAGTTGTGGTTGGATAATTAGAAGTGAATTTTGGTTTTCCGCAGGTTTTTGGGTTAACCATTTTTAAGGGAGGTTATGCCGAAATTTTTTGGTAAATCTCCCTTAAAGGTGGGTCCCGCAGGGCCACTTCAGATTCCAGGGTGGAATTCGGGGTGGGCCTTGTCAGTTGGTATCAGAGCACTAGGTTTCTAGATTCTGTAGACTTCCTTACTTCCTTACTACTTTATATGCCTAATGACGCCTGGTACCTCCCGAGTGATGGCCCGACCGCGGCGGATCCCCATCGTGTGCTCTTCGGTACTAGTGTGTTATTATGCATGTAAAGTAGATACCTTGTGGTACTGATCCTTGAACTTCTTAAATACTTTTCTTCAGGTACTATGGCTCGAAATCGCCGAGCACGTGAGAGAACTCCGGTTGGGGAAGATGAGCCGATACCTAGGGGGTTTGCGGATTCTTTTGGACAGTTCTTTCGGCAGATTGCCACAGCACTCCCCGGGTCACGTACTGACTATACTGTGGAGCGTGCTAGGAGGCATGGGGCTCAAACTTTTGCTTCTGCCACCTCACCTGTAGAGGCTCAGTGGTGGATTGACTGGATAGAGAGAGTTTTCTCCCAGATGGATCTTCCAGAGGATAGGAAAGTGGATTTGGCAGTACAGTTTCTTGAGGATACCGCCTGGCATTGGTGGATTGATGTTACTAATGACCCTGCAAATGTTGGCCCCATGACATGGGATATGTTCAAGACCCATTTCTATGGAGGGTACTTTAGTGATGCCCACCTCAATCGGATGCAAGACCGGTTCTTGAGCTTGGTGAAGAGAGATGAGCAGTCAGTGTTGGAGTTTGAGCAGGAGTTTCTCTCCTTGGCCCATCATGTGCCGGATTTGGTTCGTACTGAGCAAAGTAAGATTCGTAGATTTGTCTTGGGACTTGGAGGAAAGTTTAAGGATAAGATGTTAGGCACACCGTACCGGAGCTTTGTTGAGGCAGTATCTTATGCCATGGACATTGAGTCAGACTCACCTGCTGGATTTCACCCTAGGGATCCTGGTGGCCCTAGCCAGGGTCCATCTAAGATAGTGAGGAAAAAATTGGAGCGAGAGCTCCTCTTACTAACACAGGGAAAGATGACGGTGACAGAATATGAAGCAGAGTTTTCCAGGCTATATCGGTTTGTGAAACCAATGGATGCTGAGGATTTGGCCAAGAAGTTTCAGCGGGGGTTGAATGCTTCCATTGAGCGTGATGTGGCCATTTTGGAACTGAAGATCATGAAGGAAATTCTAGCAAAGGCTCTGATCATTGAGCAG
Organism: Rosa chinensis; assembly: GCF_002994745.2. NCBI lineage: Eukaryota > Viridiplantae > Streptophyta > Magnoliopsida > Rosales > Rosaceae > Rosa > Rosa chinensis. The sequence continues at coordinate 44,032,263 of NC_037094.1, read as the reverse complement.
CAGAACTTGATTCATAAGGAGAAGGAAACAGCTGAGAGGGATTTCCAGGGAAAGGGAAAGGCAGTGGCAGGTAGCAATGGATCCAGAGACTACAGGGGTGGATTCTGGAAGAGACAAAAGACTCAGTTCCACCATCAGGCCCCAGCTAGAGTAGCAGCAGCTCCTCTTCCACCTATTCGGGCTGTACCTATCAGGCAAGCTGTACCTGCAGCACCCTTGAGATGTTTTAACTGTAAGGAGTTGGGTCATACTACCAGGTTGTGTCCTAAACCCAAGGCTGGGGAATGCTTTCGATGTGGACAGACTGGGCACCATGACAAGGAACTCATAATGCCCATACCTGGTCCTAAATGCTGTTTTTGGGATATCCTCATCCTTCACCCTCAACTGGTGATATCCAGATCTCAAATCAATCTTTGAGAACACAGTAGCCTTTCTAAGCTGGTCGAACAAATCATCCATCCTAGGTAAAGGGTACCTGTTCTTGATGGTCACCTTGTTCAGCTGCCGATAATCCACACATAATCGAAGTGAATTATCCTTCTTCTTCACAAATAGCACTGGTGCACCCCAAGGAGATACACTAGCCTGTATGAACCCTTGAGCCAGTAATCCATCAATCTGAACTTTCAACTCCTGAAGTTCAGCTGGAGCCATCCGATAGGGTGTTTTCGATACAGGGGCAGTACCTGGTATCACATCAATGGAGAAGTCCATTACCCTTTTTGGAGGCAACCCTGGTATCTCCTTAAACACATCAGCATACTCTGAAACTACAGGAATCCCTGAAATCTTAGAAATACTACTCCCTGACTCAATATGAGCCAAAATCCCAGTCCTCAGGGCGATGTCGGACCTCAGACAACGGTAATGAAACACTGGTTGTCCCGGAATACAAAAGGACACAATCATCCTAAAGCAATCAATCAATGCATGGTTCGGGCTCAACCAATCCATACCCAAAATCACATCATATGTGTGATCTGGAATCACAATCAACGATGCAGAGAATTCTTTACCACATATCCCAATAGGGCAATTATCACAAAACATATCAAGCTCAAGAGATACACCGAGAGGTGATGTAACACATAAGGATCTAGTAAGAGGCATGGCAATCAGAGTGTAAAAATCCGACGGTCGGATTCTCACGAATCGCCTTCCAAATCACTATTTCACAACTATACGAAGATCCAACGGTCGAATCTTCGCCCATGACCACACAAAGTCACTGGGACAGTCATACGATCAACATATCAAAACTACAAGTCCATCGGACGGTCAGATCTTCACAGATCATAAATCGAACTATCGAAATCGATCGAAACATAAAAATTCATAACTTAATCATACGACATCCAAAAATTTCATATAATATATCGAAATGATCGTCTTAACATGTAGAACATAAAAATGGGCAGAAACTGCCCTTAAGGTCCCCGGAGGTGGCCGGAAAGCCGCCGGAGTTAGTGGCAGAGCCGCCGCCGACCACCGCCAATGGTGTCAGAGCCGGGCTGCTCCGCTTCATCTCATCAAGCTTAACAACTTTCCTAACTAGCATGTAAGCTGGAAATGACCGGAAGGGGTAGAAATTACCTAGAACAGTCGTGGTGGCCGGAATTTTTCCAGAATCCGGCGAGCTTGAGTTCGACATAAAAATTTCCACGAATCGCTTTGATCCCTTCTGTAGATTTGTTCAGCAACTCAAGGCGATCTCCCCAGTTCAAGAATCACTCAAAACGAAGCTCTACAGCTCGAGATATTCTGATCGAAAGTTCCGTTCGATCTAAGTCGGGGTTGACTTGCAGCCACCGCCACAGACAACTCCGCCGTGCAAGGTTGTTACTGGGAGCTTCAGGAGGTCGAGTCGACGTAGAAGGATAAGTTTGGTGAGGATTGGTGGCCAGAAACACGAGGAGGATGAGTTGGTTAGGTTTCGGGTGCAACCAGATCGAGCTGGTTTGCCGGACCTTGAGGCTGTGCCGGAGGAAACGACGACGTCCAGCAGGTAGAACGGCCTGAGGCGAAGCCAAGGAGAGTGGTCCGACGTGTGGAGGTGGCCTGAGGAAGGAGAGTTTGGCCGGAGAAGCCTTGCTCTGTTTTTTTTTTTTTTTGGTTCTGTCGTGCTAGAGATAAGGGGAGAGTGAGAAACTGTTATGCTGCTTTGCCTACACCCTCCACCAAAACTCATACAATAAAACAGAACATAGTGCCTCACTTTGCTGCTCAAAACATGGAACCTGCCTCACCTTTTCTTTATTAAAAGAACTCCACTACTTAGTGCCAAGAAAACAGGTTATCACAATCTTCTTTATTAAAAGAAGTCCACTACTCTTTATTAAAAGAAGTCCACTAATTAGTGCCAAGAAAACAGGTTATCACAATCTACCCCCCTAAAAAAGAATTTCGTCCCAAAATTCAAGCACCCAATTCCCCAAAGAGTTGCGGATACTTCACTCTCATGTCTGACTCTAACTCCCATGATGCATTACCCTCGTCATGATGACTCCACAGTACCTTCACAAGATCAACCTCCTTCCTACGAAGTTTCTTCATAGACCTATCACAAAGGTTACATCCGTGTTTACCTCAATCGTACCATGATTAATTACGTGGGACTCATCTCGGACGTACTTCCTGAGCATAGACACATGAAAGACATTGTGTACACCGGACATGCTAACAGGTAAGGCGAGACGATATGCCAAGTTCCCAACCCTTTCCAGAATCTTAAAGGGTCCAACATACCTCGGTGTGAGTTTTCCCTTCTTGCCAAATCTCACTACGCCTTTCATAGGTGAGACCTTCAAGAACACATGGTCACCCACCTAAAACTCAAGTGGTCTTCTCTTCAAGTCTGCATAACTCTTCTGTCTACTTTGCGCCATTCGGATTCTATCAAGAATAGTAGTGATCTTCCCAGTGGTCTCCTGAACAATTGTAGGACCCAAGAGTCCCTTCTCTCCTACTTCTGCCCAACAGATAAGAGTCCTACATGGCCTACCATAAAGAGCCTCATATGGGGCCATGCCTATGCTGGCGTGATAACTGTTATTATAGGCAAACTCTACTAATGGCAGATGATCCGCCCAACTTCCCTTAAAGTCCAGAACACAAGCTCTAAGCATATCCTCCATTACCTGATTCACTCTTTCAGTCTGCCCATCTGTCTGTGGATGAAATGCGGTACTCATAGCTAATGATGTGCCAAATGCCTTATGAAATCTACGCCAAAATTCCGAAGTGAAACGAGCATCCCGATCAGAAATGATCGTAACAGGCACACCATGAAGCATCCCCTGAGTAAGTTTTCGCCACAGGAAGAAAGTGTGCAGACTTAGTCAATCGGTTCACAATCACCCAAATCGAGTCATAACCTTGCATGGACCTAGGCAATCCAGTCACAAAGTCCATAGAGATATCTTCCCATTTCCAAACAGGAATCGATAAGGGTTTTAGCATCCCCACGGGCCTCTGATGCTCAGCCTTCACTTGCTGACATGTAAGATACTTCGACACATGTTCTGCCACTTCCCTCTTCATTCCATACCACCAAAACTGTCTTCGTAGATCCATATACATTTTGGTACCCCCTGGATGTACAGTGTATCTAGATCTATGTGCTTCCCGCATGATCTCCTCCTTGAGGTTATCAACACTTGGGACATACAATCTTCCACGAAATCTCAACCCTCCATCTGTCCCAATAGCCCACTCAGAAGGGCCCTCCACATTCGGATCAACATTCATCTCAGCAATCCTCACCTGAGCAAACTCATCAAGTGTCTGACCCTGAATGATCCTGGAATTCTAGGTGGACTGTAAGGTGATACTTCCGAGAAACATTTCATGTCCAACTCCTTCGGGTGTAAGATCAAACTCAGATGCAGCTTCCAACATGAGCCACTCCTGCACCATGAGTGATGCCATGATTACTCGGGGCTTCCTACTCAAAGCATCTGCCACTACGTTGGCCTTTCAGAGATGATACTCCAAAGTGAAATCATAGTCTTTGATGAGCTCCATCCATCTCCTCTGCCTTATGTTCAACTCCCTTTGGGAGAATAGATACTTTAGACTCTTATGATCAGAAAAGAATTCAAACTTCTCACCATACAGATAGTGTCTCCAAATCTTCAAGGCAAACACCACTGCAGCTAGCTCTAGATCATGAGTGGGGTAATTCCGCTCATGAACCTTCAGTTGTCTAGAGCCATAAGCAACAACACCACCATTCTGCATCAACACACACCCCAAACCCTGATGAGATACATCACTGTAGATAACTAATCCACCACCGCCAGTAGGAATAGTCAACACTGGTGCTGTAGTCAACCTGGTCTTTAGCTCGTTGAAAGCCTTCTCACACTCATCCGTCCATACAAACTGAGTGTCCTTCCTTGTCAATTTGGTCAAAGCCGAAGCAATACCAGAAAACCCCTCAATGAAACGCCTGTAATACCCTGCCAATCCAAGGAAGCTACGGATTTCAGTAACAGTGGTAGGGCGACTCCCACTCATCACCGCTTCAACCTTCGAAGGATCCACCGAAACTCCATCCTTCGAAACTACATGACCGAGAAACTTGACCTCCTTCTGCCAAAACTCGCACTTCTCGAACTTGGCATACAATTCCTTCTCTCTTAATGTTTGCAGTACAATCCGCAAATGCTTCTCATGTTCGTCAGACGACTTTGAATAAATCAAGATATCATCAACGAACTCCACCACAAACTGATCCAAGTAAGGACTGAACGTACGGTTCATTAAGTCCATGAATGCCGCAGGTGCATTAGTTAAATCAAAAGGCATGACAAGGAACTCATAATGCCCATACCTGGTCCTAAATGCTGTTTTTGGGATATCCTCATCCTTCACCCTCAACTGGTGATATCCAGATCTCAAATCAATCTTTGAGAACACAGTAGCCTTTCTAAGATGGTCGAACAAGTCATCCATCCTAGGTAAAGGGTACCTGTTCTTGATGGTCACCTTGTTCAGCCACCGATAATCCACACATAATCGAAGTGAATTATCCTTCTTCTTCACAAATAGCACTGGTGCATCCCAAGGAGATACACTAGCCTGTATGAACCCTTGAGCCAGTAATCCATCAATCTGAACTTTCAACTCCTGAAGTTCAGCTGGAGCCATCTGATAGGGTGTTTTCGATACAGGGGCAGTACCTGGTATCACATCAATGGAGAAGTCCATTACCCTTTTTGGAGGCAACCCTGGTATCTCCTTAAACACATCAGCATACTTTGAAACTACAGGAATCCCTGAAATCTTAGAAATACTACTCCCTGACTCAATATGAGCCAAAATCCCAGTCCTCATGGCGATGTCGGACCTCAGACAACGGTAATGAAACACTGGTTGTCCCGGAATACGAAAGGGCACAATCATCCTAAAGCAATCAATCAATGCATGGTTCGGGCTCAACCAATCCATACCCAAAATCACATCATATGTGTGATCTGGTATCACAATCAATGATGCAGAGAATTCTTTACCACATATCCCAATAGGGCAATCATCACAAAACATATCAAGCTCAAGAGATACACCGAGAGGTGATGTAACACATAAGGATCTAGTAAGAGGCATGGCAATCAAACCCAACACATCCACCACTGAACTAGATATGAAAGAGTGGGAGGCTCCCGTATCAAATAGTACTCTAGCAAGATAGTTATAAATAGATAAGGTACCTTCCACCCCAGTGCCTCTCTGACTGATTGCAAAGACTCTAGCTGGTGCTGGAGGGAAGAGCCTCTGCTGGTTATCCAGTTCTCCACCCTGAGGTCGAGTACAGTCCTTGGCATGGTGCCCAGTCTGTCCACATCGAAAGCATTCCCCAGCCTTGGGTTTAGGACACAACCTGGCAGTATGACCCAACTCCTTGCAGTTAAAACATCTCAAGGGTGCTGCAGGTGCAGCATGCCTGATAGGTACAGCCCGAATAGGTGGAAGAGGAGCTGCTGCTACTCTAGCTGGGGCCTGATGGTGGAACTGAGTCTTTTGTCTCTTCCAGAATCCACCACTAAAGTCTTTGGATTCACTGCTACCTGCCACTGCCTTACCCTTTCCCTGGAAATCCCTCTCAGCTGTTTCCTTCTCCTTATGAATCAAGTTCTGCTGCTCAATGATCAGAGCCTTTGCTAGAATTTCCTTCATGATCTTCAGTTCCAAAATGGCCACATCACGCTCAATGGAAGCATTAAACCCCCGCTGAAACTTCTTGGCCAAATCCTCAGCATCCATTGGCTTCACAAACCGATATAGCCTGGAGAACTCTGCTTCATATTCTGTCACCGTCATCTTTCCCTGTGTTAGTGAGAGGAACTCCCGCTCCAATTTTTTCCTCACTGACGTTGGGAAGTACTTCTCTCGGAATAGCCTCACAAAACCATCCCAAGTCAGGGTGGTCACGTCAATGGTCTTTTGAGTACAATTCCACCACACCCTAGCCTCACTCTTTAGCATGAAGGTGGCTAGCTTCCTCTTTTCGATCTCATTACAGTCCATCATCTCAAAATAGGTCTCCATATCCTCGACCCACTGATCAGCCACCATATAATCCATGCTTCCATGAAACTTGGCTGCCCTCAGATGATTAATGCATGTCTCTAGCCAATCTCAACAGACGACCAGAGTCAGCCACTTCACCCATGGGTGGAGTAGGTTGTACACCGATAGAAGACTCTACATTATCATCATAAAGCTCTTCTAAGGGACGGAACCTATCCCTACCACCAGTTCTGCCTCCTCTTCCGCCCCCACCACGAAATCTAGGCCCACCCTCGGAATTTCCATTACCTAGGAAGCATAGTATGCTTGGTTAATACATGTATAACACTCAACATAGTATAAGTCAATACAAGACCACATTAACCAAGTCAATACTACTAGGAAAGTATTCATGTTCCTTAGACTACTTAGCGGCCTAAACGACTCCTAACACTCACACATACCCAATGACTTTGCCAATACCGGAGAGCACACTATGGGGATCCGCTGCAGACGGGCCATCACTCGGTAAGTATTGACATATCACCAAATATGTACCTTACGCTCTGATACCAAATTGTCAAGCCCCGAATTTTGAATAACAAATTCAAATCCGAAACATGAATTAAACAACTACAACAAATAAACGTTCTGAATTTTTTTCTCAGAACAACCACACCACATGCCACTCAAATTTCAAATCTCGAAAACCTCGAGTTAATTATTACAACTCACTCTTACAAAGTAAAATTGTAAAGCTCTAAATGAGCATAACAAACCTCACAATAGAAATTCAGAGTATCACAAGCAGCTACTCTACACAGCTCGATCGCCTTCCTGATTCTTCTGTCCTGTAGCATTACCCGCTACACCGTTTGAATAGTGTACCGGGAATTGCAACAACACAAAACCCGGTAAGCTTTTTGCAAAGCTCATATGAGTAAACAAGAATGAACGGTTGATTTATTATAACACAATACTTTTAACTCAAGTAACAACCAACAATCCTAACATTCATAAAGAAGACGTCAAACCAACTCACAGAAAATAACGAGGAATACATCCCCACAATCCCCAAATCTCAATATCACCTATGTGGTCTTTCCTACAATTATTCCCCTTGCATGTGGTTTCCCACAACCTGCAATTATCCTCACTGCATGTGATCATTCCCACAACCTACAGTTATCCCCAGTGCATGTGGTCATTCCCACAACCTACAGTTATTCCCATCGCATGTGATCTTTCATACAACCTCAAACACATGCACTCCGGTTTATCGTTAAACCGAAGGACCTTAGACCATTTGGTCTTCAGAACCCCACATCATTGACCTCTATACAACCCATCAAGTCAACTATGATTTTTCGAACATGAATTAATCCATTCAAAATCATCATATATAAATATGGCACAAAACATTTCAGTCCATATTATATATAAAATCACCACAATTCCACACTCCTCAATGTCACACCATTCCATATATAATCACATAAATATATATATATATTTATATATTTATATACGTAATTATCCACTCAGGGATAATCACTAATACCAACTATAGTTCCAGCATAAAAATCATGAAATTCTTTTGTATAGTTAAAATTATTTTACTTACTTATGGACTGTAGTTGATCAAGTCCATATGATTTAAAACAAATGTTTATTCCATAAATATTTTCACACAATTATGACAAAATAAAGTAATTAAATGTACTCGGTTCGTAATATGAACCATGTGAGGTTTACGCACCTCTAAAATCCCGCTGCGTCTTCTTAACAGCTCAAGATACGATTCACAATCGTCCGCCAAATCAATCCGTCAATCACCTAATCCAATACAATCTTAACTTAGCCAACAACTCATAAACATAATTAAACAACGATCCAACGGCAGATCGAAATTAAACAATGATCCAACGATCGGATCCTCACAGATCGCCCTTAGGATCATCCTCCTAAATTATCACTAAGATCCAACGGTCGGATCTTCCTGAATCGCCCTTACTAACATCTCCACAAATTTATATGAAAATCCGACGGTCAGATTCTCGCAAATCGCCTTCCAAATCACTATTTCACAATTATACGAAGATCCAATGGTCGGATCTTCGCCCATGACTACACAAAGTCACTGGGACAGTCATACAATCAACATATCAAAACTACAAGTCCATCAGACGGTCAGATCTTCACGGATCATAAATCGAACTATCGAAATCGATCGAAACGTAAAAATTCATAACTTAATCATACAATATCCAAAAATTTTGTATAATATATCAAAATGATCGTCTCAACATGTAGAACATAAAAATGGGCAGAAACTACCCTTAAGGTCCCCGGAGGTTGCCGGAAATGGCCGCCGGAGTTAGTTGCAGAGCCGCCGCCGACCACCACCATTGGTGTCGGGGCTGGGCTGCTCTTCTTCATCTCATCATGCTTAACCAAAAACTCTAAATGCATGTTATCAGAAAACGTCAAGAAGAGGTCGAAAATTACCGAAATCAGTCACAGTGGACGGAATTTTTCCAGAATCCGGCGAGCTTGAGTTCGATGTAAAAAATTCCACGAATCGCTTCGATCCCTTCTGGATATTTTTTCAGAAACTCAAGCCGATCTCCCCAGTTTAAGAATCACTCAAAACGAAGCTCTACAGCTCGGGGTATCCGGATCGAAAGTTCCGTTCGATCTAAGTCGGGGTTGACTTGCAGCAGCCGCCACAGACAACTCCGCCATGCAAGGTTGTTACTGGGAACTTCAGGAGGTCGATTCGATGTAGAAGGATAAGTTTGGTGAGGATTGGTGGCCAGAAACACGAGGAGGATGAGTTGGTTCGGTTTCGGGTGCAACCGGATCGAGCTGGTTTGCCGGACCTTGAGGCTTTGCCGGAGGGAACGATGACGTCCAGCAGGTAGAGCGACCCGAGGCGAAGCCAAGGAGAGTGGTCCGACGTCTGGAGGTGGCCTGAGGAGGGAGAGTTTGGCCGGAGAAGCCTTGCTCTGTTTTTTTTTTTTTGGTTTCTGTCGTGCTAGAGAGAGAGGGAGAGTGAGAAACTGTTATGCTGCTTTGCCTTCACCCTCCACCAAAACTCATACAATAAAACAGAACATAGTGCCTCACTTTGCTGCTCAAAACATGGAACCTGCCTCACCTTTTCTTTATTAAAAGAACTCCACTACTTAGTGCCAAGAAAACAGGTTATCACAATCTTCTTTATTAAAAGAACTCCACTACTATTTATTAAAAGAACTCCACTACTTAGTGTCAAGAAAACAGGTTATCACAAAAAGAGGATGAAGGAACTGGATAGAAGTGTTGGAGAGGAAAGATCCCACATTGGAAAAGTGACAAATAAAATATAACTTATAAGTGGGTGGATCTCACCCAATTGAACCGAGGCCTTTTGTGATTAAAACCCAACACCTATCGGGTGGTTAAGTTGGGACAATATCGGTACAATGGTGGGCCACGGGCCACGCTTGTCGCTGTTTAACATGGTATCAGAGCGGGTCCTTCTCCTATTGCGTCTCCACGTAGGCACGTATTATGAGCCCAAATTGGGGTTCCTTGTATTGCCATTGAAATTACCAAGTGTCCAATGTGGGCCTTGGATTGTATTGACCAAGTCTCCAATATGAGACTTGTGTCCCAATTTCCAATATGGGAATTGGATGAATGAATTTCACGTGCAGACCTAGAGCTAGGTTGCACGTGAGGGGGCGTGTTGGAGAGGAAAGATCCCATATTGGAAAAGTGACAAATAAAATATAACTTATAAGTGGGTGGATCTCACCCAATTGAACCGAGGCCTTTTGTGATTAAAACCCAGCACCTATCGGGTGGTTAAGTTGAGACAATATCGGTACAATGGTGGGCCACGGGCCACGCTTGTCGCTGTTTAACAAGAAGGAGGAACGGGCTAGGATACAGGAGGTAAGCTTGACACCCTAAACTACTGATACCATGTAGAAATTGCTTCTCATTGATTTGTGCTTTTACATTCTGTACAATATGTAGCATACAATTACAACAATATCAAAACTGATGCATAATATCAAAACTGACGCATGATCATAGCCATAACATTACAGCCATATCAAGCTGTAGATGAGCTATTGAATGGGGAAGATTGATTGTCTTTAACAAAATCCCTTTACCCTCAGAGTCATCTTTGTTTGCTGAAGAACTAATTATTGAATACTCTTTTATGATTCCAGCTCCAAATGAGTATACTGCAGAGCCGATTTGATGCAGAATTTCTTTTGGCACATGTGCTCTGTCAAGTTCAAAGAGTGGACAGTGGTCCTTGCCACTCTTTTAAGACAATCTGACGTATGAGTGGCTTCATTTCTCACAAATATCTTTCCTATAATGAGCATGTCAGCTTAATTGGTATTTGCTTTGCTGATTTTGTTTATTGCACAGGTTCTATTTGATCTTTTTCAGCATGATATGCGGTCATATAGCATCACCTTGCAGGTATTTGTTCTCTAAAATGTTGTCAATAATAATTCTCGCTCTATTTATCTACACTGTCTGTGTATCAGATTAATGCTTTACTCTACTGATCTATGCTTTTCAGTCACATCCCGCCTTTGCTGAAAAACATGATCTGCTTGGAGATTTGGAAGACCAACTTTCCTCCATTGGAACTTCTGAAGAGAAATGAGGTTGCAAGCGGATATGTACATCTTTTCTCTACTTGAGAATTGGTGCTCATTTGGTAGTTACTCACGAGGGAATCAGTCTTCCCTCTTTTGGAGTAACAAATGCCGATCAGATCAATCATGTATATCAATAAACAAGTATCTCACTCAGTTGATGAAGAGGCATCTATGTATTTAATCGAGTGGATGATGAGCACTAGGACGCCATGTCGTGGGTCTGCATAACAATATTTGTTATTACAGTAATCAAATTACCGGTAATTTTGAAATTAGATGTTCTTGTAGATAAGGATGGCTGGAAACCACTGTTGAAGAGTAACATGCAATGTCTTCCTCTTGAGTAATTTTGTATTATTTTTCTTCGTTCATGTCATATTTTGTATAAAATTCTTCTTCAATAGTTTTATTAAGGCTAGTTGTATGAGTTGTTAAGAACGTGAGTTTCTCTAATGCATTGTAATTTTTTCCCCAGAATATAAGTTTAGACTTTTCTTTGTTCTGATGCCCTATTGTTTTAGGCTTTTAGGTGCAAAACTAGTTGCTGCTTAATGTGTAATGACATATGATCGAATTATGTCCTTGGTTTAAGACAAATATTCACTGAGGTTTCATCATTAGAAAATACGGCTCTATGGCTAAAACACCCTGCAACTTTTTCTATTCCCCATTGTCTGCTAATTTAACGGACTTTCTGCTATTCTGTTGTATATGTCTTGTACATTTTTTTCAAGTTGGATCTAGATGAGTTTCGCAACAGAATTGGATGTATGTACTATGTAATTGAAGACGACGAGGGCATTGGCAGAGTTGGATAAAGTTGATGTAATGGTTCAAGTTAAATAAGCTAGCATGCAATTGATAATCAGGCAAACAGTTTAGGTGTTTTTTAGCTGTTAAGCCTTGAAATAACCCGGAAAGTTGCAACATTTTAGCATTGAAGGGCCACTAATGTACCGTAGAGTTTTCCCTGTTGGAGATGCCCTAAACTACCTAAATTATTATCCAAATTGTGATGAACAACTTTTTTTCTAGTCTCTTATTTACAGTTCGTAGTCTTTATATATTATCCCTAAACGGAAATTATTATAATTCATTCACCAAATATGACAGCTATTCAATATAATTTATCTATGCAACATTGGACGTCAAACGGGTTTCTGCTAAGCACATATTCAATTCAAAATTTACATATACAGAGGGAGTATACATACCATTCCAGCAAATGTATATCTAACTTACTATGACTCACCTAAGCAAATCAATTCGATCAATTATTTAAAACTTGTTGGGTTCCCGATAATTTGCAGCTCACAAAAAATTTACCCTAGGAGAGTTTTTCTCTCAACTCTAGTTGCCTACGGCCTCCTAGCCTCCCTCACCATTCTCCACCTCCTTTTACCTACTCTCTCTCTCTACCTATGGCATCCATTGACGCGGTAACGGCGATTTTTGCTGCCTCGCTTGCCCTAGCCGAAGGGGGACACGCCCCTGACCTGGGGAAGATTAGCGGAGGTCCAGTGCGGAAGTCCTCCCAGTCTTTTCTCCTCGGAAAGCCTTTGACTCGGAAACCCATAGACCCAAAGGCATTCATGTCTCACTTCCACCGAACCTGGATGGTGGATAAGGATTTTAGGGTTCAAGAGCGTCCTGGGGACCTGTTCTTGTTCTCTTTCACTGCTACAGTGATCGAAACAAGGTTCTTCGAGGGGGCGTATGGTGTTTTGACCGAGCCCCGGTCTGTTTTGAAGTGTACGATGGTGTCAAGCCTCTGCATGAACTTCCATTTAAACATCTGCGGATCTGGACTAGGGTTTCTGGCATACCTCCTCTGTATGAAGAACCCGAGAATCTCACCTTGATTGGCAACCTTTTGGGCGGTTTTTTGGAGTATGACAAGAAGGAATTTAAGAAGGGGGTGATTAGGGTTTTATTCCTTCATGACATATCTAAACCGATCCTGCTGGAAAGACAAGTCTTCCTAGATACTGGGGTTGAACCCATATTGCAGTTTCAATTCGAGCATCTGCAGGGGAGATGCACTCAATGCGGTTTACTCACACATGCTGGCCTTTCTTGTGAGGAACCCACTGCAGTAAACCCTACACCTAGCGTTTTACGCTTTCCCGGAGGTTCGACCTCAGGGAATTCCTTTGCCTTCTCGGCTAAGCATCAGGGAGATCTTCTCTCTCCTTCCCCGACCGTCCCAAGGAAGAAGCGGCCTGGTTTTCATCGAGTGGAGCGCCCGACCTCAGAGCTTTCTCCCCCTAGTGAATCGGCTCCAACAGTAGTCAATACTGGGGTGGCAGTCACTACTTTACTGCACGGTTTGGAGGGTAACGAAAGTCTAGGTGAGGTTCCCGAACTGGCTATTTCTAGTGACACTGTTATTACTCCAGGTACACAGAAGCACAAGCCTGTTTTGCAGTCCAAAAAGCGGGAGTGTGGTGGTGCTTGCCACCCTAGTCCCAAGAAGTTTAAAACAATCCTGGGTGGCAAGATTCCAACACTGCATGCTAAGGCACTTGGTCTCATTGAGGAGGATGGCGACCTCACTTTGGTCTCGTTGAAAAAGAAATCTGGTAGGCCTCTTGGAAGCAAGAATAAGACTCAACGTGCAAACAAGAAGCTGGATGGTACTCCCCTGAAGATTACTTATCCTACTAGTACTGAAACTGGTCCTAGCCCTAGGGACAAGGGCAAAGGAAAGATTTAATCTTTCCAGCTTCCTTTGCCTTTCACTAGAAGTTGAATTTCTACTACTTGCATCTTAATATCTCTAGTTGTACACCAATTGCGGTCTCTAGGAGACTAGGCTACTACTTCACGGGAGGTTAGTAGGGTGGTTTTTTATTTCTTGTTTTTAGACTCAATAATTGAACGAATGTGTTAACAGTGAAGGTAGCATGTCCTTTATCTGGTAGCTTATACCATTTATGAGTTTGGTGTAAGACAGTTTTGGATGTATGAGCCTTCTGGCCCTTGATATCTCAATGAAGTTATCTCTTTTTCTAAAAAAAAAAAAAAAAAATGTTGGGTTCCCGATTAGAATGATTCAAAAGATCGCAGCTAGTGATTTCATCCAAACTCTTTCGCCAAGTCACTAACGTATTTAAGGTTGTTCATCATCGGATCACACTCAATTTCAATGAAAAGTGTTAAGGTTGTTCATTATCGGGACACTAACAGTTTTATTTTGAGAAGCATGATAATGGGTTCAATATATATACTACATTAACACTCATTCGGTTTACACGTGTGAGACATGATGTATACTGGAGCTACAAGCAGTACTCTATGACCATCATGTCACACTCCCTATTTTACAATCCACACTCCGTGTTTCTTTTTTTAGTATCATAACATCATATTTTTACAATCCATGCTACAAAAGGATAAATCTTAGAAAAACTTATGATATAAAGAAAACATTTTATCCTCTGAGTAGATTATAAAATCTAGAGAGTGAATTTCGCTCCTTTGTATATATAATATAAACTCGGATTTGGGAAGAATGTTAGGCTCAAAATCGAATGCCTTGACTCATTAGCGTCATCGGAAAAAGAATTATATCTTTCAGCAGCTGTGCATAGAAGATCACCGGCAGTGCAGGGATAAGAAAAGGCAGCGCAATAGTAGAGGATCTTGAATATGGAATGGTGCTTTGATGCAATTGCTGCCCATAATGCCGTGTTACCATTAGTGTCTGCCATTTACGTCATATATAAGCTGATGAGTGTATAACAGAGAATTGTGGCCAGCTGATATCATGATATGTTTCCTTCTTGGGGAGGAAAATATTTGAGAATGAATATCAATTAATTACCTGACCTCTTACATGTTACAAGCATACTTGAGGAGTACCAAGACACATTCTTCATGCCCGTTTGATGCTGCTACATGCTGGTGCATTATAAAGAAACACCTAATTCAGTTGTCCCCTCATGTTTTCTAATTGGACAGTGCCATCTGTTTAGTCACTGCAGTTCCTAATATGCTCATTTGTTCAAGATGATATTTACATTGTTTGATTAATGACAGTGATGAATTAACAATCGCTACTTAATTAGGAAGCTCCTTTGGCCAAATACATGATGAAAGTTAAGTTTCAAGCTTTTCTGTACTCCAGTAAAAGGCTGTTGTCCTGGGTTTCTCGTTTTGTAGTTTGTCTGGAATTAGATAAAAAAAAATCTAAATAGCTGAGGCTAGAAATCGAAGAAATATACCAGAGGTGTTCTTCCTTTGGAGTCTCCAATGTCAGGATCCAACTTTGACTTGAGAAGCTCTTCAAGAAGTGCAGCATTCCCTTTGCTGGCAAGAGTCAACAAGTCGAATGCTAAATTTGGATCACCCATGGCCTCATCTTCCCCACTCTCAGCCGATATTTCTCCAATTCTCAGATCCCTGAACTTTTTGTGATGCTGCAATGCAATATAGACAGGCCTCAGACCATTCTTCCCCAACCCCCCAAACCCCACCCTAAATCTAAGAAGAGAAATAAGGACGAAACATTGAGGAAGCTTGAAATATAATGCCATGTTTACCAACCTGCTTGAAGTTCTTAAGCATTTGAGCATTGTCTTCTTGTTTGGTCTGCATTGCTTCTATTAGTGCAGTGGTTTTGATTCTCAAGAGTTGTGAAAGTGTTTTTGTTCGATATGTAAAGCTTTGAGGCCTACAACAAAATGCACCAACTTCTCGGCAACAAAGTGCACCTACTTCTCCAAACATGTCCCCAGATTTCAAAGTCCCGACGACTAGCTCTTTATCCATCTCACAATCAATGATTTCCACTTCTCCAGAAACAATGATGTATGTATCATCGGGTGCTTCGTTTTGCATTACAACATCTTCTCTTGGTGGTATGTACTCTGCCTTCATGTTTGCAACCTGGTCGATCATCAATAATTTGGTTATATATGCTGTTAGATTACATAAGTCCTGATTGGTGTTTCAAGATTTTCTGTTCAGCTATTTAAGCAGGAGATTCAAGTTTCCGCACAAGACCAAAGTAACAATGAATTTTTAGAGGCCATTTTACAATAAAATCACCAAAGTAAAAGAAAAAGGCAAAAGATACATGTTTCTGTTTATATCAAATATTACTTGTGTCTCAGACTATGAATCTAAGCCATTATTTTCCCAATGAAAATCAATCTAACATTACAAGTGGGATGGAGGTGTGTGTTAGCCGCCTACCAGAATTAGAAGTATTTCCCTTGAGACACCCTTGAAAAGATAAACTTTCTCTACTGTTGGCAGGAACAAATGTTGACAGATGCTTTTACAAATTGCCTTGGGGAGCTGTTCAATTATTTGCTGCTGGTTCAAGCTCTCAGCCTTAAATCTCAAGCAAATATAGGCCAGAATTTGATCCTTCAACCTTGGAGGCAAGCGATTGCGGTCAACAAAGTTTGATGCTGCTTCAACGCTGTTTCTCTGCAAAACAAAAACAAACAAACCCCAATTGACATAGATCAAATAACATTTAAACTGATTAAGGACAATATTCGGCCTCTTGCTAGATATCTAGTAGATGCGTTCAGTATTCTCAG
The DNA here is from genome assembly GCF_002994745.2 of Rosa chinensis. NCBI lineage: Eukaryota > Viridiplantae > Streptophyta > Magnoliopsida > Rosales > Rosaceae > Rosa > Rosa chinensis. The sequence continues at coordinate 44,015,522 of NC_037094.1, read as the reverse complement.
ACTGTGAACTCAGCTGATTTCACATTCAAACACAGAGTCCTACTAATTAATTAATGGTCTTGATTGACAGCATGTGTAACATATGGAAATTGCCAAGATGAATTGGTATATGAATTTAAAGAAAGTAAGTACTTACAAATTCCATGGTACGGCGAGTGCCTTCAACAACTAAGTTTGTCATGTTGCCAATTAGGTAAGCAGTAAGGCCGAGGTTGAAAAGCATGTATAAAATGATGAAGATCATTTCCATGGTGTTCACTGCATGGAGGTCACCATAACCAATGGTGGACATGGTGGTGATGGACCGGTAAAGGGCTGAAATGTAGCGGATCCACATACTCGTCCTCTGAAATTGGGAATAACAGCTCCAATCCATGTCCTCCCTTGGTGCGGGTATCGGTCTGCTAGCAGGTAGTATATATAGGCACCCAGCACAATGTACTGAAAACAGTGTCACCTGTACCAATATCAAACTTCACCAATATCATCATCATCATCATCATCATCATATATTCCTCATAACATTCTCTTCAAATCTTAACTAAGACTAGATGCATTGCAGAGACAATAGAGAACTTATCACCGTACGTAGCTTGAAGTTATTTACAGTACATAAGTGCTTTAAGGTTTTGTCATTTTACAGTAAGATTTAGACTCTGGTACATATATATATATATATATATATATATATATATATGTTTTAAATTTTTCATCCAATGATTCAAGCACTTGCGTAATAGTTACACACAGACAGATAGATATAAATATGTAGATAGGACTACTTACAGATAAAAGCCCGGCGCATCTGACCCAGAAGTAGCTAAACCTGATGTCCTTCTCAAGCCTGCAGCGGGAAGAAAAATAATTAACATGCATGTGACTGAATGAGTAAGTTTGAGGCTGCTTGCTCGCTGAATATACCGACCTTGTGAAGAGTTGCTTTGCTCGTCTCAAAAGCCAAAATCGGAGCAATCCCAAGAGAGAGTAGGAGAGACCGAGTTTGTGTTCGCCTATGACCTCAAAGGGGAGGGTTGATGCCAAATCCATAACAAACCATGTCGAAAGATATCTATTTTGACAGTTGCAATAAAAAACCTACAATTAAAACAAGGAAAAACTCTCCCCATAGTACCTAAACTATCACGCTATGCAGTTTTGGATACCTCTTAACACACTGTTACTGGACTAGGTTTGTTATGGAAACTTTTGAGGCCTGAAGGTGAATTTTTTTTTTTTTTTTTTAAAGTTAACTTTCTTTGGTTCTCTTAGTTGTAGCCTGTTTTCACTTTTACAAAGACAGAGGATTTCCATTTTACAAGACACTGTTAAAATATTTACTCGCATGCATGTTGAAAAAGATACGCAATCTTCAGCCAGCAGAAAGTCCTCAAGACAAAATGTAGACATGCATGCTGATGCACAGTGTTGTGTCAAACAGAGTTGATTACCAAGCATTCACATTGTTCAAATTGAAAATAGAAATACCAAAATAAACTTTGCAGCAAGTCATAGCTAGGCTTGTAGCACATAGTTCAGACAAAAGAAATAAAAACATAGCAGTCTTCTAGCAGACGGGTAATGTTAGACCAGTACTGATGAGCGGTTTCTAGCACACATGTATCACCATCTTGATCACTAGTTAGCTTCCACTTCTTGTTCTTCCATTGCAGCTGCAATTCCCCAAAAGCCCTGGCCATCCTCTTCCTCTTTATCCTTTCGATCATCATCCAGATCACGAGCATCATTCCACAGGTTTTGCACCGCCTTCTCCAAAACAGAACCAATGGCAAGCTCATTGTCCTCAAAGGAAGCAATCAGTTCCCCAAGCTCAGCAATTTCCTTCTTCAAAGTAGTGACCGCCTGTTTGCAGTCGAGGAAACATGGGCCCACAAAACCAAATTCATGCACATCTGGTTTCTCCTCGGGGTATGAGAGTGTCAGAGTGGATAGTTGAGTGAAACCTCAAGAGGCAAGTATGCTGCATCAAAGGCGGCAAACATCTCCTTAATCTTCTTTCTTAGTTCTTCAACATCCATATTGAGAACCTTCAGATTCACCCCTTGTTGTTTGCTTTTTTCATCTTCCAGCATTGCCTGGTTGAATATTGCCATTGTAGTGGCTCCCACGAACCCTGGCAGAGAAGAAGCATAGTCTTTGAGCATAACAGTCAGGACTGGTACAGTTTTTGACACAATGAGAAAGAGCTTGAGAAATCCTCTAGTGAGCTGACGCCCCAGTTTGTTAACAGTATCCTTCAAACTACAGAAATAATGATGATCTTTACTGTTTTGATCATTCTCTATGAGCCACTGAACAACACTCTTAGTTCCAAGTTTGCTCTTTGTTCCATAACCTTTCAGAAATGATACCACAATCTTTGAACCATCATCAATTGCTATCTTCAGAGCAAATGCACCAGCATACCAATTGGATGACCAACTGGAGAGAAAGAAGGAAAAGTGGAATGCAGCGACAATAAATTGCCGGGAAAAATTCACCAACGATGTCTGAACACTTTGGTAACTTTCATAATGATACCTAAACTTACAAAGTTATCAATGTGATACCTGGACTCATTTTTTCATATCAACGTCGTACCTACGAACAGTTTCCGTCACGAGCCGTTAAATTTTGCACGTGCGATGCACGTGAGTCACTTAATGAAGATAAAAAGACCGATTTACCCTCAAAATTTTTTGGAAAAACTCACCAACGGTGTCTGGACACTTAGGGGACTTTCAAAATGATACCTGAACTTACAAAGTTATCAATGTGATACATGGACTCATTTCTTCATATCAACATCGTACCTACGACCAATTTCCGTCATGGAGCCGTTAAATTTTGCATGTGAGTAACTTAATGAAGACAAAAAGACCGATTTACCCTCAAAAGTTTTTTTTTCTTTCTTTTCTTTCTTTCTTTCTTTCTTTATTCTTCTTCTTTCTTTCTTTCTTTCTTCTTCTTCTTTTTTGTTTTTTTCTTCCCCTGATTTGAATCATGAAGATTCAAATCATCTTGCTTGGCCAATTTCCACCGCTGATCACCGATCAAACACCGCTGTTGCATCTCAATCCACCTTCATGCACCGCAGATGCTTCTGGTTCCTCATACTTCAAATCTTACAGCAAATTGAAATTGTGCATTGAGGCTTCGCCGCTCGCTCCGAGTTCATCCCCGCCACCGACGACTTAGCCACCACCACTCTAGTTCTGTCCTCCGACCCCCTTTTATACACCATTGATTAGAAACTCAGACCCCACTAGCCCTCCACTCTCAAATCACAGCTCCAATCCCACCCCGCCATCCTCTCCGTCATTCTCGACATGCAACACCACCTCCACACCATCCTCACCTGAAACTTCACCGGTCTAGCCGACAACTTCGGCCTCTAGCCCAACTTCGATTAGAGGCAATTATAGGCAGACAAAGATTAACATTAACTTCGGCCTCCACACCATCCTCAACTGTAGAAAATTCGAGCTATTCTGATTCACCAGCTCCGCCACTCCGCTGCTGCCCACCATTATGCCTCGTCGATTAGCAAACAAAGAACTCGGAGCCTCCACCATCGAGAAATGGAGGCTCGCGTTCTGTGTGTCCTGCTAGGCGGATATCGGCACCGTCGGAGAAGCTGTTGTCTGAACAGAAATTGAGTTTGGGTTCCACGGTGGCAGCTCGTCGATTGCGGCCTTGGCTTTCTTGATGAGCCAATCGACGGCCATGCTGGGCCGGTCGTATCAAAGCCGATCTTGCACGTAGTAGAATTGAATGGCGTTGAGGGCGGTGAGCCGGACGCGGTGGTCCCTGGGGCCTTTGGCGGTGCAGACCTTGCTATGGCGGTCCTTCCGGCCGGTGGCCCTTAGAATGTGGCCTCGAGCCTCCACGATTTCGCTAGCGGTGGAGGAAGAAGCAGTCCTTATCCCCAACCCCAATCAAGAAGCAGCGGAGGACGACGTCATTGCGCGGTGGTGGAGGTTGTTGTAGCTCTCCCCCATTTTTCTTCCTGCATTTTCGATGGTGGGTTCTCCGAAAGCGGTGGTGTTGGCAAGGAGAGAAGGAGAGAATAAAGAGTTTGAAAAAGAAGAAGAAGAATAAAGAAAGAAAGAAAAGAAAAGGAAAAAAAAAACTTTTAAGGGTAAATCGGTCTTTTTGTCTTCACTAAGTGACTCACGTGCATCGCAAATGCAAAATTTAATGGCTCCGTGACAGAAATTGGTCATAGGTACGACGTTGATATGAAAAAATGAGTCCAGGTATCACATTGATAACTTTGTAAGTTCAGGTATCATTCTGAAAGTCCCCTAAGTGTCCAAACACCGTTGGTGAATTTTTTCAAAAAATTTTTAGGGTAAATCGTTCTTTTTATCTTCATTAAGTGACTCATGTGCATCGCACGTGCAAAATTTAACTGCTCCGTGACGGAAATTGTTCTTAGGTACGACGTTGATATGAAAAAATGAGTCCAGGTATCACATTGATAACTTTGTAAGTTCAGTTATCATTCTGAAAGTCCCCTAAGTGTCCAGACACCGTTGGTGAATTTTTTCAAAAAATTTTTAGGGTAAATCGTTCTTTTTATCTTCATTAAGTGACTCATGTGCATCGCACGTGCAAAATTTAACTGCTCCGTGACGGAAATTGTTCTTAGGTACGACGTTGATATGAAAAAATGAGTCCAGGTATCACATTGATAACTTTGTAAGTTCAGGTATCATTCTGAAAGTCCCCTAAATGTCCAGACACCGTTGGTGAATTTTTCCCATAAATTGCCGGACTGATTTGCAATTTTTTGGGGGCCCATCTGTCCAGGCAATTGGATGACCAAAGATCAGCAAATGAATTGCCCGACCGTTGGTGGTGGGCTCCACACCCACATGGGCCTGTTGCCAACGGCTGTTTTTTTTTTTTTTTTAACTGTCCTTTGTGCAATGGTCACTTAATTGTGGCTGTTGGATGATGTGATCCAATGGCTGCAATTAATTGACAACGATAAGATTTTTTTCACCCTAAAAAATAATCTTAATCACTTAATGGGGTAAAAAAATAATCATAATTTTTTTTTCAAAAATTCTATAAATACCTAGTTCCTCACCTTAATTTCTCACACCAAAATTTTCAACAATTTTACCTCTCCAACTTCTTCCTCCATCAATTTTCTCTTCATTTCTTTCAATTATCATCCAACAATTTCACTTATGTAATTTTAATTTTATGGTCAGTTACGTGACCAGTGACATGGTCAGTTACGTGACCAGTTACAGTTACTTGGTCAGTTACATGGTCAGTTACGTGACCAGTTACAGTTACTTGGTCAGTTACATGGTCAGTTACGTGACCAGTTACATGGTCAGTGACATGGTCAGTTTTATTTGTTTTTAAAACTTATGCATTAATTTTTTATTAAATTAACAATATTGTATGATTAATCTAATTGTTAATTGTTTAGTTAATTAAATTATAAGTTTTATAAATTATTCAAATTTGAAGTGTGAATAGTGGATTGGCAGGCAAATTGTCTTTCATTGGTGCATTGTATAAGCTGAAGGCAATTGCCAATTTGAGATGAATAGTTGATTGGTAGTACCAATTTGGTTAGCAAATCAGCAATTGCCCTTGGTTCATGGGTGCATTTGCTCTCACCTCAGTGATTTTCCTGCTAGTCTCTTGGGGTCTTTCATAATCATACATGTCAATTTCATCATCTTCATCGTCGCTAGACAAGCTCTCATGTTTCACTTTGTCACAACTCTCCATCCAGGTATCAAAGTTGGCTTCCATAGCAGCTCTCTCACGCTCCTTAACCTTCTTTTCCTCTGCTGGCTCCCCATAGATATCCCTGATGTGCTGCCGCAACGTGCTCGATGATTCTTCCAACTGTTCTTGCAGGATCTTGTAACGTCCCGAACCTGAATCCACCGGTTTACTAGTCATTTGGACGGTAAACGACAACTACTTTCACTTTTACTTTCGTTTCCGTACTTTTAGTGGCCCTAAAAGTTGACTTTTCGTTCGGATCAAAATTTGAGGAAACTTCCTTCACGAAAATTGTAGAGGACGTTAAACCGAGCGCGTGCATATGTGGTGTGTAAAAATTGGAGTTCGTATGTGAAAGTTATAAGCGAAAGATTAAAGTTACTGTTCATGGTTACTGTTCATGGTAAGAAAATTATATATATAAGGAAAATTACTGTGGTAGGTTTCCAAAACCGGAAACCCACCTTTCTCTCTCCTCTCCCCCGATTTTCCCCTCTTTCTTCTTCGGGAAATCCTTCTTCCCTTCGATTGGCCGTCGTACGGCCATCACCCGGTAGAAAGCCGGCCACCACAGGGTCGCCTCCTCCCCCTGGTCACGCTGGTGCCCTTAGTTTTCGACGATTTGGCCGGAAAAGCTCGGATCGAAGCAAGGTTTGCTCCGGTTGCAGTTTTGGGGTTTCGCCGATTTCCGGCCATTCCGGCCACCAGGTTAGCATCGAAGGTTCGGTTTTTGATGGTGATCATTTCCCCTAAGGTAGTTCAATCCAATTTGCAGTGTAGATATCGAATTGACAATTTTCCATTTTTAGGGTTCTTGAAGTTTCGAGCTTTTCTTCACCAGCTTGATTCGACCACTTCGAGGTAAAATTGGATGATGTTGTAGTTGGGAAGTTGGTTGGGCTTGTTGTGTAGATGCTAGTGCCGGAGTTTGGTGGCCATCGGAGGTGGTGACAGCCGGCGCGTGGGGCCCACGCGCTGCCACTGTTGGTGGCGCGTGGAGGCTTACATGGCAGTGTTTTAATTTCAGTTTTTAGCCCATTAAATTGTATATTGTTGTAGAGCTTGTATGTGAAGTTTGGTAAATTTTGGAGGAGTTTGGAATTGTTTGTGAATTTCTGAAGTTTGGAGTTTTGTGATGGAATTGTGGCCGGATTTCCCTCGTTTTCATTGTGGAATATGTAAATTGAGGAAGTAGTGTTGTGGAAGAGATTTGGGTGGAATTTGAGAAGTAATGGAGATAGGGATTTTCGAGTTTCGTTTAGGTTCGTATTTATTTTATCGGATTGCCGTTTACGGAAACATAATTGTGTACAGGATGACGTACCGAGCTATTGCTCGATGAAGGAACTCGTTTGCGTGGTCGCCCAATAGTACTGTGAGTGGACTTTTGTTTTTTTTTTTAAAAAGTGATGCATGCATTTATTTACTAAAGTACGTTCTATTTAATTAACCTATCACTTTCCAAGCATATGAATTGATTTTGGAATTTAATTATGATTTATTTCGGTATGACTTTCGGAATTGGTTTTGGAATATATGATTATTATTTGGAAATATGATTTACGAGATTTTTCGACGACTTATTTTACCGAGATGATTTTACATATTATATTTAGTAGTCAAGTTTGAGATATTCTGGAATATTATTGGAAATGAGATTTTTCCGAAGGAATTTGGGCTCGAACTAATTTCCGGGTTTGGTTCTGAATTTGAGAGTATTTGGCGTGCAGGGTCACGTCATTGGAATATTTATTTGTTTTCTCGTGAGATATTGGGAAAGCCTTTCGGATTTTATGGATTTTGAATGATTTCCTCACCATACTCGGGTCATTCAATTAGGTCTCCTCCTCACTTACTTTGCGTTTGTGAGTGGCAGTTGAGGTAGCTTATTCTCCTCCTCACTTACTTTGTGTTTGTGAGTGGCAGTCGAGGTGATTTATTCTCCTCCTCACGTGGGTGGCAGTCGAGGTTATTAGTTCTCCTCCTCACACAATCTATGTGTGAGTGGTAGTCGAGGGTAGGTTGAGCCTAAGGGGCTCCTTTACCCGTATGGTGACGTCCCTTCCCCATATTCTACTATTTGTTACTTGACTAGCGGGGCTAGTCCGATTCTTTTAGCCAGCGGGGACTGGTATGTTTTCACGAGACTCCGAGTTTTAAAGACATACGTTTTATAAATGTTGCATGCATCGGGAATTTTTTTTAAGAAATAAATGTGGGAAAGTATGAAATCCTTTTTCTTTTTAATTTGTTTATTTTTTGTCCACTCACGCTAACGTTTTTCATCTACTTTCCCCTGGGCCTTTCGGTTTCTAATGCCCAGTATGCAGGCGTTATTAGTTGAGGTCGTGCATACGTGGTTCGAGGCATAGTTGACGAATAGCTTCCGCACTTCTTTGTTTGGCTCTGATCTATTGTGGGTTACTGTTTTGGGTAGTCCACTTTAGGGGTGACTCGACCAGTTCTCGGTAGAGTTATCACTAAGGTGGGCCCCGCAGGGCCACTCTGGATTTCGGGGTGAAATCCGGGGCGGGTCCTGTCAGATCTGGTTCTTGCCTTGTGTAGGTACAAGTTTTGTGTTAGCATTCCATACAAAACGGGAAAGTATCATTGAGGTTAATGGGTTTAATATCTTTTGGTTATTTAAAGATATTTTTCTGTGTGCCATATTGGATTATTAATTTCCCTAATATTTTAGGATTTGGTGTCCTTAATTATATATATTTGTTATTAACACAAAAAGATTTGTTTTTCCTTGTAGAAGGTGGATTAGGGTAATTAGCTGTTTTTGGTTTTTTTGGTGAACACATTGGCTAACCCTGATAAGAAGGAAAAACATACGGCAAAGGAAAAACCTAGAGACGCAAGAATATTTGGTAGAGTCTTGCATGTTCGCTTGAGATTGAGTCCTCACAAAGAGTCAAAACACTTGATCCATGTATAAGTGTTTGTGATCATAGTTTCATATGATAATACTCTCTCGAGATCAGTAGAGAGACTGTGAAGAAAGAAGAACAAGATTTGAAGATCATTCAAGTGAAGGAGTTCTAGAAGGAAGACAAACTTAGAGTTAGCTTTTGTCTAAATCTTATAGCCGAGCAAGTGCTATACAAGTTTGTACAAGAACATATCCTTTTGAATAAGATGATTATTATTTTGGGTTCTCAAGAGTAAGAGCCCCGCAGTGTTTTTAATCCCATATTTGAGGTTTTCACTGCGTAACCAAAATCTGGTGTCTAGTTTGTTATTTTGGTTTCTGCTGCCCAGTAAGGATTGATCAGTGTACTGCAATCCCCATTCTCCAGAAAACAGTTTCTGTCCTTGTATTTTCATTTGGCATCAGAGCAAGTTCTAAAGCTTTTTAGTTGATCTGTGGTCAAGGATGGAACGTGAATATAACAGAGCCTCCAGTTCAATAAATTTCCCTCCTTTGTTTGATGGTGAAGATTACTCACAATGGAAGATCATGATGAGGGCTTTTCTCTACTCTCAAGATGAAAACATGTGGAATATAGTTGAGAATGGATGGGAACACCCAACCAAGGCAGAAGAATCAAAGAAAGTAGAAGGGTTCTCAAACCTAGGAAGGAATGGACAGAAAAGGAAGTTCGTGATAGAACTTATGACTTTAAAGCAAGGAATTCACTATTTACAGCTTTGTCCAAGAAGGAGAGGATGAGAATTAGCCACTGTGACACAGCCAAACAAGCTTGGGATCTACTTCAAGTTACTTATAAGGGAAACAAGAAGGTTAGAGGTCAGAAGTTTCACAGACTCGTATTGGAATTTGAGAACATGACCATGGGGGAAGATGAATCAATTGACGATTTTCACGCTCGACTTCTCAATGTGACAAACCAATGCCGTAGCCTTGATGATCCATTTGAGGAGCACTAAATAGTCAAGAAATTTCTCAGGGCTCTTCCTTCAAAATTTCAAGCCAAGCAAATTGCCATAGAGGAGACTCAAGACCTGGACACATATTCTCTTGACGAACTGATAGGTAATCTCAAAACCTTTGAGATGAGGATCAAGCCCAAGAAAAAGGTAAAAAATATTGCTTTCTCTTCTGTTAAAAAGAAAGATGTTGTTGATGATGATTATGTGGATTTATCGTTGTTGACAAAGGAGTTCAAAAATTTTATGAAAAACAAAAAATCCTTTGGAAACTCTTCGAAAATTTTGCCTAACAAACCTAAATGTTTTGAGTGTGGTGGAATTGGTCACCTTGCTGCCGATTGTGGCAATAAAAGGTATAATTTGCGTGGAAACAAGGCTCTAAAATCTACTTGGAGTGATAATGATGAAGGCTCTCAATCAGATGGTGAAGAGGTAAATCTTGCTCTTACTTCCTCTCTTAATATTGATGTATCTGATGATTCTGACTTAGAAGATGATACCATTGATGAAGAAACAAATGTCAAGTGTAAACAATTATATCATGCTTCAAAAATTGTTCTTCAGAAAAATTATACACTTGAAAAAGAAGTTGATTCTTTAAGAGAAGAAAAAGAGAAAATTGAGCTACAATTTGAAACTTCTCTAAAAGAATGGAATGTTGAACGTACTAACCTTGTTGATAAGATAAAAGTTTTGCAAGATGAGGTTAAGTCTGAAAATGGGGACAAGGAACATGGTGATCTCATTAATAAAATTAAAGTTTTGCAGGTTGAAGTCAAGGCTCAATCCACTTTAAATGTTTCACTAACCCTTGAAAATGAGAAATTGCAGGATGAGTTGCTTAAAGTCAAGGAAATCTTCAACAAGTTCTCCATAGGGTCTGAAAAGTTCTCCAAAATGATAGGATTTGGTAAAACTCACGGCAACAAAGAAGGGTTAGGGTTTGAAGGTGAGTCGTGCAAGCCTTTCACCTTTGTAAAAGGTGGAAGGTGAAAATTCGCTGGGTCAATCACTTGCTTCAGATGACATTGATTCTGGTCCCAAATTTCCCAAAAGACCAGAACGTAAATTGGACCTTCAAACCTATCAAAAAGTTTCTCAGGTAAGTTCTGACAGTCACACCTCTGTGTGTCAGCCCAGGTATATTAACAACCCCAAAAAATTTCATTCCTACTTGTCATTATTGTGGAAAATTAGGACACATACGTCCTAGGTGCAATATGCTTCGCAGGGCTACTCAAAATCAGAGGAAAACGTTGAGAATTAACTCACATGGCTCGTTGCAAGCTAAGTTGAAAAAGGGTCTGAATCTGATCGCCAGGATTGCAAAGCTGGCTTCAATCCCCGTGGATCTGGAAACAAAAACAAAGCAGAAGCAAATCTGGATTAAAAAATGTTCAAATAATTATTTTTCTGCTCATACAAATAATCTTGATAATATGCTTGAGCTTGCTTTCGTTCCTACTGAACATAAATTGGCTAATTCTTTTTCTAAGTTGTTAGACAGAACTCAATTTGAATCACTTAGAAGCACCGTTAGTGGATGCTCTAAGTATTGATACTCTCACTTCATTTTATCCATTTTGCATGCATTCATGGTGTATGTCTTCATGATAGTATAGGTGCATTTTCTTTACGTTTCTGCATTGTTAGGTTCAGCATCTGGAAATTCAGGATTGAAAAATAGTGGTTTGTATCCCCGAGTATCTGACAGATTGTTTTGAACTTAGATTGACAAGGGCCATACTCTTTTCCTTAAATCTGTGTGTAATGAGGTGCCTAGCATGTTTTGAATTTGCTCTTGCATCACTCTGTAATTGTGAGCTTGAACAACATATTCTCTATCACTTTGAATCCTCACATGCACACATACTCTAAGTGGTGGTAAGTCATATTTGTTGGTTGGCCTGTTCTCAATTCTCATGTTCGAAATTATTCTTTATTTTTACTGCTCCTTACCAAAAAAAAAAAAAAAGAAGAAGGGAGAATGATTTATGGAGCATGGCCAGGCTATTCCCAAAGTAAACAGGCCTCGGTCGTGACGAACGATATGAGGATTGGGAAGAAACGGGAAAGGTTTGGTCACCCCGGTGGATTGTGAAACTATTGACTCAAGTAGATGTGCTCTTTGGGATGTCCTTGTTACATCTTGTACCCTAAAGTCATCTGACTTAGGAGTTGCTAGCATAATACTCGTTACATGGGTCGTAGTATTCTTGAGCAAAAATGTTACTTTGTGTGAAAGGCCAAAAGAAAAATTCAAAATCATGCCCAGACGGTGTTATAAGGGGGAATAAAGTTTATGTGCTTCAATGTGTTTCGTATGTGAGCCTTGCTTTTCAGGTTTCCATAAATGTTACACACCCCATCTTGAGATATGTTCACTCTTCACAATAAGAGGTATAGAATACTCGATCACCTTCTATCTTACCTTGTGATTGTCAGCATAAATTCACTCGTGTGAACTTTTTTTGTTGCACTCTTGTTTATGGTTAAGTTGTATTGCTCTTGTTGGAAAAGCTATGCGAATTCAATCTGTTCTTAGCATTTGGATACAAACCCACTCATTGTGTGTTTGCATTTCATTCTTGCATCTTTCATAACATGATCACACTTAGGGGGAGTATTAATACTTGGCATATCTTCCTCTGATTGATTCGACTTGGGCTACTGTCTACTATGCACCATCTATTTGTGATCCTCCTTCTACATTGCTTCGGCTACGTAAGTTACCTTTGTCATTCCTATTCAAAAAGGGGGAGAAATTAGATGTGTGAGAAATGTGTGACTATGATAACATTATTTTATCTTATGCATTTAACCAATGTGTGAGAAATGTTTCAGGAATGAATGGATGAAGAGTTGTGAGTTGTGATGCTCCTCCTGTACTTGTTGAGGGGGAGAGTTTGTCCAACTTTATGTTTTGTATAGGAATGCCAAAGGGGGAGATTGTAGGTACAAGTTTTGTGTGTTGGCATTCCATACAAAACGGGAAAGTATCATCGAGGTTAATAGGTTTAATATCTTTTGGTTATTTAAAGATATTTTTCTGTGTGCCATATTGGATTATTAATTTCCCTAATATTTTAGGATTTGGTGTCCTTAATTATATATATTTGTTATTAACACAAAAAGATTTGTTTGTCCTTGTAGAAGGTGGATTAGGGTAATTAGCTGTTTTTGGTTTTTTTGGTGAACACGTTAGCTAACCCTAATAAGAAGGAAAAACAGACGGCAAAGGAAAAACCTAGAGACGCAAGAATATTTGGTAGAGTCTTGCATGTTCGCTTGAGATTGAGTCCTCACAAAGAGTCAAAACACTTGATCCATGTATAAGTGTTTGTGATCATAGTTTCATATGATAATACTCTCTCGAGATCAGTAGAGAGACTGTGAAGAAAGAAGAACAAGATTTGAAGATCATTCAAGTGAAGGAGTTCTAGAAGGAAGACAAACTTAGAGTTAGCTTTTGTCTAAATCTTATAGCCGAGCAAGTGCTATACAAGTTTGTACAAGAACATATCCTTTTGAATAAGATGATTATTATTTTGGGTTCTCAAGAGTAAGAGCCCCGCAGTGTTTTTAATCTCATATTTGAGGTTTTCACTGCGTAACCAAAATCTAGTGTCTAGTTTGTTATTTTGGTTTCTGCTGCCCAGTAAGGATTGATCAATGCACTGCAATCCCCATTCTCCAAGAATATCACCTCCGAAACATAATGAACAAAAAAAAATTAAAAATCGATTTGGTCTAACTTTCAATTTCATAAATGATCTACATCAATGGAACTAGAAAATTTAAATGACTAGACATCGTAGATAACTTGATAAACTCCTACCATTTCGTGCATCAAAGAGAAAGAAAAAACAAAAGAACCAACAGTGCTATAAATAAAATAAAACCTGAGTCCATTTTCAGAAAATCATCCATATAGATCAAAGGATACGAGTACAAGTGCCTTGAGTTGTGACGGGATGGGATGGATCTGATGTAGGGTCCTGTTTTTTTTTTTATACAGTAGTGTTGGGCTTCAACTGGGTAGGGAAGCTGTTTGGGCCTCATTTGGGCTCTCTGTTTCGAGTGGCTCAAGTCCGACAAGATCTGGACGGGTCGGATCCGGGTAGTGTCGTGTGGTTGCGAGATCCAACTGGAGGATCCGAACTCCAGCGAGCTCCGTCGAGTGGTCGAAAGAGGGAGAGCTGGATTGTTTGATGGTCGATGGTTGGGATGTTAAGTTCAGGTGAGGTCCCGTCGCAGTGGTTCTCTCTACCCAAAGTGGGTCGCTCTGCAATTCCAACCCCCGTTCATCTCATTGCCTCTGCCACTTCTATCCGCCTCACCCACCGCTTCCGCCTTCATTCCCTTCTCCGCTCCTATTTTCAGGTCTCCCTTTTTTCCATTTTCGTTTTCATTTCATCTATAATCTCATCAAAGATTAATTGACTGACCTATGCTTTGCTGCCACTTATGGAATTTTCCATCTCTTGTCTGTTGTTTAAACCCAGAAACTTGTTCATATCAGGCCCTTGCATAAATTGAAGCAAGGGTTCAGCACTATACCATTGTCAACTCATACTTCAATTTGCTCTACTTTCTTTAATGGAAGAGACAACACCAATGATCTCACAAATGAAGACATGCCCAACTCTAAAACGTCCACGGGAAACTCCTTCACTGGAAGACAATGGACAAATCTTCTCCTTGCTCTTAATATCATGTGAGTATCAATCACTTCAGAACACTCGTAAAACAAGGATGACCTGTCGTTTAGTATATTTGCATCATGTTTTACTTTTCTGAATTGGACCCTGCAATTCTCTTGACAGCATAATGTTTGCTGTATGATGTGAACAGAGTTTATATCGCGCAAGTTGGGACACAAAATGACTTAATCCTATGGGGTGCCAAGGTAAGACTTGCAATACCAAATATGGGCTCATATTCTTTTCATTACAGAAGCTACCAGTAAGTGGGTTTTTTCTAAGTCTTGATATATACACACACAGATAAATAGGCTCATCGATAAAGGGCAATTGTGGAGGCTCGTCACGAGTTCCTTTTTGCACGCAAATGTTGGCCACCTCTTGGTATGTTATGAATCTTAGGCTTTCTGGTTCTGAAGTCTGCATCTCAATCTGATGTTTGTGATTGTGTGCGTATTCAGGTTAATTGCTATTCTTTGAATAATGTTGGCCCTACCATGGAGAGGCTCAGTGGTCCAAAGAGATTTCTTGCGATTTACTTCACCTCTGCAATTGCAAGTAACAGCTCATGATCTCTCTACAATAGCCAATAAAAATTGCTTACAGACTATTACTGATTCAGTGGTTTCAAGAAAATCAGGTTCAGCAATGAGTTATTGGTGCAGCCAGGCACCTGCGGTTGGTGCATCAGGAGCAGTCTTCGGCTTAGTAAGTCATTTTTCACCAGCCAGAATGATTTTCTACACTTCCTACATGCACCACGTAACTGAGCAGAGCAGTTTGGTTTGGTTTTAGCGGTAGCTCTGATATTTTGCATGAAAACTTGCCTGATTAGTTGATCTCTATAGATCCATATTATCACAGTCAGCCTATTACACACCTTTGCCTAGTAAATGAGCTCTTGGGTACTTTACTTTACATAGTTAGCCTAGTTAGCCAGTTTTGTAAGGCCACATAGGCTCCTAAGAATTGGTATCGAGGGGGACGAGCTACATTAGCCCATATTATGATCCCATGAACCATTTTTGTAGAGGCAAGTTTCATGAATGATCTCCTCTTATCTTGAGCCAATCAACCAACATATAGAAAAGAGAAAATCAGTAAAATCAGTCTCAATGGTGGATTCGCACATAGTGCATATGAGCATGTCACTCCTTCAGAATACTAAGTATTTTCTATTTTCTATATGTTACAATTGTGACTTCAGTTCTAGCCTATTTTCTCTGATTACTAGTTATAAAACTTACTTAAATAACACTGAGTATCCTGTTAAAGGAAACTTTCTTGGTCCAGAATAATATTGTCTTGAATAAACTAAGACTAGTTCTTGTGGTGTTGGACAAAGAGGGATAAGATGTCGGGATGCTACTGTGGGACTTAGATTCTGCAAAATGGTTAGTAGATTAAAGAAGAAAAACAAAATTTTAGAAAACAAGGATAGAAACTACGAGCATCAGCTGGTAGGGTGTTAAGAATCACTCCTAGAGTGATGAAGGAAAATTCTGGCATCACAAGAGCTTTCACTATTAAATTTTTTAAAAAGTTACATAGTAGCCCTTTTATAGTGCCATTGATTCATGAATCATTCAAACTACCCAAATTAGTGCACTTAGGAATTATATAAGAGACATAATTCTTGACACATATTATAGCAAACACTATAACATAGAGAGGATGAAAAGAAAATGAACCTATATTTATGTATGGATTGCAATTATTATGTGTGAATTGCATTATTACACATGCATTGCATGTGTGAATTGCAACCTATAATATGACGCTCAAAACTTTTTTTTGATCAAAAGATAACTTCATTCATGATGAAAATGGTTACAATGAATAGAGTGCAAAGGAGCACTACCAAACCAGCAATAAGGTAGAGGTAGAAAGCATCCTTGCCCACTTTAGACTTTGACTGAAAGTCTATACTGACAGACTGATGGAGCCACAAAGACCCTGACTCCAAACAAAGTAAAGGCTAACCAAGGTTTAAGGTTTCTTTGGAAAGACGATGGGCAACTTTATTGCCATCCATTCTTACAAAGTGCCAACTACAAACTGAAAAAGACTTAACTAAAAACTTGACTTCATCTAAGATATGACCCTCAGAACTGAGATCATCACTCTCAACTTGCAAAGAACTAATGACATTTAAAGCATCACCTTGAACCTCCAGATTTCTAAACCCAATATGAAGAGCAAACCTGAGACCATGTAGAAGGGCTAGAGCTTTGAAAGACCTTGGGGAAAGGTTCCCAATCTGTGGGACAGCCATGGCACCTCTTAAGCTTCCTCCTTCATCTCTGAACACCACACCTAAACCACAAACACCATTTTTTGCATCCCCTGCTCCGTCAAAGTTCATCTTCAGACAACCTTGCCATGGTGGCTTCCAGATTACATTATGGTTTGGGGCAGCTTGCACAGCTTCAGTTCAGACCAAACTATGTGAGAAGAGATAAAAACTTGGACAAACTTATTTAGTGTGGTTTGAAGTTGGCTCTTGTATCTTCTTGTCTTTAAGCTAGAAGGATAACTATTATGTATGTTAACTTTTAATATGTTATGGAATATCAAGTGATACTTCCTTCAAGCTCATTCTGACATGGTTTTGCTCTTTCTGATTTCCCATTATTAATTGAACCCCTGGTGATGATCTTTGATTCAGGTGGGATCTCTTGCTGTATTTGTCATGAGGCATAGAGGTCTGGTTGGAGGTGGCAAAGAAGATCTAAAGCACATAGCATATGTAATTGTCCTAAATATGGTACGCTCATTCTCAGGATGATATCTTAAATTTTTTGCATGACCCAAGCCCTTGTCTATCTGAATGACTTAATTGGTTCCCTTTCTTGTCTCCCGCATCCTTTGGTTTGGAAAAACTGAAATATAAATGTGTCATTTTTTTTTTCTTTTGCAGTCTATTGGGCTGTTCTCCAAAGGCATTGACAACTGGGGCCATGTAAGCTGAACACTGCAACATATTCTCTTTCTTTTGCGCTCCTTTGTTGTTATTATTTATTTAACTAACCTGTTTAGAACTGTGTTCTTAGATAAATGCTTTAAAAAAATGAAAGGAAAGGAGGGTGCCTAATTAGCATGGGGGCAAAGAGAGAATTGAATTCTAATTAGCCTGCTTCAAAATTTCTTTGAGATTAGGTTTAAAAATGACGGGAAAAGATATGACTAATTTGGTGTAGAGAGAGAAATAGAGAGTTTTTCTCTTTCAACTTTCAGTTTTGCTTTCATTTCTTCTCCGACATTCTAGTCACTGGAATTGAGTTTTTAACTTTACCTCATCCTGTCATACAACTAGACATGGTGTGAGTTTACTCATAAGTCGCAACACATCTTTGTAAAAGTTGAGCTGTGCTAACATTTTCACTAAATGGCCTTGTATTAGTGATATGAATAATTCAAGAGCATAATTTTGATACTTCTGCGTACTTTGAAGTTATTAACACAATAGAGATATCCTCTGCACTAAATTCCTTCACCAAAATCCTTATCTTTGTTTTGGGTGACCTGTGAATCTCAGCTGGGAGGCTTGCTTGGTGGAGCTGCCACAGCATGGCTTTTAGGACCTGCCTGGAAGTACGAATTTTCTTCCACTGATAGACGAAGGATCTTTGCTGACAAGGCTCCTATTTTCTACCTCATCAACAGGAAAACTAGATCGTAGGCATTATATTCATAGCTCAAATAATTGTACCTTTTACATTCCGAATTATAGAATGTGCTGTACAGACTTGTGGGGAAGTAGTTGGCCAAATTAGACATAATTTCCTATTTTGATGCTCCAGAAGTCATCTATGCTTTGGTCAGATGTTAATTGACCCAATTCTAAATCATCTTCTAGAATCAACCTACTTTGGTTTACAAGATCATCCAGGTGTACTGTGTAATGCCATTTTTCTTATTATATTCCATTACATACAATATGAATTACTAGGGGGGGATGCTGAGAGATTTTGGAATTTATCTGTTTTAGTATCTTGTTGTGTACTTGTGTGGATTAATTGGGTTACATTGGTAGATTAATTTCTCATCTTGCTTCTGTTGGAAATGTCCATGCGACTATAATTATTCTTACAATTATTACCATGTTGGTTAGGCACCACTGATGGTTATGGTGGGAACGGTGAAGGTGGCCGTTATGTTGAAAGCTAAGTTGGCTCACTGTGTGGGTGGTCTTTTGGGGGACGGCCGTGCCACCTAGCACATTCGATTCCCTAATCACATTAGCATGATAGGCATTTTCAGGCCAATACTTGAGGGCGGATGATGATCACCATTTGATTTTGATGTAATGGTATCGGATGCTGTCAGTACCGAACAAGCCATTGAAAACTCACTATTCTATTGGTACTGAAAGAAGCCGGATGGTCATTCTTGACTGGACATGAGACTTGATCTTGAGGAAAAGCAGAAAAATACGTGTCGAAAGTCAGATTGGTGCAGCAATTTCACGATAACATTTATCTGGCCATTTAACAAGTATATATGATTTTCCTTTTTGAGAATGAACAAGTATATATACAAATTGGTGCAGCAATTTTACTTAGCCTGGCATTGCAGATGCTCCAAAAGAGCCTGTATATTTTACAATTGATTTAATGTAAGAAACGGTTCCTTTAGGAAAATCTGCAGGGCATGCTTCAACTGGTCACAGACACACACACTATCTCCAAGAGGTTTCCCTTTGAAAAGAACATCCTGCATCAGTGAGATCAGAAATTGTAGAAGTGAAATGCAAGGCCTGCCACCTTTTGGCTTTGACCTGCAATCATCTCTTGATTCACTTACATGTCTCGCTTACGGGACATGTTCTGTCAAACTTTTACATTGGCACACTGCCATCCTCGCCGAAACAAAACTGAGTATGGTAGATCATTATGCTACGGTGTTTCATATGCTTGCAACTTTTCTGTTGTATAATGGAAATGAACCATCAACTTCACCAACAAAGGAGATGAAAGATGAAGAGTCCACAAAATCCCAGTAATCGTATCTCTTTGTAGAAAGGCCCTACCGCTAAAGCTGCAAAAAAAAAAAAAAATCAAACAGTTAACTGGCATACTTTGAAGTAAATATCAATATGACACGTAAAGAATGCTAATGGTTAACAGAATCTTAGAGGCACATCAGCAAAAGACAATGCTAATAGTTCTTGCTTTTGTACTCCCTTTTTCCTTTTTGGTAATATTTTGTTCTCTTAGTTGTGGACCTTAGGTCCACTTTTGCACTTCACTGCATAGCATGCACAAGTTGTATAAACATCCTCGATCACATTTGGTTGCATGTGGATCTGATCAATTATAAAATTCTACCGCTAAAAGAGATTGCATAATCAAATCAAATCAGATGAATAAATTCAAACTCAAAACTGATTCTCAAATCTCAAGTCTTCATAAAGGTTGCACTAAATTTCAGTTTATATAGATCCAAGAAGCTCCAAATCTAATTAAGATCGACGCTTCTGTTGTATAAGTTACATTACAATTTTGTTTATTTAAATTCAAAAAAGTATGTCATAATTTGAATTGAAAATCTAATCATCATGGTTTAGCCACACAAAATAAAAAATATAAAAAATTAACAGATTCAGATTTGGATATTGCTAAATCTGCAACCCCCCCCCCCCCCCCCCCCCCCCCCCAAAAAAAAAAAAAACGAAAAAATGGGTAAAACTGTGCCATGGCACTTCTTTATAATCTCAAGTTCTTATATAACCTGCATTGGTAAAGCAGGGCAGCTTCTACATGTTATCAAAACTCTCATTACTGATAGCACTTCATCTACACAGAGACCTATTTGGCTATAATAGGCTAATTGCTAAATCAAAAATTAATAATGCCTACTATGTAATGAAAAAAGGACGGTCATAATTTCTCATCAACCTGAAATCTAGCATGCATGTCTATATGTACCATATAACCAAAAGCCACCCAAAAAAATTTCTCATGGTGTGTTACAAGCTATCCATGTCAGATAAATAAATGCAGGACAAGAAGAAGAAAAAAAACAAAATTATTAATTGTGACTTACATGATGGGGTTGGGGCGGGTGATGGAGACCTCAAGCCTTTTGCACTTTTCTTGTAGCCTGGACTAGAAGCATAGGACACTCCGGGCACGGGTGATGCATGTGGGGCCACTTGAGATGAGGGACTCATAGAAGGTGAGTAAGGCGAAGTTCTAGATGCATAAGGAGGGGGGATACTAGGGTTAAAATGAGGAGTCGGTGAGGAGCTTGGATGAGTAGAACCATGGTAAAAACATGGACGAGGAGGATGTGTAGTCTTGGAGGGTGAAGGTGCTGAAGAGTAAACTGTTGGAGCAGGATTTGGAGAGATTGATGGTCCTGCAGTATCACTTAGTTCTGGTGATGGAGCTGGAGAAGGAGTTGGAGGGGTGGCAAAAAGTGTACCCTTCAAATAGGAGGATAATCTGATACTTTTGACCTTACCAAAGACGGAGTTATCAAGGCCGAGATTTCTTGCAGGAGAGCCTGTAATTGTCTGAGCTAACTGTTTCAACCTCTGTGGCAGAAGTCCCCCAAAAGCAGACATAAGCGAAGCTTGAACTTCAACTGGGGAATCTGTAGTTGAACCCAATGTGTTTGTTACTTGCAGAAAGACATCCTGCATAAATAGGAGAAAATAACTTTCATTCACGTGCAGATAAGTTGAGACCATTAACCACTATTGTATAATCTGATAATTCCGATCCTTAATAACTATTAAAAACCAAGTGGACTTTAGCTATTCTTTTTAATTCTCTAGAAGCAAAGTCAGCACTCAGTGGCTATCTATCTTGTGTCTTTGACTCCTTAATGTCAAAGACTAAGCTTTACCATTTCATAACTGGAAACAATACTCGGCATAGGATTTAATATATAGGGCATGGAACTTGGCATCTGTCATAAAGGTTTTGATTCAAATGATGGGCCATCATGTTATAGTACTGATCCAATATACTTACAACCTAGACACCAGGACCACAGACCAAAGAACCTAGACATCAGGACCAGAAAACTAAACTTTGAGGCACTCCAATCTTGCATAGAGAAGATAAGGATAGAACTGGATTCACTCCAATGCTTCACACCAAAACTTGGTTTCATAACAATATTACCATCGCAGGGAAATCAGAATAATTTGTGATAACTTTTATTCCTCAAATCATGACTTTGCTTCAGGACTTGCACAGGGTTATAGCAAAAAAGATAAATCCAGTTAAACTAGCATATAAGACATAATTAAAGAGAAAATTTTCCTACTTCCAAACCTGATCACAAATGTAAAACTTCTAGACAACTAACTGAAACTGAAACTCAAAATTGAAGTCTGAAAGAATTCCCCCCATAAATCTGCCCCACGGCTGTAGTCGACATGATTAAAGAGAAAATTTTCCTACTTCCAAACCTGATCACAAATGTAAAACTTCTAGACAACTAACTGAAACTGAAACTCAAAATTGACGTCTGAAAGAATTCCCCCCATAAATCTGCCCCACGGCTGTAGTCATTAATACAACCACAAAGATAGAAATGGATTAAGCGCACTCTTTCCTTTTTTTGCACTCATAGACCCTAAATGGTTTGACAATAAGCTCACCACTGATGAGAATATTAAATACATAATAAATGTTTGTCCACATCTGAATAGCTTAATCTTATGGAATACTGGTAAACCAAAAAAATTTAACAGACCAGAAACCCAAATTCTGATGCCTGGAGAGAAATGAGGAAATGGATTCTAGAGTAGGTGTTATACCTCGTAAGGCCATAGATGCAACCCAAACCTCAGCTGCTCCTTTAGCTCACCAAAATTTTCCACTATTTCAGTTATTGAATTATTGAGAGTAAAGTTAAACAGAATCTGCGGTATCTGCCAGAGTGAAGCAGCTTTCCCAGGAATCACAGTGATTCCCCCAGGATACTTTAGAATCTCAAACATATATGGTTGCCCGAACGTTGATGCCGTCAATGTAAGATTAGATTGCTTAAGGAACAGCTCAACCAAAGATGATTTCAGCACACTTAAGGGCACTGGAAGTATCGGAACATTCACGGCATCGGAAAGAACACCGAACACCACATCAGTCCAGTTAGATGCACCGTATTGGTGCATGGACAAAATAGCCACCTGTTGACAAAATGCAAAGTTTAGTTTGATTATTCACCTTGTTGGACTGAAAAATGATACGGTATACAATGGAAGAAGATTGAAATTGTACCTTTGTACCTGGGACACCTATTTCCCCATAGATATCGTATTCTAATTGACCGATGTGTGGAACAAGCTCTCGAACTGGCTTTTCCAGTCTGAAGTATGCCTGAACTGTGGCTGGAAATAGATAAAGGTAAAACTAAGCATCTTCTACTGACTTGGTCAAAGCAATAAATAGCATGCATCTGAGGAACAAAAATACTATCGGAAATAACTCTTTTGAAAACCAATAACCAATGAGTGGGAAAAGTTGTTATAGAATGGTAGGTGCAAACACGTTACATAAATGGAGCTAAAGTAGTTCTGCAGCGATTATCTCCACTAATACTAACAAATTGGTCCAGTCTTACCACATTCACAAATCTAGGGTCCTTACATCTTAAAACAAGTCAGTATGAATAATAATAATAAGAAGAAGAAGAAGAAGAACAATATAATACTGAATCCAGTCCTGAACCAAGGTGTCATTAGAAGCTTAGAGCACTTTTGGCAGTCTTTAAGGTATAACTCAGCGCCTTTGTATCCTGAGACAGACAACACAGGGGTTCCTAGACCTCTTAGTTACCAGATTTACAGGTTGAGAGATTTAACAGATCGTCTTAAACTTGCTTACTATATCCCATGACCATTATGCTTAGCTTTGATATTTTGAGGTGACAACTGATTAACATATCGATTACGATGGATTGGTTTTATCCCACATGTTAGTACATTAGAAACCTAGTAAGATCTACTGGTTCTCAGCAGTTGCCACATTCCTGGCTAGTGCTGTTGGGGGTGGGGACGTGACACCTAATTCTTTGACAAGGAGGTGTAATGAAATGCATAACCAATTCCTCAAAACGCCATCAATGCTTAAAACCCAAGTGACAAGGCAATATCCTATACATAGCCAGGTGGTGAGTCTTAACATTGCAGGACCCGAATTATCAAACACGGTCAACATCCAACATAATAATCATATAATTCATTACATTTGAAAAACATCAAAAATCCCTAATTTTTAGGTAAACCACCACAAATGAAGATCCACAACCACCAATACCAGCCAAATCTAAACCACCAAAATCTCAACAACAACAAAAAAAGCGACAAAGAAAGACGAAATTTTGGACATACCACCGAGCTTAATGGCCTCTTTGGCATCGAACCCATTATCGACGGAATGTCGAGGAAGGATCCAGAAGATCCCGGAGAGAAAAACCGAGAACCCGAGAATCAAAACGAAGACGCATCGAAAGCTGAACTGGTGGGCGATTCCGTTGAAGCATCTGGAACATTGAGGACAGACGAACCCAGAAGCAGAATCGTGGGGTTGGTCACTCTGGTGGCTGTGCTGCTGCTGCTGCAGGCTTTTCTCACCTTTCCCCATTTGCAGAGCATCTGGGACTCACACACTGACACACACAACAACAAGAAGGGCAACAAGGGCACCAAGAGAAGAAGAAGAAGAAGAAGAAGATGAAGATGGAAGAAGATGTGAGAGACAAGTGTTCATGGTGGGTATCGCCCCATTAATTAAAAAGAAGAGAGCTTTTTTTTCTTTTCCTCTCTCTCTCTCTACTCTCTTCTTCAAGTCTCACCCTCTTTCTTTACACCACACACGCAGAGTCCACTTACACTTACTTATTTTTTTTATTTTTTTTGAAGTAATATTTTATTATATTGTAGGCTACCCAACGTTGAGAAGAAGCAAAGGCTGAAAAAGAAAGGGGGGTGACAAGGAGCATAAAGGTTAAAAAAGATTATTTCAAATGTTATGGAACTCCGTAAATATTCCATCTGTGATATAAAATTTTAATTCGAAACATTATCCATCTCTAGAGGCTTTAGGCGTTAGCCCAATAATATAAGTTCTATGCATTTACTTTTTTTGTTTTTTAAGTAAGAAGAGATAATAATGTTATTGTCTTATTGATGGTGTAAAATAGGTTTATGAGAGCACTAGGGGCTGTGAGTTTATTTGTCGACTGGCATATGGGGGCTCGATTCTTGCTGACGCTGTACACCTTTCTTTGTGGTCGGATTGTGCTACATTCTAGCTCATTCTCTCCCATTTTCGCTTTATTTTTTGCACACAAGGTTGGGAAAACATTGGGTGCACACCATAAGTACAGCCCAATAAATCTTCTCTAATTAGTATCCTCGGCAAGTCAGCCCATGGTCAGTTACAAGTGTTGAATTCATTGTTCGGTTACAAGTGTCCCGAGCTTACTCGGATAATGTTGAGACCGTTGTGGTTTATATTGGCTCTAGTAGTAAACTAGTCATTTAATCTTTTAAGCTTGAACTAAAGAATTTTATTCAACTTTAGTTCTAGATATGAAAGAGCATAGAGTACAGTTGAAAACTAAGAACCCTAGCCTCGCTCTCACACCGCACGAGGTTGGGCTAGGTTTTGACGAAGTCCCCTCTCGTCCGGCGGCGCTCAACGTAAGTGCTGGCTTTGCCTTGCCAACGTTGTATTGCTGCCGGATGGGTGATGTTGGTATATGGTCCTTTTAGCTTTTGGACTGGCTTCGCTTGGGGTGTGGGCAGTGGGTTTCGGTGCTGGTCTGGTTCGGAGCTTCTTTGAGGTGAGGCTGTTGTTCCGTTCTCTCATCCAGGCATTGGTCGGCAACGAGGGCGACTTCAAGGAGTTCTACTAGTAGCTTGAAGTGCAAGTGATCCAAATCGATCGGTTTTGGGTTTGGCTGTGTTGTTATAAGTTTGTCGGTGCCTCTTGGTGGTGGTCATGGCGACGCAACGTCTGTGGTGTGCATGTGACGACACTATTTCAGGAAGGTGATGGCTGGATCTGGGCCGACCCAAGTCTGCTGGGCCTTGGGTGCTACTATGCTTTTGGGCTATTTTAGGCTACTAGGGTTTTAGATAGTTTTTTGTTGTTTATTTCCAATAATTCTTTTTTTTTAGGGAGCTATGCTTGTGTCACACCCCTGATTTTTAACAAAATTAAAAATCGATATATAATCTCATACTTATATATGCGCGATCGTTCATCCATCAATACAAAATACCTGGAAACTTTTTCCTTTTAACCCAAGTACACATTGATGCCCTGAACCCACAATAATAACATAAACTCGCCCTCCACAGAGTTATGTAATACAACAGCTTACGAATTAAATTGTCACAACAAAATAAAACGTAAATGCTCCTCAGAGCTCACTACAAGCGGAAGTCTTTATAACGGTAAAGTCACAAAATTGACTTCTTACCATTAAGCTGCAAGCACGCTACCTCAGCATCAGTCACGATTATCCTGACTTGCAGAAATAACCCCTACACCGTTGGAATAGTGCACCGGGTTGCCACACAACAAACCTGGTAAGCTTTTGCAAGCCCGTATGAGTAAACTCAAAACCACAAAGCAAAACACATTTCTTAAGTCATCCCAACCTAAACAACGATAAGCATACATCTCACACCTACAGCCATCTATTTCATAATCGTCCATCTCATGCTTACGTAGGTCAACTCGTGACTAAACTACATGCTCAGATTCTAAACCTAGCATCCCATTACACAAATTTCCCGTTAAACAAAACCTCCTCAGATAATGTTTGGAAATCCCTTAACGCACAACGGTAAGTCACAAGGATCACACTCATTTCCTTCCTACCGGAAACCTTGTCATCAACATGACATCAAGGTGAAAACAATGAATCACCTTCCTATCCTCACACAGAGCACAATCGTCACCACTATGGTCTTCAAGATAAATCAAACCATCAATCAATCAAATCAAGAAGAAAACAAGGCAATCACAATTCAAAACAAGTCATAGTAATCATCATAACCCCACACTCTAACATCTATAGGTAGCTCTGACTATCACAGCAGTCCTCTCGATCTTTGTTAACTTAATAACAATTCAACTGCGCTACCGAGCTGTCATCACACAGATAGCCATCATCCTACTGATCATCACACAGATAGTGATCATCCAACTAATCATCACACAGATATCGCCAATCATCACACAGATAGCGATCATCACACATATTCATCACACAGATATCGTCGATCATTACACAGATAGCGGTCATCCAACTAATCATCACACAGATATTTCTACACAAGCTTTACATTACAATCATCACAAAGATTCATCATACTGATATCATCGATTCATCACACAGATATTCCTACGCAAGCTTTACATGACAATCATCACAAAGATTCATCATACTGATGTCATCGATTCATCACACAGATATTCATACACAAGCTACCAAATCTTATATCTCACTTAAGACAATCATATTAGACTCATGGTATCTCAACACATGATATCCTACAATCACAACTCAATACACAATTTCATCAGACATCAGTCATCACACAGATAGCAATCATCCAACTTATCACACAAATTCCACCAATATATATATATATATATATATATATATATATCACGCAAATATATATACATGATCTGTGAAGACCCGAAATTCTCAGTTAAATATTTTGTAATTTGATATTTGTTCAATTATATGAAATATGAATTGTGGGCATGATTCGTATGTCGTTGTACGAGAAATTGGTTTCGAATGAGTTTATTTTCGAAACAAACGTTATTAGGGGGGGTCACTAAAATCGACTTTTTGTACGTATGGAATTTGGGAAAACTTCTTTCATGAAAGTTGTAGAGCTCGTCGATACGAGTTCGTGCATATGTGGAACGCAAGAATCAGAGTTTGTACGAAGAAGTTATCACGTTTGGAAAAGTTTTCATTTTGGGTATATATACCTAGCTATTTTTGGGAATTTCCAAAAATAGCTAGGGTTTCCATTTTTGGCAGCCGCACAGTTTTTCTCTCTCTCTCTCTCCCTTCCGGGCCCGAGCCAGAGCCAAAAACAGAGCAAGGAGTCTCCGGCTCCGTTCTCCCTCCTCCGGCCACCAAACCATACCAAACCACCTCCCATGGCTTTGTCTTGACCTTGCGCAGCTGCCAGTGGCAGCCTTGCGCCGTGGCACTACTTGTAGCGGCGGCAGGAAGCTTGTTTCCATTTCCGGCCGTTTTGAGTGCGAAGTGAATATCTCGAGCTACCGGCCACCAAAACTCGATGTTCTTGGCTTTTTGAACTCACCTTGAGTTGCTAGACAAGAACCAAGAAGGAAAGCACCTGAAGTGATCGATTTCACACTCGTCGGAGGCCTTACCGTTTTCTGTAGATTTTCCAGCCAAACCGGACTATTTTGGTAATTTTCGACCACTTCCACTCGTTTTCTGACTTCATGATAGTTATGAAAATTGCTCAAAATGATTAAACAAAGAGGAAAATCCCGGACCCGACACCATTGGCAGTGGTCAGCAGCGGATCTGTTCCTAACTCCGGCATGCTTTTCCGGCCACCTCCGGGGGTCCCAAGGGAAATTCCTACCCATTTTTATGCTCTACGTGTTCATACGATCATTTCAATATATAGCATGTGAATTTTGGAGATCGTATGATTAAGTTATGAATTTTACAATTTCGATCGTTCGATTTGTGATCTGTGAAGATCGGACCGTCCGTTGGACTTGTAGTTTGATATGATGATCGTAGGACTGTCCCGATGACTTTGTGTGGTCACAGGTGAAGATCTGACCGTTGGATCTTCATATAAATGCGTTTTTGAATTGTACGCTAAGTTAATTATCGTATTTGGTTAGGTGATTGACGGTTTGAGTTGGTGGACTATTGTGAACCATATTTTAAGCTGTTGAGAAGACGCAGCGGGATTGGAGGTGAGTAAATCTCACATGGTTCATTTATGAAACCGAATTTCCTTATTGCACAAATAATTGTTATGTGTGAGAAAATGGTTTTAAGAAAATGAGATTTAAAGTATACAAGAGAATGAATTTCTTGGTTTTACTACGTGTGAACTATAGTTGGTATTAGTGGTCATTCCTGAGTGGATGATTACGTATATATATATATATATATATATATATATATATATATATGTTGCGTGATTTTATACGGAATGGTGTGACATTGAAATATGTGGTTTTTTGATGATTTCGTTTATATACTTGAATGAAGGATTTATTTGCCATGAATATTATGATAATTGGTATTGTTGTGAGTATGATTTGGGTGGAGATGTGATATTGTGAAACGGGTGGGATTCTGTTTATATTTTGTTCTGCGGACTGAAATGTCCAAAGTTCGATGGTTATAATAACCAAAGTATTTTGTTCTAAAGGCAGAAATGTCCAAAGTTCGACGGTTATCATTGTGATAAACGAAGTATTTTTGTTCTGCGGGCAGAAATGCCCAAAGTTTGACGGTTATAGTAGTAACCGAGGTATATCGGATGCTTGCACCTGGGCCAAGGTGACAGATAATGATTCAGATAGAGCTTTAGTCTGTTGTGGGAGTATGGTCATGGTGGTAACTAGGTTATTGCGTTGTGAGTATTTTGTGCCACGTGAGTTGGGTTGGTGATTAAATTGTTGGGGTTGTTGTGTGTGTTCAGATTGTTGGATTGTTTTACTTAAATTAAAAGAATTGTGATTTAATAAATCAACTGTTCATTTCTTATTTACTCACAAGCTTTGCAAAAAGCTTACCGGGTTTTGTGTTTGCAATCCTGGTACACTATTCAAACGGTGTAGCGGATAACCCTGCAGGTCAGGAGTATCAGGGTGGAGATCGAGCAGAGTAGGCTATCGGTGTTAAGTGCTGCACTTAACTTATTTTGGTGTGTTGTAGACTCTTTCGGACTTAAACATTCTATCTTTGTTGGTATTGTATTATTTGACTCGATAGATAGTTTGCTACGAGGTTTGTATGATGGTTTGTGAGACGCTGGTTAAGAAAAAAATTCAGGACGTTATTTTTATTGGTTATTATTCATGTTTCGGATTTGAATTTGTTATTCAAAATTCGGGGCATGACATGATCATCAGGAATGTCACTAATACCACTATAGTCACAGTTAATCCCATAACTCAAAGACAATATGCTAACTAGGGCTCATAACGAATATCGTGAGATTTACTCACCTCGAAACTCTCACTGCGTCTTCAATACAGAACAAAGCAGCCAACCTACAAAACGACAGTCTAATGATACATAGTCAAGTACCTAATCATAATCGGTTTCCACTTAGTAACAATTCACAAACGATTTAAGTCTGAAACACTTGTTTTGAACTAAAATCTCCAAAGTGATGCCAATCGAGGCGAAACCACATCCGAGACCACCCAATGTCTCCGGAATACTTCTACGATCGATATGCCAAAACCACAAGTCGATCGGAAACTCGGATTCTCACTGATCGAAAAATCGACACGTATGAAACCGTAAAAATCATAACAAATCCATACGAACTCCAAAATTTTCATATTATATATCGAAACGCTCGTATCAACGAGTAGAACATATATAATACCAAAAACAGTTACCTACATGGCCGGAAAGCCACCATAACGCCGCCACAGGTGGTGGGGCACCACCACCAGCCAAAACTTAATATTTCACAAAACTCCCAACATCAAAGCTGTTCATCTAAGCATGCTTTTGAATTTTCATAACTAGCTTGAAGTCAGAAAACAAGCATAAAGGGTCGAAAACTACCTCACAAGCTTTGTATTATTGCTCAAACTGAGTTGAACCGATTTTCACGTTAATCGATCAAAACAAACACTATAGATCGATCAGGGAGCCTTATCTGAACTCAACCAAGGAAGCATGAAGCCAAGAAATCACCGGAGCTTCATTTTCAGACTGGGTCCGAATACACCAGACTCCGCCACCTTCTAGCTAGGGCTGGGCATTTAAGCCCGAAAACCCGAAAACCCGAACCGGCCAGTCAAAACCCGACCCGTTCGGGCAGGGCCCTATTTTTTTTTTTAACAAAACGGTTCGGGCCGGGCCTTTACTTTCAAAGTTACGGTTCGGGCCGGGCCGTCACTTTCAAAATGGCAAAAGCCCGTCAGGCCCGTCTTATATTTAAAAGGGACACATGTCCATTTCTTATTGGAGCTAATATAAGGCTCAACATTTTACATAAGATCGGACACACTGAAATATTCTCACTCAAAAACCTAAATGACTAAACGTCTAAACCTAATCAATCACTCTATCAGCCTTCATTTCTTCCCAAACTGAGACTGAGAGGCCGCCTCCTTCATTATCAGTCGTTTTTCACAGACCCGATCTGAACCTGCCATATCAGCCAGCGACCAGCACTCAACGCCGAGACTGCTCTCTCTCTCTCTCTTCTCTTCAGCTGCGCTGCTGCACGGCCGAGACTGCCGCTTTCACTCTTCTCCTTTGCCAACGCCGTGACTCGAAGACATGGGGAGGCTAAGAGGACGCGCAGACACGGAGACGCGGGGAGGCTGAGAGAACTCGCAGACGCAGGGTGGCTGAGAGAACGCACAGACGCGGAGAGGCAGAGGCTCGAAATCCCGATCTGTGAGTTTCTTTCTCAGTTTCTCCCTATACTCTCTGAGTTTAATGTACTCTCTCAGTTTCTTCTTTCTCCCTCACAGATCTTTCTGCCATAAGCCAATTAGAAGCCAGGGAATAGAAGCTCGTTCTTCAGGTCTGCAGTTTCTGAACTTTCTGGTATTTTTGTTTATTAAGAGATCTGCAGTTTCTGGTATTTTTGCATATTGACTTGTTGATGATCTTGAATGTTGTTATTGAAGTAGGTTCTCATACAAGTAACCATCATTTAGATGATCTGCATTTTTTTTCTGGTTGTTTTGAATAAGTTGACTTGTTGATGATCTACAGATACGACGGGTATTGCATATTGACTTGTTTATTAAGAGTTATTGTGTTTGTGTTTGTCAGTTTATGTTTGCTGATAAAATGAGGCTGAAATGTGATGGAATTGTTGAATCCTAAATTTAAATTTTTGATTTTAGTGACTGCAAATATACTTGTGAGTTGTGGTTCCTGAAAATGGATTTTAATGTAGCTTGTACTATGTGATTACAGGCTTGCAGCATGGCTGCTGATGGGACGGCTATTGTTCCATCGCCGACAGCTCCAGTAGAACCAAACCCAGCAGTGCCAATTGGTCCAACAAGTCGTCCTCCTAGATCCAGATAATGTTTATATATATAGACATCACAGATGAAAACCTTGCCAAGCCTTATTTAACGTTATTTGGGCTTGAAGAAGCAGAGAGCACTGTGGTTAGTTTTCAACTTGTGAATGACATGCATGTTGGCTATGAAGTTTTGCTCTGTGCTAAATAATATTTACCAAGGCTATAACTTATCTTGTTTTGTTTGTTTTCTGCACAGGTGGCTGCTTTTGATGTCCGAGTCAACTCTAAATATCTATTAGAGTCAAATCCAACACCAAGCAATATAGAGGTAACAGTTTCTCATGTACCATATTTTCCTTATGAAAAATAACTATGGTGGTACCTAAAACTTCTGGTGTGGCTTTTGTAGGAGTTCTGCTCAGGGCTTCTGCATGGCACTTTGTCTCCATACTTCAAATCACAAGCAATACCTAATAACGTGAGTAGTTTTTTCCCTTAAAAGCATTTGGATCAATGATGATAAACCAGTCTTGGAAAGCTTCCAAATTTCATTTATGCTTTTGACAATAGTTATATAGTTTGCTTCTTTGTGTGTTACTACATTATCTTTCAGCTGAATAAGTTTATTTTATGGCAGAACCAATGAAACAATGAATAATCTCAATGCTAATTTCATAATCTGATAGATTTATCACATGCATATTGTTGGTTTAAGTCACTCAAAAGCTGTGAATCGTGAACTCTTTCTTATACAGTTTATGAAAAACTTCAATGTTATCTAAATCTCTTTATGATGGTTGTTGTAGGCAAAAGCAAAACTGTGGAGTCCAGTTGATGGATGGAAGCTGTTGAATTGCTCGATGGAGAACTGGAAAAATGGCTGCTAAATTGTTGTATTTGAAATTTTGAATTAGGACTTTCTATTTCAATTGCATATTTGTATTTCAAACTTGGACAGTTGGACATTTGAACTTCATATTTAAATTGGATCATTGTATTTCAAACTTTCAATTGCGGGTATTGTGATTAACTTGTATTTGAATTTGGATTTTATGTATTTTGGATAGTTCAATTTGCAGCTTCAACTTTGGATTTTGAAAGTGTTTTGATTCAAATCTGAACAGGTTGAAATGAATGAAATTAAATGAATGAAATCTGGTACATAGCAAGGTAGATTATATATCCTACTAAGCGAAAAATACAGGTTTTTGGGCCCGAAAGCCCGTAAGCCCGGCCCGAAATGAAACGGGCCGGTCCCTGTTTGTGTCAAAGCGGGCCGGGTCCGGGCCCAATGAAAAACGGGCCGGTCCCGGGCCCAGTGAAATTATTGTTGGACCCGGCCCGTGCCCAGCCCTACTTCTAGCACCATCACCACCGCAAATGGCCGCAAGAGGACACCACAGGAATGAGCGGACGGCCACGACGAAGCGATCTGGAAAGTTTCATTGCCGGAGACAGCTGGAGCTCACCGGAAAAGCCGGGTCTGGTTTCCAGATTAGGGTCGGGTCAGTCGCGGGTGAGGAGAGAGAATGGAGCATTTCTGATTTTCGGAAAAGGAAAATGGAAAATGGAAATAGTAAGTTTCCAAAAATGGAAACTCCTATTTATAGAACTTTCCTAAAACTTCAAATGCTCATAACTTTCACATACGAACTCCGATTGACTCGTTCCATATGTCCACGAACTCGTATCGACGCGCTCTACGACTTTCATGAAGGAAGTTTTCAGAGAATCCTAACGAATAAAAAGTCAACCTTAGCAACCCCCCTAAAGTCATACTTTCCGAATAAAAATTCGTCCGAAACACTTCCGCTCCATCCACAAGCCACGAAACCGTCCAATAACCACTAATTAAATTCTGGAAAATCCTCGAAAAATAAATACGAATTTCCGGGGCATCACAGCTTGTTAGTTTCTTAATGAGCACTAACCGGTGTACTTAGGTGGTTTTTTAGCCTGCAAATTATGATGTTTCTTTTTACATCTTAATAATGGAAGTTTCTAGCACACTGCAATTGAGCGCATTGGCAAAGGAAGTTTTCACACAAAATTATCTCTTTGTAGGATAATGTTGTAGTTTGTTAGGCTCCTTCATTAATTAAGTGGGCTTCGATGTCTTAAGCGAATGGTGCATGATTCACGTTTTCTGGGAAATTGGTAAGTGTCGTTCTAGCATGTGATTATCAATGAAATCTTCATTTACTCAAAAATAGAGTACATTTGACATAAATTTTGTACAACTAAATTTGGTTGCAATGTCATTTTATGCATTAAGTTTATGCAATAAGTCTCACCCCCAGTTATATTTCATTGATGCAACTAATAAAATAGGCATGTATATGCTCTCAATTTGACTGGGTTCCAAACCACAAAAAAAAAAAAAAATAAATAAATAAATTTGTTATCGTAGCTTTTTCTGCCCCTCCAGAATTAAGTTCCTAGCTAGTTTCACCACTGTCTCTAGCAAATATGTTGGAGACATCATTGAGTGTGAAAATATGTGCAAATTTGTGTATGATGTGCTCTACTCCCAAGTATAGGAGGTCAAGTTTTAGTAAAGGGAAAGTGAGAGTATCGTATCCAAGGGATTGAGTAACTCTACCCTAACTAGATCACCGTGAAAAGAAACCTAGAAAGAACAAGCAAAGTCTACCTTTTTACAAGTTCAATAGTTTTGGCCCTTTGGAAGCCTAACTACCAAAAGTGATATTAACAATGGATAGTAGTGAATCGGCTTTTGAATTAATTTTAACTATATTAAAATTAAAGTGCAAAATAAACTAACAAAGTGTAAGAGGTTTGATCAAATGAGATAAAAGGGGTTGTAAGGCATCACACCTAACCTCCTTTGTGCAAATTCTAAGTAAGCAAATCTAACATGCTCATGCCAAGATGGAATCCCCCTCTGTTATCTTGATTATCGAGTAACCAAGAAACAATTATACTTGAGAATGTATTGAAGCTACCCCTTCATTATCGGACATAACTCTCCTACAATCCTTTTAGTTTCTGCCCATTCCTTGATTATCGGATACAAGTAGACCTATGTAGATGCAAGCTAAGATCCCTTGATTATCGGACACCTAAGCCACATCCATATGATAAGCTCAATTGTAAGGACCCAAGCAACCTTATTTGATTATCACAAGATTACCATTTCTACATTTGCAACATGCTTAAGTTTATTAAGTTTGTCAAGCCTAGCATACTTCCATGAAATTATCAACATTTACCAACCTTAGGTGACAAATCTAAGAAGCATAAATGATGAACAATTAAACTAGCAAAGTAAAAATTAATGGCATGATCCATATTAAATTTAACTACATAGTTTGTACACAAATTCGGCTAGGGCTAAACCCTACCCCCAAATTTATTCTACTCACAACTCATAGTTCCATAAATTAAAGCCATAAACTTGTAAAGCATCAAGTTAGAAGAGAAAATATATAGTAGATTAAGGAAGGAATACCCATGGGTTTGGTTCCAAAAAGAACCAAACCATACCTCTAAGAACACTTTCTACCCTCCAAGATGCAAAATAAGGTGAGAAATGTTTCCTAGCATGGTATTTTTGGTTTCTAATAAGAGAGAGGAACCAAAAACACCATGCAACTCCACAAAGTCTCTTAGAAGTATGATAAGCAAGACTCAAATATATGAAACTAGAGTTGTGATTGATCAAAAGTGTATAGATACTTCGGTTTTGGTAAGGAAAAACCAAGAACCCAAGAAGCTATACACCTATCTCTACACAAAACTAAGAAACTATGAACTAAAGCTATGAAAC
The DNA here is from genome assembly GCF_002994745.2 of Rosa chinensis. Classification (NCBI taxonomy): domain Eukaryota; kingdom Viridiplantae; phylum Streptophyta; class Magnoliopsida; order Rosales; family Rosaceae; genus Rosa; species Rosa chinensis. The sequence goes on along the minus strand of NC_037094.1, from coordinate 43,980,136 downwards.
TAAGAGAAATGTGTGAAGAGATGTGTGTGAAAGTGAGAGGAGAACATGAAAAACGTCCACCATGAGGGGAGGGTGTTTTTATAGGCCAAGAGCGATGAATGGAGGGTGGAGATCAAAGGAAATGAAGGACTAGATGTAAAGAACAAATGTGTAAGCACAAAATATGGATCTAATCTTTAACTCCACATTAAAATGACTTAGGAAGCCCATAGATATTTTGGTGGAGTAGATGAAGTAAGGGTAGAAGGGTCATTGGGAGACAAAGGTGTAAGATGTAAGAGGAGGACCATTTGTCATCCTTCAAATTTTGAATTTCAAAATAACCTACACCTAAAGTCTTTCCATCTAAACTCTCTAACCCTAGTCAACAGCTGTTCCATGCCCTCCACACATGTCCTTGGCTGGAAATGGTTGGAAATTCGGCATTGACCTCCATTGACCCATTTTTTTGTCCTTTTTAGCACTTTCTTCTCCTTTTTTCCTTCAATTGAATCTCCACCTAGACTTCAGAATTGGCCTTCGGTTTCTTCATACCAAATGTTCCTCCATGAGTGCATATCATCCTGGTAAAATTTCAGAGATTATTTCACAGTGGTGTGGCTGGAAATGCTGTCGGAATCAGTACAGGTCCTGTTTTGCAGTTTTCGTCTTTTAGTCAGAAAGTTGGATCGATCTTTTGACAACTTCCACTCAGAACTAGCTCTTTCACTCTTCATAAGAAATGATTCTTAGGATATCTAAAATAGATCTGGAAATTTTCAACTCATTTGGAGTTCATTTGGTCAGTCTACCGCTCCTTCTTCTTTGCCTAGCTCTGTTTCTCCTAGCCAGAGCAGGAAAATGTCCTAAGATTGACTTTTTAGTGCATTTCTAAGCTTTTCCATTATTTCCTAGCATGATAAGAAAAACCATAATAAATAGATATAAATGAAAACAAAGGTTAAGCAAAAGTGTAAGATTAGGGGAATAACTACTAGGTAATTATGGACCTAACAAAAGAACACCCTTAAAAGGCTAGGTAGCTTACTTACTACAATTAAAAAAAGGATAAAAAGAAAAATATTCTCTTCAGTTGTATAAACTCTCATCAATGTATGCAATTTTGGTACAAGAAATTTAATTGGACTCCAGGATATGTTGTCGTAAACCTGAATAAAGAATAACACTAAAAACCTTTCCAAAATGCACTACTTTGTCATTTATGAACGACCCGATCTAGACCTAAAAGCAAGAAAAGAAATAGAGCTTACTAGAATAAGGTTTAAAGCCCAACACCACAAGCCCCACCTTTCTCTGTCGACCTGGTCATCCTAGAATAGATGATGTCGTATAGTAGGACAACTTTTGGCCAAGCAAAACTTGTTGTCGTTGTTGTCTTTATGATGCCTGGCTCCCCCATTTGGATTCGAGGCAGCAATAGATCCCACAGCCAACCAAATCGGTCAGCTCCTCTAAAGCTCACGAAATCAAAAAAATCTTGTTTCACTTGCTGTTGGTAGTCCCACCTACTGAGGTCTACATTTTGTTTGTACGGTCACTGCCTGGTTAAGGAGAATGCACGTCCGGACATGTGAACGAACACGATCCTCCGAAATCGACAGTTGGCATAGACCCTAACACACCCTGACACCTATATAAAGGGGGTCTTACCCCACGCTCGAGGTAACACTCATTTTTCTCCATTCCTACTGATCTCTCTATTAGCTTCTGCTTTACCCATTCCTGACTTAAGCATTGGAGGAGTAAAGTCCGGAATACTTTGGACTTTCTCTTAACGATTCTTCTCTATGGACAGGTCTCAATGGAAGGATTCAAGCGTGGAGGCAATCTCAAGTAATATTCACTCTTTCTCATTCCATCCAAATTCGTGCACTAACATTCACTTGCAGCTTAAATTGACATTGGTCAAAACTTGATCTCTTCATTATTGACATGCCACGGCAAATGCAGGAGACACTAGACAAGCGCTCCTTTATGAAGTTTAGAAGCAAACCATACTCTCCTTAGATGGGCAGAAGGATATGAACCGCCAACCATCCCGCCTAAGCTAACTATTATTATTAGTCGAGAAAACTACCTCAAAACAATCTAGAAAAATGAAGACATGAGAACCACTACTGAAAACATCGTCAGACTTCTCTCCTAGTGAGTTTTGCCTACACCTATAGTCATGAAGACAACTCATAGTATGGTGAATTTTCTTTTCCTATTTTACGGTTCCTTATAATGATCGACCAATGAAGCGAAGCTGGGCTTGATTTACTAATTTTGATTTCAGCTTTTCAAGGATTTTATAATTGAATTGCATGCTTATTTTGAGAAAAATAATGTCATGCCTCGAATTTCAAATAAAGATATTCGAATCAGAAAAGCAATAACTTAACCATCTTCTCGAAACTACATAGAAATTTTTTTCTATTTAATCTAAGCAATTACAATAATCCAAAAGCATAAACTTAATAAAGACTCAAACACTCGAGTCGAACGTTATATCAACAAGTGTTTACAAAACCCGAATGAAGTGAACTACGAATGTAAACGCTCACTAAGAGCATAATACAAATAGCAGTTACTAGCAAAAATAGGCTAAGAACCTAAACTGCTGCAACTACACCTCGAACTCAGCCCTGGTGGTCTTGACCTGTAGGAATAACAGCTACACAATGGAATGGTGCACCAGGATTATAAACAACAAACCCGGTAAGCTTGTGAAGCTCGTATGAGTAAACTCAAATAACCACAATTGTACTCCCAAATAAACTAAATAAAATAGTAATCCCTGCATAGAAAATTAGTTCAGGAGATCACCTAAAAGCACTCAATCCAAAAACATAGTAATCCCTACCTGTATTTTAGTTCAGGAGATTACAATTAAATCAAACAATAGAATTCATGGTAATCCAAATCTCATGTAAACACTAAAGAAAGAGAACCCCAGAAACCTTCTCCGAAACTATGTACTCATGATGCAGTAACACAGTTACCACCATGACAGTACACTTACAACAGACAACGTACACATGATGCAGTAACCCAGTTACCATCATAACCACACACATACAACAGACTACGTACTCATGATGCAATAACCCAGTTACCACCATGACCGCACGCATGCAAACAGACTACGTACTCGATCAAGGTTCGGCCTTACAATATATTTGCACCCAGGTTATCACTGTAACCTTAGGACTTTGGACCATTTCACCCTCAGAACAAGACATTTAAAGACATCCCACACGACTCACACATGTCACACCACAACTCCGAATCACTCTTTCAACAGTATAAATCGTCAAATATACTTCCGGCAGAAGTAAATGTTCAATTCCACAATATGAATGAAATTGCCAAAAATCTACATATCACAATGCGACACCATCCAGATATATATATATATATATATATATATATATTCCGCGTACATATATATATACATAGTCATTCACACAGGAATGACCACTAATACCAACTATAGTTCATACGTACTAAAACAAAGAAATTCATTTTATATTTAAATTCATTTTCTTATCAGTGAACCGTAGTCCTATGAAACGTAGTCGATTGAGTTCATATTATTTCAAACAAATATTTATTTTCGAAAACGATTTACAATTATCAATCAATTCTGGATATTAAAAAACTTGGTTCGTAAATGAACTACGTGAGATTTACTCACCTCAAAATCCGATTGCGTCTTCTCTTATAGTAGATAATGTATCGAATACGCTCCTTTAGTCACCTAAGTACAATACGATCTTAACTTAGTACTCGAAAATAAACGATTATATTTCGAACTCCCATTTGCCCTAAAATCCAAAAACTAATGCCAATTAAGGCGAAACTTCATCTAAGACCACCGAGGTCTTCGGAATACTTATACGATCAGTATAACAAAAATACAAGTCAATCAGACTGCCGAATCCTCACGGATCGAAAACCGAACAAACCGAAAACCCTAAAAATCATAACTTGCTCATACGATTTCTAAAAATTTTGTACTGTACATCCACACTTTCATGTCTATGTGTAGATTGAAGAAAGGGACATAAATTGTCCCTAAGGTGGCCGGAAAACACCACCACAGTGGCGGCGCAACTGCAGGCCCAAAGTTAGAATTTGGCCAAACTTCCCAACCAAAAATTTTCTTCACAGCACGAATTACAACTTTCCCAACTACATCGAAGTCAAATTATAAGCCAATTGATCGAATTTTACCTTAGAACAGAGGGGGCCGATTGAAACCCTAGAATTTTAAATCCTCGATTCGTCCTCCACACGTGAAATCGTTGCAAGCCACCCTGGGAGAAACCTTCCCCAGCCTCTGAGCTACAAAACCCCTCATGATCACTGACTATGGTGGCCGGAGGAGGGAGAACCAACAATGGCCATTTCAGCTCCGCCGCGGCTTCTTCTTGTTGATGATTCTCCTTCCACAACTCGAATCTTGGTACATTTCTTCCACAAACTTGTAGAAGAGATCGAGGCGAAGAAAACCCACATTGTTTGACATCCTACGGTGGCCGGACGGTGGAGAACGAGGCCGGCGAAGGGAGGGTCAGCGCGCGGCTAGGGGAGAGAGAAGGAAGCTCGGGTTTCCTTTTTGGGAAATCTGGGTTTTTTTTGCAATTTTCACACAAATTCGTCCTTTATACAAAAATAGAAAGTTTTTCTGAAGCCCATAACTTCTTCATACGAACTCCGATTTTCGTGTTCCCCATATGTACAAACTCGTATCGACGCGCTCTACGACTTTCATGAAGGAGGTTTTCACAGAATCCAAACGTACAAAAAGTCAACTCTTGAGACGAAACATTCCGAGCGAATAATTGTTCGAAATACTTTCCGCTCCACCCTCGAATCACGAAAACATGTTATCGAACACTTAAATAGTTCCCGAAACATTTAGGACTGAATAACAAATTTCCGGGGTCTTACAAATAATAATTAGGAAAGCATTAAAAACTTCTTTTGTTTATGTCCTTTAACGTATTTATTTTTATCCACTCACGCTAATGTGTTTCTAAATGCTTTCTTAGGCCTTTCGCTTTCACTTACCCAATGTGCAAACTAGATAACAGGACCTACCCATAATTTCACCCTGAAATCCAAAGTGGCTTTGTCGGGCCCATCTTAGGAATAACTATAACGAAAATTCGGCAGAGTCATCCCTAAAAATGGACTACCTAAAACATGTAGAAAGCATATTTACACTTCTAAACAAACCACTCTTAATCTCATAGAGCCACCCTGCTCCCCAAATCACAACAACTTCACATCGAAGTGAAAACCAATCCATCACTTCCACAATTCACTGAAAATTTGAAATTATAACATAATCCCAAGTACATAAACATAACTGTCATAATATAACAATTATCCCAATAGGTAATTAGAGCAATCTAGGAAAACGAACCGAACTACATTACACGTAGGTTAAGCTAGTAACCTACACAAAATGGTAGCAGCGGAAGGATACTATGCCTCAACTCCTACTATATCGACTCAACAAGTCTGCAAATTGCATTTGAAACTGAAAGGCCCAGGGAAAAGTATAGGAAAACGTTAGAGTGAGTGGACAATAATAAATAATCAAATTAACTGGAATAAAGAATTTAATGTTCTCCCACTTCTGTAACGTTCTTAAAACCAAGCATGCGATTCACCTTAGCATAAGAAAAAACTTTAAATAATCAAATATGAAACACATTTATTGGAAAAGGAAGTCAACAAACCAATGCCGACAAGTGCCTCATCTAAGTGTACAACCGTAACCCTAGGGGATGACACAAACAAACTCGCATGCATCATCACACAAATCTTAAAACATGTTAATCCAAACTAGGCCTCCAGTACATCCCCTCTCTCCTAGTGTTTCCACTCCTGGTGACTACTAGTCCATCCCTTCTCTCCTAACGGTCCCGCATCATCTACATATCTACTAGTACATCCCTCTCTTTTGGCGCTACACTCCTATAAGACCACTAGTCCATCCTCTTTCTCCTAGCAGCTCAACAACATAATCAACGTTCAATAAACAATCGAAATATCACAAGTCAAGCAATAAATCACCTCATCATAATAGTTCCAGGAACATGGTTTGAAGGAAGCACAAGTTATTAATTGATCAATAATCCAAATTTTCGATGCAAGATTCATAACGAAATATTTTAATTTTCATAATATGGCAATTCAAATAAAAATAACAAATTAACCACATTTACTTCAAACACGAGAAAAATCACTATGTTAATATAAAATCCAATATCGCCTTCCGTAATACCAAAGAAATCATTTCAAGAATAATTATTTTCAAAAAATTAGAATCGCATGCATTTTAATTCAAAATAAATGTCTACTCACAATTTATTGCTAAAACCGCCAGGTGTGCGGATCCACGTCAAGCGATGGGTTAGTATCTCGTCCTTGAATTGCCGGAATTAAGCTCGAAAGCAAGAGACCGAGTTTTTCCCCAAAAATATACCGAAGCTCTATTTGTCCTCTAGGCTTCGAATCGTTCCAAGCCATTTGGAAGGTTTGCTCTACAGTGAATGGGCTTTAAAACCTAACCGGTATCGTCACCGGAGGCGGCCGCAAACGTGAGTTTCTACCGGGTTGCCGAATGGGTCCGCCACCTCGTGTTCTTCTCTTTGTTGTGCATCCTACGGCCTAAAACGCACTGCACCACCACCCTAGATCGACGGACAAAGGAGAGAGGTCCGAACAACACCGATGCTGACCGGATCCACAGCCGGGCGACAGAGAAATGACCGGAAAACCTATCCGGGTTTAGTCGAGTTTTCCGGATTAGTGAGAGAGAAAAGGGGGGTTAGGGTACCGGCGTAAGTTTCTGAAAATGGAACTTACCGAAGGTGAATGGCTATTTATAGTAAGTTTTTTTAAATAGTAACTTTAGTTTTCTGACCATAACTTTCGCATCCGAACTCTGATTTGAGCGTGCCACATGTCCACGAACTCAGTTCAACATCCTCTACAACTTCCGTGAAGAAAATTTTCTCAAATAAGGAACGAAACAAAAGTCAACTTTTTGGTCCACTAAAAGTACCGAAACGAAGTAAAAAGTAGAAGTAATTGTCGTTTACCGTCCAAATGACTAGTAAACTAGTAAATCGAGGTACGGGATGTAACACTAGACTAGTTAAGGTCATGCATACTTTGAGTCGAAGCATAGTTGACATCACTGCTTCCGCATTGTAGGACTTATTTATTACACTTCGATATTTGTTTTATATGAATTAGACTGATCTGATTACCAACCTCTTGTATTAACTGTAAGTTGAGAAATTCAGTTTATTTCTTCTTATCTATTGTTGTGGAGTAGGTTGATAATTATAAGGAGCATGTACACTCCAGGTGTTGAGATTGGAAATTTGTACTTTTAAAAGTGTTGAGTTTACTTGTACAAGTTTTGGGTAGTCCATTCTTATGGGCTATTTTGTCAAATTTTTGATACAATTTCTCCTAAGGTGGGCCCCTCATGGTCACTTCAGATTTCGGGGTGAAATCCAGGGTAGGTCTTGTCATCATGCCCCAAATGTATCAACCCATGTGCAAGGATCGCTTATCAACCCATTGGTGATAAAAACAATTAGTCTCGAAGTAACGCCATAACCATGACACTACTTTAAGACAAAAACTTTTTCTCACCAGAAGAGATGGCATAAAGAATACTTTCAATCTCCAAATGCTTAGCTATCTTAAATACCAAGGACACCCAATTTTAGGACACACGATGGATGTCGTGAGCTATAGACCTGCATCACTGCCTATCGCTGCCTACAACCTTAGTTCATCTATTCCCAACTAAGCTTGCCCCACCAAATCCAAGAGAAAACCAATCTAAAATAGGGTCGGGAACTAACATAATGACCGAAACCATACCTATCTCTTATTCGACATATGTGTTTTGCTCTGATCCACTAAACAAAAGTTATAAACAAGCTCATGTGCAACATCCTTTAAAATAGTTACTAGCTTGAATCTTGAGTCAAGTTCATCGTGGCCTACCAACCCAACCAACCTATTAGCCCATACTTGGCCACCGCCGTCAGCTAGAGGTGGCAAACGGGCCACTAAGCATGAGCATGACACGGGCCCGGCAAGGCCCAAGCCCGTTAGTGGCCCGACACGACCCGAGCACGTTAGAATAACTAGCCGGATTGGGCCTAGGAATATTAGACCATTGGCCCAACCCGAACCAATAATGGGCCCGGTACGATCCGAGCACGACATATTTGGGCCGGCCTGTTTCAAACACAAAATTTCATTTTGTTTTTAAAAATATTAAAAAACCATAATGATGAGATTTGAATATTAGACCTCCTTATTTAAAATCTCATGATAATTCCACCAATGCTATTTCTTTTATGTTGTAAAAATAGTGAAAAAAAAACATTATATCCTTGTTTTGACATAAAGTATTTTTTCTAAATATTAAATATATGTTTATGAATAAAGACTAATCTCATAATAATACAACTATAGAATGAAGGAAAGAATAAATCTTCATTATATAAATCTTCATTATATTAATAAAGATTAATCTCACAATAATATACTAAAAGCAATATATTTTGAGTTATTTTTTTCTTTTTTTCTTTCTTTCTTGTAGTGGAATATAAAAAATTATTAGAAAACTGATCTTAAAAAGCTAAGATTGAGAAAAAGATTGTAGAACTTAATTTATTTGAATTTTCGAAATAGTTAAATAAAATGATTTTTTATTTATTTAAATTAAGATTTTAAAATCGTGTTTTATAGTGGGTAGGCACGAGCAAGGCCCGACACGATATGGGCTCGGGCCATGGGCCGGACTGGAATGTTTAAGTAAATGGGCCGGCACGAGCCCGACATGATAACAAATGGGCCGGCCCAAGCATGACACGAAGCACGACTAGGCCTGCTTAAAATGGGCCGGGCCGGGCCGGCCCGTTTTCCACCTCTACAGTCAGCCACTCCTGCCGAATCAATAAATCCATCTAGGGAGATGAAGTGATGACTATACTTGATCATGAAATCGTTACCCAACATAAGATCTACTTAAGATTCATCAATATTCAACAAAGTATTTGTTGAAGGCCTGGTATTTATCGAACAAAGTCGAAGTTGGGAGACCACATAAGCGAAGCATGTTGGAGCAAAGGAGCATTTGATCCGAAATGGGTTGGTCGACATCATGGACGGGAACTAGAAACTTGGATCTTAACAGTTGTAAATAATCTGTTTTGAAACTTTACTATTGATCTAACGAGTGTTGTTCGACTTCCCTTCATTTAGAAAAAATGTTAACATGTTCTCATTTTGATAGGGAAACCTTTGTGCATAATTATCATACACCTACCTTCATTTCGGTGCGTCTTATTTTGCTTTTGGAACCTAAACTCTGAAATTTGGGCTTGGGCTTTGTGAAATGTAATGTAGATATATATAGGCCCGTTCTAGAGAGGACCTCCTTACTTTAATAATTTGAGGATTTTACCTATTTTACACTAGTATATGACCTAATTCAATTATTTCAACTGTTGATGCTTTAGATTCCTATGCAAGAATTATGTCTACAAAAAATCAACCAAATCTATAATCATTTGATCATTCAAAATAGTGTAAACAAATTTAGTCCATTAGATAAAATTAAAATGAACATTATGCTAATAAAATGATTAAAAATGTTCCGATTTGGATAATTTTTTGTAGGATTCATATGTGTGTATGTAATTAGAGAATGAATGTTGTAGATCATTCAACTACATGCTAAAAATAAAAACATCCTCACATTTCAAGTTTGAGGAGGTCATGTGTGTGTACAAGGCCCTTCTAGTGAGACCCACTTTTCAATTACATATTCACATCTCCACCGTTTAGTGTTTAGGTCTATATGAGTAAATTACCACTGTAAATTTTCAGCCAAATTGGTAGTCATTAAGGCACTCATAACTGCAATTTACAATTATAAACATGAACGGTTCAAGCTAGACAGATTCGGTTCGTCAATTGATTTAATCCAGTTCGATACCTTAATGATCATCAACTTGGTTTAAATTTTGCAGAAGTGATCAATACCTTAGGACCTCAAAACTGAACGGTTGAGATACCGAAATGCTATTGAAAAGTGGGTCTAACAAGGAATCCTTTAAAATGACCAAAAAAATTGATCCCATATATATACACACACACACACACACACACACACACCCCGTTTGTTGCAGATTATTTTGTTCTCCATTCTTTCATTTCAAGAACCTCGAATTTAAAAGTTGATAATTTTTGAAATGCCACCATCTCAAATGACCTTGTGAGTCTATAAAATAAAGGTTTGTGACGTAAGTCATGGACTCACGTTTCGAGGGTCACTACGCTATAACATAATCCTTCAGGGACATTACAGTTATTATAGCTTTGGCTATTGGATTACATTCCACTGATATACAACCACCAAGTCCTTCTCAGAAAATTATTTCAAAGTATATTCCTCACTCTACCTCTTTTATTGTTACTGTCAATGATCTTCCCATGGTTATCAGAAGCAAACACAGTACATATATAAAAAGGTCTTTTTTGCACCTGCTGCAACCACATCAACAGCTTCTGATCATGAGCCATCCACATACAAGCAAGCATTAAAGTGTTCAGAATGGCGAAAGGCTATAACATGCTAAAAGTAGCACACAATTTAACCCTGCAAAATGTAGTTGTCAGTATAGAATAAGTAAGGATCGTTCTAGCCAGGATTGAGGGTACACCTGTAATTGCATAAACAAATAAAGAATTATGAATTATTATTTACAAAAAATAAACAAAATTACATGAGATTGAAATTCGGGGTTTCTAAGATTAAAGTCAAAAATTAAAATAAAGAAATTGTACAAGCACATATATGTGAAGACCCGAAATTCTCAGTTAAATGTTTTGTAATTCGATGTTTGTTTAATTGTATGATATATGAATTTTGGGCATGATTTGTATGTGGCTGTGTGAGAAATTTGGTTTCGAATGAGTTTATTTTCGAAACAAACGTTAATTGGGGGGGGGGTCACTAGAATCGACTTTTTTTACGTACGGAATTTGGGAAAACTTCCTTCACGAAAGTTGTAGAGCTCGTCAATATGAGTTCGTGCATATGTGGAACGCAAGAATTGGAGTTCGTACGAAGAAGTTATCGCGTTTAGAAACATTTCCATTTTGGATATATATACCTAGCTATTTTTGGAAATTTCCAAAAATAGCTAGGGTTTCCATTTTGGTAGCCGCGGGCAGTTTTCTCTCCCGAGCCCGAGCCGAAAACAGAGCTTTCCTTCTCCGGCTCCGTTCTCCCTCCTCCGGCCACCAAACCACACCAAACCACTTCCTTTAGCTTCGCCTCGACCTTGTGCAGCTGCCAGTGGCAGCCTTGCGCCGCCTGTAGCGGCGGCGGGAGCACGGTTTCGGTTTGAGCCCGTTTTGAGTTCAACGTCGATTTCTCCTTGTACCGGCCACCAAAACTCGAGTTTCTTGGCTTGTTGAACTCGCCTCAACCTCCTGATCAAGCTCCAAGAAGGACAGCACCTGAAGTGAAGGTTTTCTCGTTCGTTGGAGCTCTCGCCGGTTTCTGGAAAATTTCTGGCCAAACCGGACTGTTTGAGGTATTTTCGATCACTTGCATTCATTTTCTGACTTCGAGCTAGTTATGAAAGTTGCTCAAAATGATTAAACGAAGAGGAAAAGCTTGGCCCCGACACCATAGGCGGTGGTCGGCGGTGACTCTGTTTCTAATTCCGGCGACCATTTCCGGCCACTTCCGGCCACCTCAAGGGCATTTTCTGCCCATTTTTGTGTTCCACATGTCGATACGATCATTTCAACATGCAACACTTAAATTTTGGATATCGTATGATTTAGTTATGAATTTTACGATTTCGATCATTTGGTTTGTGATCCGTGAGGATCAGGCCGTCCGATCGACTTGTAGTTTTGCTATGATAATTGTAGGACTGTCCCAATGACTTTGAATGGTCACGGGTGAAAATATGACCGTTGGATCTTCGTATATGTGCATTTCTTGAACTGTGCATTAAGTTAAATATCATTTTGATTAGGTGTTTGACGGATTTGTTAGCGGACGATTGTGAATCGTATTTTGAGTTGTAAGAAGGCGCAGCGGGAGTTTGGAGGTGAGTAAATATCACGTGGTTCATTTACGAACCGAATTTCATTATTTACATATTTAACTTATGCTATGTGTGAAAAATGGTTTTGAGAAAATGAGTTTTTAAATATATAAAAAAAATGAATTTCACGGTTTTTTGACGTGTGAACTATAGTTGGTATTAGTGGTCATTCCTGAGTAGATGATTACGTGTATATATATATATATATATATATATATATTTACGTGATTATATATTGAATGGTGTGACATTGAGGTGTGGAATTGTGATAACATGATTTTAATATGTTGTTGATGAATGTTGATAAATGATTTTATCATGTTGTTAATATTTTGATAAATATTGGTGATAAGCATGTTGATTTTGTGAGTTGAATAGAAGGTAGAGAATGTAGGATTCCGAGGATCGAATGGTCAAAGGATCTTTGGTTAATGATAACCGGAGTGTATGTGTTCTGAGGACAGGGAGGTCCAAAGTTCTACCGTTAAATAATAACGGGAATATATTGTTCTGAGGACATGAAATAGTCCAAAGTTCGCGGGTTACTGAGTTAACCTGGAGGTGCCGTTGCTTGACCAAGGTGTCAGAAGTAACGAGGCGGTTAGAGCTCTAACGTAGTGCCAAAGTGGCGATAGTTGTGATTAGGTGCCAAAGTGGCGAGAGTTGTGATTTGGTGATTTTGGAAATGTGTTCCATGTCCTGTGTGTCGGATTGATATTTCTTTGTGGATGTTGAGATTGTTGGATGTTTACTTGAGTTAATTAAAGGATTTGTGATTTATTAAATCAATCGTTCATTTCTTATTTACTCACGAGCTTTGCAAAAAGCTTACCTGGTTTTGTGTTGTTGAAATCCCTGTACACTATTCAAACGGTGTAGCGGATAATCCTGTAGGTCAGGATAATCAGGGTGGAGAGTGAGCTGAGTAGAGCAGCGGGGTTGACGTCAGCACTTAACCTATTTTGGTGTGTTGTAGACTCTTTTGAGCGTAACTTTTATTTATGGTGGTATTGTAACATTTGACTCGAGAAATAGTTTGCTACGAGATTTGTATTATGATTAGCGAGACGCTGGTTAAAAAAAATTTAGAACGTTATTTGTATTGGTTATTATTCATGTTTCGGATTTGAATTTGTTATTCAAAATTCGGGGCGTGACAATATACAAGGGTGGAACACAAGGAACAAAGATCAAAACCACATTCATATGAATGAAATCCAATCACAAATCCTATAGTTGATCTTCTATGTCATGAGAAAGAAGTTGACCATGTGAAATGTTAATAAGCAAATGATATCCTATTTTTTACTTTCCTTGAATATTTAATTTAAGTGAAAGCATCTAAATTAACCTATTGAACATGCAATCGTAGTATAGAAAGCTAGCTACTCAAGAACACATTCAATGCATAAAGAACAAAGAAAGGATGTCGACCAAAGTGCACAACCTAATATGAAAAAGTTCATCTATTTGCAATCCTCCTTAATTGGTTTCGACTTTTGTCCAAAGTCTTTATTACTTATGATTTAGGTTCACAAAACTATTAGGTGAATTGTTCGCCTAAATCTAGCTCCAATTACATGCAAATCCTATAAGTGTCGACCCAAATAAGATAAACATGTAAAAGTTTTCTGTAAAGCAAAACTAATCAAGCAATCTCACATAAGCAACATAGATATCACAACTATAGAAATCGCAGCTTTTATTCAAACATAGAGACGGGCTTTAAACTTTTCCTTAATGTTATATGTTAACTAATTACGTAGTTCATGAAATCAAACCAAGCAAACTTAAAGAAGTTCATAAGAAAAAAGATAAAATTACACCGTGAAGGGGATGAGATGAACACTTGAGACGTTGAACTTTGAAGATCTTGAAAGCAAGTCTCCTCAAGGTTACAGCACAAGGTGGATGATGGCTAGGCAAGATGATGCTCACGGCTCCTTCTCCTCCTCCTCCTTGGCTTGAAGACGCAGAACTAAGAACTAGAGAATGGAGAGAGTTTAATTTTCTGAAGTTGAAAAGAATGAATGAATGAGGCTTACAGGGTGCATCTATATATAGGAGACGTCTAGGGCTTCTAGATCATTCTTTTAATTTCTAGAAATTATCTGATTGATCCACACAGTATTAACTAATCATATAACTCCACATCATCCGTCCTGTGTAATCCAACCAATGGGAAGCCTCCAAAATAACACCTTGATTTAAGGGTAATTATTTTTGCTGAAATTCCATGGATTTTTCTGATTTTTATCTCTTCAATTTCGACTAAGAATGAAATGTGGACTTCAAGGAATGTATCTGGACCTATTTTTAACCTTTCTGCATGTTGTAATCCCTTGAAATTCTCCTTCATTATCTGTAGAAGTCTCCCTTTGGCCACAATCATGTCTAGATGCATTTAGGATTTAATTGAGATATCATTATCCAGATATATACTTGAAATTCGGCCAAAATCAGTCTATGTCTAATACGAACTCTAAAGTTGATTTTTAACCATCTTTTCTTGTCAAAACTGGAGTCATATCACCTTTGTAGAGGATGTTTTGAGCTTGTTTTTGGGCTCTCCTAGTCCACCCAGATATCCTATTGTCATCAGGATTCCTAGTCCAACGAGGACTCTTCACATGAAATGTTCTTGAACCTTCCATAATCATCTTTTGCTTTCCTAGTTCAAGTGGGACTCCTTGTGTCATTAGGATTCATTTTCCTAGTAGGAGTAGGTTTCCTACTCCCACTAGGACTCTGCATTTTCTCCATTTTTCTTCATTTCTCCAAACATGTTTCCTAGTTGCCCTAGGATTCCTACTTTGACTGGGATTCCTAATCGGACCAGAAATTCCTGGTTGGACTAGGAATACTCCATTTCTTCATTTCAGCTCATTTATGCATCCTTTTGCATTGCCTTTATCGTTTCCAACGTCTCTTTTTCTTCTCATATGCCTTTAAGCTCATTTCCTCTTCATTTGATCCAGTGCACCTAAAAATAGAAACTACATTAAAACTGATTTATTTAAGGAAATAATTAAGTAAAATATGAGAAAATAACTATTAAAACATCGCATTAAAATACTCCTATTACTATGCAGGAGGAGTATAATGCTCTCATGTAGCAAGGAACTTGGACTTCGGTTCCTATGTCACCGAACAAGAATCTTGTTAGCTGCACGTGGATCCTCAAAATAGAAGAAAACTCAGACTATTCCATTGCAAGACATAAAGCTCAGGTAGTTCTCCCAGAGGGTATAGTCAAGAATAAGGTACTGACGATAAGGAGACTTCAAACTTCTAGTTTTGTGGTCAAACACACAACATTTTGACTTTTTCTAGCTCTTAGTGCACAACTTGGCTGGAAACTTCACCAAAATGAAGTAAAGAATACCTTTCTTCATGGCATCCTTGAGGAAGAGGTCTATAGGCTCAACCCCAAGGTTTTGAAGACATTGATTGTTTATACCTAACATATCATGAGCATCACCACCAGATAAATACATGTGTCTCGTGGAGATATGCTGAATGACTATTTAGATTACCTAAACCTAACTTCATTTTGGATTCGGTGTGAGATTGGCTAGTTCCCTTTTAGGGTAGTTTGGTCCTTTCAGAGCCTAAAGACGTTCGTCCCAAACCAATGTTATTTTTGGGCTCCACACTAACCACCACCTCATATTAAGATTTTGTCTTAGTTTTGCGTGAGCAAAGATGATCGAGGAATTTATGGGTACGAAGGCGAGCTAGCTAGTGCTACTCGAGATTTTGGTTTTCTAGAGTTTCTTCCTTTATTCTTATCCAAACAATTTTTTTTTTAATTACTGGTGTCGTCACAGATAATTAAAGAACGCATAAGAGACAACAATCAAAAGCATATAAAGGGAGCATAGAATTCTCATACCATAAAGGGCTGGATTTAGTTATAATTAATTTTTTCTCAAAGATGGAAACAACTACTAGGGCTATCAATGGGTCAGGTTACCGGTTGGTGTCGTGTCAAGGTGTTAAACACATCACAGTAGCCAAACACAAACCCAATCCATTTAATACTCGTGTTAAAAATATAAACTCAAACCCAACTCATTTGACAATCTTATCAAGAATACAAACTTAGACCCAACCTGTTTATTAAATCAGTGACTTGTGATGACCCAACTAACCTGTTTATAAAGAGGTTGTGTCAGGTTTGAGTTCGCTGACTCATTTAAACCATATAAACAGGTCACCACTTGATCCATTTAAGACATCTAATTGAAAAATATGGATGAAGTCTTGAAATAATAGTACAGATCTTCACCACTTAACTCATTTAAGACGTTAACCGCCTAAATATTTAAAATATTACTTATTTTAATGGGTCTTGTATATGAATTACATATAACTGGACCCCATCTTTTTAATAAACGGCAAGGTTCGAAAAATCGCTAGGCACTAGTCGGGCGGTAGGCTAGGGGGGAGCGCCCAGCCGCCTAGGCGGTTTTGTATTTTTTAATTTTTATTCAATTTTTATAGCTTTTATTTATGTAATTAAAAATATATAAACTTATAAAGACTCAAAGAATAATAAAATTGCACCTAGAATATTCAAATTTTAAGAGAGTCCTAAATAAGCATACATAAAGATTTAAGACTAAGTGATATAACAATTGCAAGCCTAATTGCCGGTAACCTCTAACTCTTCTTCTCCATATCCATCCAAGACTCCTTCGATATCGAACTCAAACTCAACATCCTTCGGTATCTATCCGCTTCATTCATAACATTAGATCCTCCGGAAGATGCATCAAGGACGCTCTATTAATCAACAAATAATGAATCAATAAAAGTGGCAGAATGTATATGAAAGAGTGAAAGACTAAACACTAAAGTACTTAGTACTTTAAAATGGCAGAAGCATCTCTATTATGATTTCTCTTACTAACTAGCAATCTAGCATTGATCAATTGAAAACGTAGCTAATCTATCATTTATGAAGACTCTATTTGACCTTTCTACCACAATCTGTCCATTCTGTCTTTTACAGAACATATTAGCATTCTGCAATTTCAACGTTCCTTTACATAACATATTAGCATTCCTCAATTTCAACATTCAGCAATCAACTCAACGATAGGTCCATAGCATATTAGCATCATAGCAACAACTCAACAAGCCAACAACATAAACAAAAATATTATCAATTTCATATTTCCAGAAGTCCAGAACAAGAAGATTATCAATTTTGGATTTCCAGCAATAAGAACAAGAAGATTATCAATTTCCAGCAACAACTAAAGAAAAACAAGAAGATTATCAATTTCCAGCAACAACTCAACAAGAAGATTAAGATTATAAATTTCCAGATTATCAATTCCAGCAACACAGAAGATTATCAATTTCCAACAACAACTAAACAAGAACAAGGAGATTATCAATTTCCACTTTCAGAATTATCAATTCAAACAAAGATTATCAACATCCAGATTATCAATTCAAGCAAAGATGCATAATTTTCCAGGTTTCCAGAATTCCAGATTATCAATTTCTCAAAACTTACCGTGGAGAAGTTGAGGGAGGAGTTGTGGAGCGGAGGGGCGAAGAAGATGAAGCAACCACTGGTTGAGGTGGTGGAGGAAGACTGGAAGAGTAACTGAGCAAGCAAACTGAAACGTAACAGATCTGGTTTCGAGTTTCGGAGTCCAGCCCCCCGCGCAAGAGCTACTGAGCACAGCGACGGAGAGAGAGCGACAGCGACAGAGAAGAGAGGTCTGATCATCGACGGAGAAGAGAGGCTGAGCGACAGAGACGGCGTTTTGGGACTAAACTCATCACGTTTTGGGACATTACTCTTTAGGAGTCGTGAATTTTAGAAAAAAATAAAATAAAAAATGAAACGCCCAGCCGCCTGGGCGCCCGCCTAAAACCCAGACGCCCAGAAGCTCCAATTATGCATTACTCGAGGCGGAGAGGAGCCGCCGAGCGCCTAGGCAGCCTGGGCTGCCGAGTTTTAGAACACTGATAAACGGGTTACACGGGTTTATATCGTGTTAGTGGGTTGACATGCAAATGACCACCTTTTTAATCGCGCAAGTTCAACAAACTTTATTTCATGTGGGTTTCAAGTTATGTTATTAGGTCGTGTCTGAATTGACAGCCCTAATAAAAATTGAGTTTGAAATTAAAAATTCAATACAGAAAAACTAGGCTCTTTTCTATGTATAAATTTAAAAGGTAATACAATTTAGCATAAAACCAAAAGCAGACCAAAATTTAAAACAAATAAATGAAATTTTTTAATAAAATGTATGTAGACAACTTGTCAAACATTTCCGTTGCAGGATATCTGTGACCCAGATATTGTAATAACTCACTTTAATTAACATTTATATAAAATCCCGGCTCTTTTCTCCAATACTTGGATAAGACATCTTGAGGCTTTTGAAACTCAATGAATAATGGCCAATTCTCAGGTAAAGTTAATTTTGATTTCAATTCATAAACATCATACCAACCTAACAATGATTTGGTCCCATCAATGCATGCATAAGCCCTCATTAAATTTCACACCTTAGGCACACCAATAGAATATATCTGTCTCATTTAAAGATTAGATAAAATTTTCAGATCAGGACACAACTCTTGGCAAATTGGATTTAGGTACCCCTCTGCTAGCACAATATATAGCAAACCTACTAGTCCATTCCTCTCCACTCCCAGAAAGCAAATCTCTTTCTTTATACCCTTGTCTGATCCCTAGCTACTGACCTTTTCCTTTGCTAGCTAGCCAGCCATGGCTAGAAGGAAGGTGAGACTGCACTATATTGCCAATGAGAGTTCCCGACGAACGACATTTAGAAAAAGAAAGAAGGGTCTTCTGAAGAAGGTGGGAGAGATAACCACTCTCTGTGACATCAAGGCCGCGGTGATCATCTACAGTCCCTTTGATGGCAAGCCGAAGGTGTTCCCAAGTCATCCAGAAGTCCACGAAGTGCTGACGAAGTTTCGAGATATGTCGCAGAAGGACAAGACAAGAAAGATGGTCGACCAGGAGACATTCTTGCGACAGCGAATCGACAAAGTCCGGGAGCAGATCAGAAAGTTGAAAAGAGACAACCGAGAAAAGGAGATCACTCAAGTCATGTTAGGTTGTTTGAAGGGGAGAACACTCTCTGACCTAGAAAGGAAGGATCTGCAAGACCTCAATTTTATCATTGAACGCAACCTTAGGGAGCTTGAAATCAAACAGTGGGCTGTCGATGAGCATAATGCTGAATTGAACGCAAGAGGAAAACCAAGAGAACCAAGAGAACCAGCTCAACCAGGTGCAAGCTGAATCGACTGCGGTGGAGCTAGTCTAACGACGAGGAATGCATTTGGGGAGGGAACCAACAGAGGCGTGAAGCCGCAACAACACCACCAAGTCGCGATGGAGGTGCAGACTATAGAGTAGATTCAGTACCAGATGATGCAGGTTGCAGCTCAGAGGCAACACCAGCACCAGCAGTTGTTCCAGCATCAAACCTGGTTCATGGACATCATGAACCCACCACCGCCCCAAACGATGGATTTTTTGCACCCACTACCACCGCTTTCGCCAAGAGAGTTCGGAGACTACAACGGTGATAATGCTACATGGCCAAACAATTCTTCATTCCATTTCCCTTGAACAATCTATGGTTTGAGTTTCTTTTGGTGTATTTTTTTTTTAATTCTGGATAATTTTCTTTTTGTTTGGTTTTCCTGCATGGAATTTGGGCTGTTTAATTATTGCGGACCACAGTTTGTTTGGGTTTATTTTGTGGATTGCTTATTTTTGTGAACTTGAACTGGTTTGCTTAATTATTATTGGTTTGATTTTATTTTATTTTTTGGACAATTATTGGTTTTGTATTTCATAATTGTTGGTGTTTATTTTGTGATGTGGTCAATATTGGTTGGTTAAGTATTTCATATGTTGTTGGTGTTTTGTCCGAGTATTGCTCAAACATTAGAGTCATCTTAATGAAGTCATCCACAATATACACACACACACACACACACACACACCAGGGCCCTTCTAGTGAGGATCCCTTTTTTTGGTCTTTTCTAGGGAATCAGGGATATGGCATTAGACTAACTTTTGGATCATATTTTGGCATCTTAACCGTTCCTTTTTTTGGTCCTAATGTGTAGATCACTTTTACAAATTTTCAGCCAATTTGATTATCGTTAAGGCATTCAAAACGGCGATTTAAGATTATAAGTATGAACGATTCAAATTTGACAGATGTAGTTCGTTCATTGATTTAATCTAGTTTAATACCTTAACAATCACCGATTTGGTTGAAAATTTGCATAAATGATCTACATATTAGGACCTAAAAACTGAATGGTTCATATGCCGAAATGTGATCGAAAAGTTGGTCTAATGCCCTATCCCTAGAAAAAGGATCCCTTAGTGGAAATGCCACACACACACACACACACACACACACACACACACATATATATATATATACAGAGATATATATATATATATATATATATATATATATAGAGAGAGAGAGAGAGAGAGAGAGAGAGAGAGAGAGAGAGAGAGAGAACAAAAACCTGAACTTTTTTTTTTTTGAGTAAAATGATGTTATCCCTTTATTGAAAAAAGAAAATGCTTTCGTGCTGAAAGGTTTTGGCATAATCTGGTAGATTAAATCTGCCAACAAAAACCTGAACTTGATTGCACTTGTAAAGATAGATTACGAATGCAGTCCTAAGAAATCTGATAGCTTACATTAAAGCTAGAAGGCCTAATTCATTTTCAAGTTTTCAAGGACTGAAAGTTTCTCAGCTATATATGTCCTCAGCCTAATTATGAAATAGCACAAAATCAAATTAGATGACTTATAAGATTCAAAATCTGATAGTAAATAATATGTTTTGAAACTTTACTATTGATCTAGCAAGTGTTGTTCGACTTTCCTTCATTTAGAACAGATGTTATCATGTTCTCATTTTGATAGGGAAATCTTTGTACATAAGTATCATACACTTGTCTTCATTTTGGTGTCTCTTATTTCGCTTTTGGAACCTAAACTCTGAAATTTGGGCTTAGACTTTGTGAAATGTAAATATATATATATATATATATATATATATATATATATATATATATAGGGCTTCCACTAAGGGATCCCTTTTTTTGGTCTTTTATAGGGATAGGCATTAGACCAACTTTTAGATCATATTTTCACATCTTAACCATTCAGTTTTTAGGTCCTAATGTATAGATCACTTCTGCAAATTTTCAGCCAAATTGGTGATCGTTAAGGTATCGAAAACTGCAATTTACACGAATGGACCGAATCTGTCGAACCTGAACCGTTCGTGTTTATAATGGTAAATTGCAGTTTTGGATGCCTTAATGATCATCAAATTGGCTGAAAATTTGCAGAAGTGATCTATACATTAGGACCTAAAAACAAAAACGGTTAAGATGTGAAAATATGATCTAAAAGTTGGTCTAATGCCTATCCCTATAAAAGACCAAAAAAAAGGATCCCTCACTAGAAGGGCCCTGTATATATGTATATATATATATATATATATATATATATATATATATACCCGTTTTAGAAATGACTTCCTTACTTTAAGAATTTGAGAATTTTTACTATTTTGCACTAGTATATGACCTAATTCAATGATTTCAACTTTTGTTCCTTTAGATTCCTATGCAAGAATTGTGTCTACAAAAAAATTAACCAAATCTATAATCATTTAGTTTTTCAAATTACTGTAAATAAATTTAGTCCGTTAGATAAAATTAAAACAAACATTGTGCTAATCAAATGATTAATATATATATATATGAGGACCCTTCTACTAAGGAATCCCTTTTTTTGGCCATTTTAAGGGATCCCTTGTGAGACCCACTTTTTTATTGCATTTTGGCATCTCGATCATTTAGTTTTTTTTGTCCTAATGTATAGATCAAATTTGTAAATTTTCAGCCAAATTGATGACGTTAAGGTGTCGAAGTAGTTTAAATCAATGGACGAACCGAATCTATCCAACCTGAACCGTTCATGTTTATAATTGTAAATCAAAGTTTTGAATGCCTTAATGATTATCAATTTAGCTGAAAATTTGCATAAGAGATCTATACATATTAGACCCACTTCTTTTTGCCATTTTAAGGGGTAGCTTATTAGACTCACTTTTCGATCACATATTCACATATCTACCGTTCAGTGTTTAGGTTTATATGAGTAGATCACCTCTGTAAATTTTCAGCTAAATTGATAGTCATTAAGGTACTCATAACTGCGATTTACAATTATAAACACAAATGATTCAAGTTGGACAAATTCGGTTCGTCCATTGATTTAATCTAGTTCAGTACCTTAACGATAATCAATTTGGCTGAAATTTTGTAGAAATGAGAATACATTAGGACCTCAAAACTAAATTGTCAATATGCCAAAATACTATAAAAAAGTGGGTCCCATAAGGAATCCCCTTAAAATGACCAAAAAAAAAAAGAATCCCTTAATGGAAGGGCAATTTATATATATATATATATATATATATATATATATATATATATATATACAGGGGTTCTTGGCTGCGGACGTCCGTACCTAAGGATTAGGTACGGATTTCTCATTTTTCCCCACTTTCCGATCATAGTTTCACATCTTAACCGTTCAATTTTTAGGTCCTAATGTATAGATCATCCATACAAAATTTCAGCCAAATTGGTGATCGTTAAGGCATTCAAAACTGCAATTTACAACAATGAATACGAACGGTTCTGGTTCGACAGATTCCGAACCGTTCGTACTGACTGTGGTACATTGCAGTTTTGAATGTCTTAACGATCACCAATTTGGCTGAAATTTTGAAGAGATGATCTATACATTAGGACCTAAAAACTGAACGGTTAAGATCTAAATGTGCGATCGGAAAGGGGGAAAAAATGGAAATCCGTACCTTTTGCTTAGGTACGGACGTCCGCACCTGAGAATATATATATATATATATATATATATATATATATCCCCTTTGTTGTAGATTATATTTGTTCTCCATTCTTTCATTTCGAAAACATCGAATTTAAAAGTTGATAATATTTGAAATGCCACTATCTCAAATCACCTTGTGAGTCTTTGAAATATAGGTTTGTGAAGTAAGCCATGGACTCTTGTTTCAAAGGTTTCGATGTTATAACGTAATCTATCAGAGGCGTTACAGTTTGGTTAAGGGTCAAGGACCAATCCCGCAACGAGCACCACAGAAAACTCAAGAACCAAAGTTTGGTTAAGACTTGGTAATTGAATTAACTTGTTTGTGTTTTTCTTTGGAGGAACCGGGTTATAAAAAAAAACACGTGATGAAATATAAGCAAATATTTATTTAATTAGGAAAAGGGTCCCTCCGTTTTGCGTTCAATTCAGTGCTTTGTCGGCTCTCATCATGGACTCATAATCTTATAGGGGCTGCTCATTTTTCAATTATGAATTGAATAGAGTCTAGCCAATTAGGGTTAGCTAGAGAAAGGTGGACCTCTACCATCCCAACACGTGTGAAGATTTTGTAATTAACAGGTGGACCCACCTCCTCTCCCTCAATTTCAAATCTATTTTGATAAACATTTTTGAACGGTCCAAAATTTCAAATTTTAAAACCGGCCACGCGAGGTTTCAATTTCAGACATTTTTGATTTGTCTTCAACTATTTTAAATGCCATTGCCAGTAAATAAATAAAAATAAAAATGTACCGGGAAGGAAATAACGTGGTCTTATTTGGTAAATATCTTCAGTTTTTTATTTTCATAAAGAAAAATAAAACATATGTTTTGAAAATAAAGAAAAGGAAAAGTATTATCTATGAAACAAATATATTAAATATATATATATATATATATTTTAAATTATGAACTTGATGTCCAGTACCATTTGGTCTAATGGCATAAGTCTCCCCTTTGTAAGTGGGAGGTCGTGAGTTTAAAAAAAAAACGGTCTTTTCAGTTGATTTGTTTGTTTATTCTTCAATTGTGTTAGATTTTTGCTCATTCAATTACTTAATTTGTGCTTAATAATATGAATTGTATCAACTAAAGTTCTTTAACGGTCTTGTCGACATAATATTTTGAGTAATGAATGATACTCTATGTTTCATGCAGAGGTTTTCAAATTGTTTCCACAATCATGAACCAGTAGAGCAGCTCTGCTAGGGTTGAGAATGTGGATCCTTGTGATAGTAGTTTCCGCACATTCCACCATCATATATGGGATTGAAGAAACCAATAATGGAAGCTATTGCCCTAGGGTTGGAATTGACAACTATGTTGAAAAGTTGGGAAGTTAGTGTCCCACTCAAAGAAGAAGGTGAGTTGTCCTCTAGTTAGGAAGAACAAGAATCTTTGTGCTTCAATTGGCTGCTTCCTTAGAGCAAGTTCACCTGTAGTCAAGAAAAAACAAAGTCGAGAAGTCAAGAATTCGACCGGTCAAGTTACTATTCACTATCATTGGACATGGGTTTACACTAGTTGTTTTTCTTGCCCGGTCAACACTGTTCACCCAAAATTCGCTGTTTAAATTCACTGTTCATTTTTACTGTTCAAATTCCCAAAGCAGCCAACGGCTAGTTGCCACGTGGTGGCTGCACTGCCATTAATTGTCGCTACGCGACAAAAAACAGATCCTCCTGCTGTGATTGGTCCGTGCTCTTCACGGCCTCTCTCTGGCACGTCTCTCTCTGTGCTGGCCCATGTGACGTCAGCCACGATCAGTCGCGGGCCAAGGTGGCAGCAGGCTAAGCCTGGGCAAGACAAAAGCCATGGGCTTGACATTTTTCTTGCCCTTGGTCAAACAAAGCCAAATGCTGCCCAGGCAAAACATGCCCGGTGGAAGGAAAAAAAGGAGCTTGCCCAGTCAAAATCAAGGATTGTTGAGGTGGTGCTCGGGCAAAAGAGCACCGGTGCACTTGCTCTTACAGTTGACAAACTTGGCTATTGATGATGGTTTTGCCTGCCTTAGTTACAATGGCATAAAAAAAAATTAAAGTTTAGTTTGTTCTTTTTCAGCTTTCTAGCATTGCTGGAGATCTTCTGATTTCTCAATTCTATGTTTCCAATTTTACCACAGCTAAGTGTCTAGGCTTTTGTTAATATCTAATTAGGAGTTAGGGTGTCAAATTTGTTTTAATGAAAAAAGGCTTACTTGAATAAGTGAGCTATAGTGTCACGCCCCAAAAATTGGAGGTGAAAACTATATTTTTATTAAGTCGAATTGGAATAAAGAAAAGCTTCAAAATACACTTTTGTTCACTTGAAAAAAAAAACTTAAATAATAATAAATAAATAAAAAGGTAACGGAAGCTCCATTCTAAAATTTAGAACAATCTTAATCAAAAACTTGAATTTTATTTTAGGGGACGCTGACCGAACCATTAGCTGCTACCAAGTCTTCTAAGCATTCAATTCATCTTCGGTACTTGGAACCACAACAAATTACTAATGAGATATAAACTCAGTAAGTAACTATAACACACCACGTATAACAAATAGGAAGGCTTTTCATACTTATATATAATATAGTAAAATGCATAGTACATGGAGTGCACTGAAAACAAGTCAAACTGAACTTTCTAGGTCCATCTAAACATAACATACCAATGAGACCCAAACTTATCAGAGGTGGGAGACAGACGTCACCCGTCGGTGATGAACCCACTATGTGGGCTATATAACAGACAATGCAGAACCTGCAAAGACAAAACAGTGCATAATTTGCACTTACAGAACAAATTTCTCCCCAGATATCATACTAGTATTGATATGCCAAGAGAATACCTAGCAGAAATCTCTTTCAAAACTTATCAAATTTCGCATGATGCATACGTACTAGTACAAGGCAAAGCACTCATAACGGAAACAAAAATAGTGCACTCAAAATCATAAGCGTATAATATATAATATATAATATAGTAACGTATCATCAATAATATATTTATCATTGTTCCAGAGCAAACAATAGTTACTTACCTCAACTAACCAAGCTATACAAGCAACTGGTACAGTGTCCTAAGTTGCGGTTTCTAGGCCTAAAGCAAACAAAAACTCAAAATGAGACATGAACTAGAACCTTATAACCTGCGGTAAAAGCAATCTGGCAAGGCTTATGTCCTAAGGAAAAATCTCACTTACTACAGTCGTTAATCAAATCCCTTGAAAATTTACAACATTACACTAGACATGCTCAAGTATCTACTGTAAAAATATCAAGTCAAAAGAATACTAAAAACTTATCCAAATAATTTTCTAAAACCGACATATGTTGCTGCCAGGAAACGAAACCTTCACCAACAATGACTCTTCCAAAAATTCCACAGGATTCAATAAGGATTAAAACTTATTGAAATTTGGTAAGTCTATTTAAGGTTCAATATTAGTATATGAAAAAAATTTGGGAGCGAAATCAGTTTCTTTAGAACCCCAAAAGCTGCCTTCAAAACAGAATCCAAAATGAGCCTCTCGACCTAAACAGCTAGGTTCAGATGGTTAATGAATTTTATAAAAATAATTATGAACGATAAATTCACTAAAATTTTACCCCAGAAAATAGACATAAAGAGAAATGTTCCAGAAAAATTTTATGGCTAAAACAAATCATTTGGCTCTTCAAACAATGATTGTAACACGTTCCTAACTTCTGTTAGCAGGAAACCTGTTTCCTCTATGTCAACTTTGAAAAAACACCATAGATTCGATTCTTAATGTTTTTCTGTGAAATAAACGCCAAAATAACCCTTGATAAGTCTAATTTCAAGTAATGAAAGAACCATAATCGTTTAAGTAAATGTACTGATCGAAATTGAAACAAAAACACCTGATCTCAGACTTGATATTGTGGTCAGCGCAGCCTAACCTATTTTCTCCTTTCTCTATCCTTGCACGCGGACGTTTTTCTCTCTTCTTTTTCTGGCTTAAACACGTCTAAAAGACTTTTCTTCTCTATCAAAACTCATAGGTTCAGTTAACTTATTAGAAAATATTTGATTTCAGACTTCTAAGTAAACACAACCTCTTTGTAACAGCTAGTTTAAAATTCCTATTTTCCTTTTTACTAAAATAACTAATTAACCTTAAAACTAACTATACAAAATAAATAAATAAAGTCTCATAAAAATATAACATGATCCAACAACAAACTATTTCACCATACCAAAATAAATAAGGTCTGCAAACAAAAAGGTCACAAAACAAACCAAATAAATTGGTGGATATCACATATATATAGTGTGTTCAGTGATCAATATTTTTTAGTTTAGTTGTTTGCTTATTCCTCAAATATAGATCTTGCTATAAACACAAGAACTACACTATCAATTTTGAGATGGAGTACCAAAAAGAGGTCACTTAGTTTGAGGGTTCCACCCTGAAGAAGAGTAGAGGATGAAGGCACTCCACCATATGCAGGGTTATTAAAGGAGGATTGCCAAAGATACCGCTAAATGGTATTTTTCATAGGAATAGTATTCACAAGCTTGGCCTTGTATTTCTCGATCTTGCCTTTCTTTCCCTATCTTGATCGAAGTCTTGAAAGGCTTGGTTATGGTAGTCAAGGTATCCCAGAGATTCTATAGCTTATGCTACTGGTTTGGCTAAAGGCACTGAAGTTTCTAGCTTCATCTTTTAATGGATAGTCTCTGATTCTCGAAAAAAAAAAAAAAAAAAAAGATATGGAGTACTATTATGACACTGTACTTGAGGCTAAATATATCGAGCATGAATCTGATCATCACTTTCCCTTTTCAATATTTCGCTCTTGTTTTGTGGTTGGTGCTTAGGGATGGCAATAGGGCGCGTTGGGAATGGGGATCACAATACCATCCCCATCCCCGGGGTCATTTTCTACCCCCATCCCCGCCCCAATTCCCAATAAAAATATATTGGGGATTCCCCGTCCCCGTCCCCATCCCCATCCCCATTGGGGACTAAACCTCCAAACCTGCCCCAAATCCCCAATAAGAATTTAATAAATAAAATAATTTTTTCTCATATTGCCTTTTTAAAAATCAAAATCTACAACAAATAAATTTAAAATATGATTAAATTCATAAATCATAATTCAGTGAGTGCAAAAGTCAAAACACTATTAAAGTAAAAGTGTAGCCATTAATGTATATATTTGTGATTCATATTATAACAAATAAATTAAAATATATATATAAGTTAACCATATGTATATATTATTGGGGCAGGTTTGGGGATGGAGATCACAATACCATCCCCGCCCCATCCCCAATCTTAGATAGCGGGGATTGGGGATCCCCATCCCCATTCTCCATTTGTCCCCGAATTCTCCCCCCATTAGGGGCGAGTATCCAATGGAGCTCCGCCTCACTGGGGATTTTTGCCATCCCTCTTGTGTGACGACTCTCTCTCTCTCTCTCTCACATCTAATCGTGTTGATTCGGTCTGTTGATGGTTGGTTAATATTATGTGGTGGATGAGTGGAGTGATTACATCCAATTGGAGTAGGGTCGAGTTCTTTGACCCAAACTATGCAGAGTTTGTTCATTATCTAGATTTGCTTTTGAAATTCGAGTGAGCTTTAATTTTATATATAGTCACTAACCTAATTTCTCTTTTAGATTTTTATTAAAAACTATATTAGGTTCCGAATCACCATTGATTTTGGGATTGAGACATGAAAATATGAGATTTTGTTCTAGAGAAATCACAGCGAATAGCTATATTTGGACATCCTTGATCGGTCTTGGCATTTTAGGTAAGTAGCGGAAGAATTGTCTCTTATCCACATAAATAACAAGGCATGGTCGCTCAAATCATCGTGCTACGCCCTCTGGTCGAGTTTGGTCTCTCAATTATTTAATATTGAATTTCGTACTTTCGTTTTAAATTTGAAGTTTAAAATAATTTGAAAAAAATAAAATAAAAGAGTACAATACAAAACGAAGCAGAAACGAAAGCAATTTGAAATTTGAAATGACGCCCCCAAAACCCTTGTGAGTGGCGTAAGCGCGCCTCCCAACAGTCTCTGATGGAAAGCTCATCTTATATATAGTTTGTTAACAAACACCAAACACCCTTCATTGGGTCACACACACAATAACGAGCCATTCTGAGCACTCTCAGATCCAATCCCCAATTCAAATTTTAAATTTTAACTCTTTTTTTTATTTTTATGTTTTTGACAGAACCCTTCACACTCAAATTTTTAACTGTAAGCTCCCTTTCCTCTCTTTACGATTCTTGGGTTGTCGATTTTCTTCACAGATTTACTAGCATTGCTATTGATATTGGTAATTTTGTTGTTTTTCTGATTTGGGTCCATCCCATATTGGTCTAAATCCTTATCCTCTATCTGGGTTCTGTGAATTCAAATAGAAGCTTAAAAGCTATTGGGGACCCATATGATGATATCTTTTCGTTTTGCATTTGTTTCATTTCTAATATGAACGCGTATGTAAATCTGGTGTTGAATTCAATGGGGTATACTATATAGCATTTGATAGTGCCCAGTTTTGATAAGTTACTGTTGCTGGGTTTCTTGATATGATTCCGTGTTCATAGAAGGACAATCCCATATGACAATTGCAAAGCAGATGTATGAACATCTAGATTAAACTTGGATATTATAGATTTCGTATACATTACTGAATTGAATTCCTCTTGGTCTATTTTATTAGGTTTTTATCAAGCTTGTTGTGCAGTTTTCGATGTCTTGGTAATGACTGCTACCTGTTTGATTGTTGTTCTCACAGAATGGAGTCTCTCCCAGATGCTATTGTTCAATACATATTGTCGTACATGAATAATGCCCGAGATGTGGCGCTTTGTAATTGTGTATCCAAGCGATGGAAGGACTCAATTCCATATATACGGAGCCTTTTCTTCCCTAGGAACTCCTTTGATAATCTCACAGGCAGTGACACTCCTGATGATGTTGTATTGAAGATGATTTCTCTGATTGAAAGATTGGAGAATCTTGTTGTTTATAGCCCATTTTCGGGTGCTGGGCTTGCTTCATGGTTGACGCTGATAGGCCCCTCCCTTAGGTATCTTGAGCTGCGAATGGACAATCTTGCTGAACAAGAGGTCTGCAATGAACGCCCTTCGAAATTGGATTGCTTAACTGCTGCAAAGAATTTGGAGTCTTTAAAACTTTGGGGAGTCTTAATGACCCGTTCCCCCAAGTGGGATGTCTTCCAGAAACTCAAGAACCTTGAAATTGTTGGTGCAAGGTTGGAGGATCCTGCGCTGTCAACTGTGCTTCAGGCCTGTCCTAATCTGACCAAACTGTTGCTGCTTGGTTGCGAAGGAGTCGTTGCAGTTTCAATTGAGTTGCCACATCTGGAGCAGTGTAAGCTAGACTTCTATGGCTTGGGCAATTGCTCATTTTCTATGAACTGCCCAAAAATTGAGGTCCTTGAGGTGCAAGGATGTAGTTGGATTCGGGTTCAGAAGACAAAGCACTTGAGGAATCTTTCAATTGCCAATAATGCAGGTAACAATTACCTGTGATGATTTGAAATATGAAATATATTGGGCGCATTTTGCTTCTTCTCTTTCTCTAACAGACAGTTTGGTGAGGCTGAGGATTATTGTAGGGGCTCATTTGTGTTTTTGTGTTTTCTGGTATGTTTTCAGGGAGAGTCTACATGGTTGATTTTGAAAAACTTGTGGCTCTGGAGTCCTTATCCATTAGGGGCGTCCAATGGTGTTGGGGTGCAATAAGCAGTATGCTGCAGTGGGCAAGCGAAGTAAAGCACCTCTATATGAAGGTGGAATTCACAGGAGATTTCGAGACTCTTCAACCCTTTCCAGAGGTTGACTTTGTTGATTTTTTTAATAATCATCCAAAGCTGCAAAATTTTGACATCCATGGAGCCATGTTTGCAGCTCTTTGTCAGAAGAACAGTCTGAAAAATGTGAGTAGATACTATTTGTAATTGTATTTTATTTTTTTATTAAGTTCCAAGAAAATCTTCAAGTTTTTGATCGAGTTGAATTTTGTTTTTTGTCAGGTTGATTCAGGATTTCTAATTCCTTGTCTGGAGTCAGTGGTGATCACAGTGCGATCACCACTGAATGCTGAACAGAAAATGAGCACTCTTGAGTCCTTGTTGAAGTATGGGAAGAATCTCAAGAGCATGGTGATCAAGGTTCTTCAGATGAAGAGTAACCATAGCAGCGCAGATGATTTCTTTGATGAGATATGCAGGTTTACATGCATGAACCGAAAGATAGTTAGAATAGAATAAAGCTTACTTGGGAGTACACTGCTCAGTTCTCCTCTTTTTATTTCTCATCATTCCTTCAATTCTCTGATTTCAGCTTTGACTGCTAATTTTGGTTGGAACTATGATCATTATTCATCGAATGGATTAGATATTCAGATAAAATAAGTTTCTGGCTTTGTCTATGATTATGGTTCTCTTTTATCTGATTGGCATAGTATGTGCTATATTTGCTTATAAGTTACGGTTGTAGCTGTTCCTGTTTGGGAAGTTGACTGCAACTATTCTGCACGAGAGTTGTATGCAACTATGCATACAATGTCACTAAAGGAGGAAACAAAGGCATCTTTGTGTTCTTAGAGGTGGCATGGTTCTTTGCAAACCGAAAGGCAGTATGGATCTCTGTAGCTGCCATCCACCATTGAGTTATCTCATTTGTTAGATATATGGCTACAAACTTTTGTCATGAAATTCAATTAGACATATAAATGACTACTAAAAAATTTGATTTTGAAGTAATTCCCCTCATTGTGCATCGGGTGGAGGTGTAGTGCCTGAATTGCAGGACCTCATAGCATAATATTATGTTATGAAGGAACTCCTTTACCTTCAATATGAAGATGAAGAATCTAGTAGTAGAATTAGTGACTGCCCAAGGCCATATTGTGACTTGCTGCATTAGCATTTTGCAGCTTCCAAAATAGGCGGATAACCATCTTTCGGTCAGAAGTGACGAAGCTTACTGCAACTGGAGAATGCATGTCAACTACCGAGTTAGATAACCCTTCATCAACAGTCAGAATATTTTCCCCAAATTTGCCCAACTTTGTCAGTGAAACCACTAACCGAACGTTAGACACTAATAAGCCCATCAGCACCAACCCTATCACTCATAACTATCATATGATGGGTTTCACATCAGACAATTGCATTATTTGAAGGCACGTGATTTTTGATGAACATCAATTCCCCATGAAGTTTCATTCTTTTACAACCCATTCTTCATCACCCTCAGACCATCATAAATCAATTCCACGTTTGTTTCAACTTCTTGTCATTTATTTCCACATTCCATCTCTCAGTCTGAGCAGAACCAGTACTTTCACCTTGTGCGAGCCACCACAAGCAACAACAATGTTTCTTCGGACTTTGATTCCAATATTCAAGATCCTACTTATACAACAGATGCATTTATTGATACACAACAATTCCAGCTCGAATGGTGTCTCTCTTACAGTCAATGAAATCTTGGGTACTGACTTTTTCTATTTCAGATCGTTTT
Organism: Rosa chinensis; assembly: GCF_002994745.2. NCBI lineage: Eukaryota > Viridiplantae > Streptophyta > Magnoliopsida > Rosales > Rosaceae > Rosa > Rosa chinensis. The sequence goes on along the minus strand of NC_037094.1, from coordinate 43,947,471 downwards.
GTGCAAGACCAGGTAAATGCACCACGTGAAAATGATTTTCACGCTTGTGTACCTGACAATAGGCCACTAGCATCTGATCTCATGCCCACACCAGCTACTACTGGATTACATTCCACTGATATACAACCACCAAGTCTTTCTTAGGCAATTATTTCAAATTATTCCTCACTCTACCTCTTCAATTGTTACTGTCAATGATTATCCCATGGTTATCAGAAGCAAAAACGGTACATATATGAAAAAGGTCTTTTATGCACCTGCTGCAACCACATCAACAGCTTCTGATCATGGGCCATCCACTTTACAAGCGAGCATTAAAGTGTTCAGAATGGCGAAACGCTATATAGGAAGAGTATGATGCTCTCATGTACATGGGTGGATCCAGGATGTATATTTGGGGTGGGCTGAATTTAAGGCTTTCTCATGAGAATTTTTTTTTACTATCAATAATGCTTCTAAGAATCTTGAGGCTAAATTGTAAAGGAATACTAATAGAAATTGATGTAACTAAAGAAAAGAAGAGAGTAGAAAATTGCAAACCAGGGAAAAGGCAATTCTAAGAAATACTAATAAAACATGTCCTTTAAAAAAATAAAAAATAAAACATGTTGTAACAAAAGAAAAGAAAAAAAAAGAGAGCAAAGGGAGAAAAAACTGGGGAAAGCGAAAAAAAGGAACAAAAGAAGAAAATGGGGGAGAAGAAAATGACAAAACAGGAAAACAAACCCGGTTGTTAGTGAAATATCAAGTTAGCTTGCCAACTAAACCAAAGGCCACAACATGAGATTTAGGCACTTATAATGTATCATATATTCAAGGAATTTTGGGTTGGGCTATAGCCTATCCAGCCTCCTACATAGTTACGCCCCTGCTCATGTAGCAAGGAACTTAGACTTTGGTTCCTACGTTACCTAACAAAAATCTTATTAGCTACAAGTGGATCCTTAAAATTAATAAAGGAAAACTCAGACAGTTCCATTGCAAGACATAAAGCTCGGCTGGTGTTTCCAGAGGATTTAGTTAAGAATAAGGTATTGACGATAAGGAGACTTCAAACTTCTAGTCCTGTGGTCAAACACAACACTTTGACTTTCTCTAGCTCTTAGCGCACAATTTGGCTGGAAACTTCACCAAAATGAAGTAAAGGATGCCTTTCTTTATGGCATCTTCCTTGAGGAGGAGGTCTACAGGGCTCAACCCCAAGGTTTTGAAGACACTGATTGTTTATACCTAACATATCATAAGCACTACCACTAGACAAATACCCATGTCTTGTGGAGACATTCTGAATGACATTTCAGATTACTCAGACTTGACTTGGTTTCGGATTCGGTGTGAGCTCGGCTCGTTCTCTTTTAGGGTAGTTTGGTCCTTTTGGAGCCTAGAAACGTTCGTCCCAGAGCCGTGTTATTTTTGGGCTCCACAATAACCACTCCAACTCATATGCTGAAAATTAAGATTTTGTCTTAGTTTTGAGTGATCAAAGATGATCGAGGAATACACAATGGGGTTGGTTTAGTAGAAGCATGCTAGGCTGCAAGGAGGCGAATACTGTAGGGTTTCTCCTGGTAATAAGAGGTCTCTGGTTCGAAGCCCAGCTTGTGATAAAATCCCTTGGGGAGGGGCCATACCCAAGTTGCTCCCAACCTCGGAGTGATAGATCACTCGGCCACCATTTTTTTAATAAAAAAAGATGATTGAGAAATCGATTGGTATGAAGGCGAGTGCTGGACCAAAAATTTTTTTTTCAAAGTTTTTTCCTTTGTTCTTATCCAATATATATATATATATATATATATATTTGTAGTTAATGCTGCTGTCACAGATAATTAAAGATCAGAGAAGAGACAACAATCAAAAGTATATAAGGGGTTCGTGTTGTGTCAAGGTGTTAAATGCATTACAGTAGACAAACCAAAACCCAATCCATATAATAATCGTATCAAAAATATTAACCCAGACCCAACCCATTTAATAATCTTGTCAAGAGTACAAACTCAGACCCAACCTGTATATTAAATGAGTGACCCGTGATGAGCCAGCTAACCTATTTATAAATAAGTTGTGTCAGGTTTGAGTTCCATGACTCATTTAAACTACCAAAAAAGGTCACCATTTGACCGATTTAAGACATTGAATTGAAAAATATGCATGAAGTCTTGAGATACTAGTACATATCTTCACCACTTAACGCATTTAAGACGTTAAACCCCTAAATATTTAAAATATTACTTACTTTTAATGGGTCTTGTAGATGAATTACATATAACTGGACTCGATCTTTTTTAATAAATGGGCTACACGGGTTCATAACGTGTTAGCGAATTGACATGCAAATGACCCACTTTTTAATCACGCAGGTTCAACCCGCTTTATTTCGTGCGGGTTTCGAGTTGTGTTATTAGGTCTTGTCTGAATTGACAGCCCTATTAAAAACTGAGTTTGAAATGAAAAATGCAATACAGAAAAACTAGGCTTTTTTGTACGTATGAATTTAAAAGGTAACATAACTTAGCATAAGACCAAAAGCGGACCCAAATTTAAAACAAATAAATGAAATTTTTTAATAAAATGCATGTAGACAACTCGTCAAACATTTCCGTTGCATGATATCTATACCCAGATATTGTAATAACTCACTTTAATTACCATTTATATAAAATCCCGGCCCTTTTCTCCAATACTTGGACATGACATCTTGAGGCTTTTGAAACTCAATGAATAATGGCCAATTCTCAGGTAAAGTTAATTTTGATTTCAATTCATAAACATCATACCAACCTAACAATGATTTGGTCCCATCAATGCATGCATAAGCCCTCATTAAATTTCACACCTCAGGCACACCAATAGAATATATCTGTCTCATTTAAAGATTAGATAAAGTTTTTAGATCAGGACACAACTCTTGGAAAATTGGATTTAGGTACCCCTCTGCCAGCACTATATATAGCAAACCTACTAGTCCATTCCTCTCCACTCCCAGAAAGCAAATCTCTTTCTTTATACCCTTGTCTGATCCTTAGCTGCTGACCTTTTCCTTTGCTAGCTAGCTAGCCATGGCTAGAAGGAAGGTGAGACTGCACTATATTGCCAATGAGAGTTCCCGACGAACGACATTTAGAAAAAGAAAGAAGGGTCTTCTGAAGAAGGTGGGAGAGATAACCACTCTCTATGACATCAAGGCCGCGGTGATCATCTACAGTCCCTTTGATGGAGAGCCGAAGGTGTTCCCAAGTCATCCAGAAGTCCACGAAGTGCTGACGAAGTTTCGAGATATGTCGCAGATGGACAAGACAAGAAAGATGGTCGACCAGGAGACATTCTTACGACAGCGAATCGACAAAGTCCGGGAGCAGATCAGAAAGTTGAAAAGAGACAACCGAGAAAAGGAGATCACTCAAGTCATGTTCGGTTGTTTGAAGGGGAGAACACTCTCTGACCTAGAAATGAAGGATCTGCAAGACCTCAATTTTATCATCGAACGCAACCTCAGGGAGCTTGAAATCAAACAGCGGGATGTCGATGAGCAGAATGCTGATGAGCAAAAGCAGGAGGAAAACCAGGAGAACCAGCTCAACCAAGTGCAAGCTGAATCGATTGTGGTGGAGCTCGGTCTGACGACGAGGAATGCATTTGGGGAGGGAACCAACAGAGGTGTGCAGCAACAACACCACCAAGCCGCGATGGAGTCGCAAAGCATGGAGCAGTGGCAGTACCAAATGATGCAGGTTACAGCTCAGAGGCAGCAACATCAGCAGTTGTTCCAGCAGCAACCATGGTTCGTGGACATCATGAATCCACCATCGCCCCAAACGAGGGACTTCTTGCACCCACTACCACCGCTTTAGCCAGAAGGTTTCGGAGACTACAACATTGAAAATGCTACATGGCCAACCAACTCTTCATTCCGTTTCCCTTGAACAATCTATGGTTTGAGTTTCTTTTGGTGTATTTTTTTTTAATTCCTGATAATTTTCTTTTGGTTCGGTTTTCTTGTATGGAATTTGGGCTGTTTAATTATTGCGGACCATAGTTTGTTTGGGTTTATTTTCTGGATTACTTATTTTTGTGAACTGGAACTGGTTTGTTTTTTTTTTTTTTTCTTTGGACAATTATTGGTTTTGGTAATGTATTTAATAATTGTTGGTGTTTACTTTGTGTTGTGGTTTAATATTGGTTGGTTATGTAGTTCATATATTGTTGCTGTTTTGGTCGGAGTATTGCTCAAACACGAGAATCATATTAATGAAGTCATCCAGAATATGTAGAACAAAAACCTGAACTTGATTGCAGTTGTAAAGATAGGTTATGAATGCAGTCCTAAGAAATCTGATTGCTTATATTAAAGATGAAAGGACTTATTCACTTTCAGTTCAGATTTATTAGTAAAGAAGAAACTTGGAGTATTGAGTCATCTCAATAGCAAGTAGCAAATGTCTTCACCAAATCAACAACTGATATGTACATAGGCAAGTATCAGAATTTAAAAAAAATCAGTTTGTTAAATTCAGACACGTGATGGAATCCTGTAGGTACAAGTATTGACATTCCCATATAAAACAGGAAGGTATCGTTGGGGTTAATGGGTTTAATATGTTTTATTTATTTGAAGATATTTTTCTATGTGTAAAAGTGTGTAATTGATTTCCTAAATATTTTAGGATTTGGTCGATATCTTGTATTAAAAGTTCATTTCCTAATTAAAGTCTAATTAGGGTAGAATCTTGGGGCATTGAGCAGCTGCGTTGGTCAATTATATATTGCAGAAATATACACAGTCAGAGGTGTCACCTAGAGCGCAAGAATATTGATAGTGTCTTGCATGTTTGCTTGAGTTTGAGTCTTCACAAAGAGTCAATACACTTGGTCCATGTATATGTGTTATTGATCATGTTTTCATATGCATAAAAACTCTCTTGAGATTAGTAGAAAGACTGTGAAGAAAGAAGAGCAAGATCGTGTGATTGTTCAAGTGAAGGAGTCCAATAAGATAGACAAACTTTGTGTTAGCTTTTGTCTAAACATTGTAGCCGAGCGAGTGCTATTCAAGTTTGTAAAAGAACATATCCTTTTTAATAAGATGATTCTTATTTTGGGCTCTCAAGAGTAAGAGCCCCGCAGTGTTTTTAATCTCATATTTGAGGTTTTTACTGCGTGACCAAAATCTGTGTTCAGTTTGCTATTTTGGTTTCTGCTGCCCAGTAAGGATTGATCCGTGCACTGCAATCCCCATTTTCTAGAAAAACACATTCTGTCATTGTATTTTCACTTGGTATCATAGCAGGTTCTAAAGTTTTTTAGTTGATCCGTGGTCAAGGATGGAACGTGAATATAACATAGCCTCTAGTTCTATAAATTGCCCCCGTTTGTTTGATGGTGAAGGTTACTCACAATGGAAGATCATGATGAGGGCATTCCTCAACTCTCAGGATGAAAATATGTGGAATATAATTGATACTGGATGGGAACACCCAACCAAGGCAGAAGACTCAAAGAAAGTAGAAGGGACATCTGCAAAAGTTCTTAAGTCTAGGAAGGAATGGACAGAAGAGGAGGCTCGAAATAGAAGTTGTGATTTCAAGGCACGGAATTCCTTATACACAACTTTATCCAAGAAGGAGAGGGTGAGAATCAGCCACTGTGACACTGTAAAACAAGCATGGGATCTTCTTGAGGTCACTTATGAAGGCAACAAAAAGGTTAGAGGCCAGAAACTTGAGAGACTTGTCTTAGAGTTTGAAAACATGCAAATGGGGGAGGATGAATCAATATATGACTTTCATGCTCGTATTATGAATGTGATAAGTCAGTGTCACAGTCTTGGTGATCCTTTTGAAGAGCATCAGATTGTCAAGAAAATTCTTAGGTCTCTTTCATCAAAGTTTCAATAGAAACAGACAGCTAAAGAGGAGACTCAAGACCTGGACACCTATTCTCTTGACGAACTTATAGGTAATCTCAAAACCTATGAGATGAGGATCAAGCCCTAGAAAAAGGTAAAAAATATTGCTTTCTCTTCTGTTAAAAAGAAAGATGACGTTGATGATGATTATGTGGATTTATCGCTGTTGACAAAAGAGTTCAAAAATTTTCTGAAAAACAAAAAATCTATTGGAAACTCTTCGAAAATTGTTCCTAACAAACCTAAATGCTTTGACTTGGACACCTTGCTGCCGATTGTGGCAATAAGAGGTATAATTTGCGGGGAAACAAGGCTCTAGAATCTACTTGGAGTGATAGTGATGAAGGCTCTCAATCCGATGGTGAAGAGGTAAATCTTGCTCTTACTTCCTCTTTTGATTCTGAATTATCTGATGTTTCTGATTTAGAAGATGATACTCTTGATGAAGAAACAAATGAAAAGTGTAAGCAATTGTATAATGCTTCAAAAATTGTTCTTCGAAAAAATTACAAACTTGAAAAAGAAGTTGAATCATTGAGAGTGGAAAAAGAAAAAATTGAGCAAAATTTTGAAATTTCTTTGAGAGATTGGGAAGAAGAGCGTGCTAACCTTGTTGATAAGATTAATGTTTTGCAGGGTAAGGCCAGGTCTCAAGATTGGGACAAGGAACATGATGAGCTCACTAACGAAATCAAAGTTTTGCAAGTTGAAATAAAAGCTCAATCTAATCTAAATGTTTCTCTAACCCTTGAAAATGAGAAGTTGCAGGATGAATTATTGAGGGTCAAGGAAAGCTTGAACAAGTTCTCTATAGGGTTTGAAAACGTCTCAAAAATGATTGGATTAGGCAAAGCACATTGTAACAAAGAGGGATTAGGATACAATAGTGAGACCTGCAAGCCTTTGAGGTTTGTAAAAAGTGTGGAATGTGAAAGTTCATCAAGTCAGCCACAAAGTTCTTGTGAAAATGGGTTTGGTTCCAAGTTGCTTGCAAAATCAGAACCACGTGTGGCTCACCAAACACTTCAGAAAAGCTCCTCAGTAAGTCCTGACAAACTTTGTCAGCCCAGGTATATTCACAACCCCAAAAACTTTATTCCTACTTGTCATTATTATGAAAAATTAGGACACATACGTCCTAGGTGCAATATGCTTCGCAGGGTTACTCAAAATCAGAGGAAAACGTTGAGAATTAACTCACCTGTCTCGTTGCAAGCTGAGTTGAAAGAAGGTATGAATCTGATCGCTAGGATTGTAAAACTGGCTTCAATCCCCGTGGATTTGGAAACAAAAACAAAGCAGAAGCAAATCTGGATTAAAAAAGGTTCAAATAATCATTTTTCTGCTCATACGGATAATCTTGATAAATGCTTGAGCTTGCTTTCGTTCCTACTGAACACAAAATGGCTAATTCGTTTAGTAGGCCCTTAGACAGAACTCAATTTGGATCTCTTAGAAGCACCGTTGGTGGATGCTCTAAGTATTGATACACTCACTTCGCTTGATCCATTTTGCATGCATTCATGTTGTATGTCTTCATGATAGTATAGGTGCATTTTCTTTACGTTTTTGCATTGTTAGGTTCAGTTTCTGGAAATTCAGGATTGAAATGGTGGTTTGTATCTCCGAGTGTCTGACAGATTATTTTGAACTTAGATTGACAAGGGTCGTACTCTTTTCTTTAAATCTATGTGCAATAAGGTGCCTAGCATGGTTTGAATATGTTCTTACATCACTCTGTAATGTGATGGTGTTGAATCTGTGTGATGGTGTGGAATTTGAATTTTTCGAGAAGCGTTTTGACGTATCCTAAGTATGCCTCCAACTGTTGGTCTTTGGCTTGGAAGGTGTCGTTGACTTGGTTGACGACTAGTTGGGAATCGCTGAATATGTTGACGCTGTCAGCACCGGAGTCGATGGTGAGGAGCAAGCCTGCAATGAGCGCTTCATATTCCGCCATGTTATTTGAGGCTGTGAAATTGAACTTTAACGCGTATTCGATGTTCAGTCCCCTTGGCCCTGTCAAGATAACTCCGGCGCCCAGGCCTTGGCTTAGGCGGAGCCGTCCACATGGAGGTTCCAGTCTGACTACTGTTGGGGCGCTGGTTCGTCAACGGTTATCATTTCTATGTTGGCCTCTTCTGCCCTTAGGTTGGGTTCATCCTGCCGCTTGGTGAGCTCAGCGATGAAATCTGCCACTGCCTGGCCTTTCATGGCGGTCCTTGGTTTGTAGTCAATGTCGAATTTCCTGAGCTCGATGGCCCACTTGCTTAGGCGCCCGGAGTGCTCATGGTTTTGCATTACTTGCTTCAGCGGTTGGTTTGTTAAGACATGAATTGTGTGGGCCTGGAAGTATTGGCAGAGGAGTCTAGCGGCGACAATTAGTGCGAGAGCGAGTTGCTCCAGGGGGGTATATGTTGTCTATGCCCCGTTAATGCCCCTGCCGGAGTAGAACACTGGGAGTTCTTCCTGGGCTTCTCGCTGTACAATGGCACAGCTTACCGCTGATGGGGATACCACTAGGTAAATGTATAGTATCTCACCCTGTACTGGAATACAAAGAAGTGGGACTGCTGCCAAGTACTCCTTCAAGCTTTGGAACGCCGCCTCAAGATTTATGATTTAATAAGTCTTCGAATATAAATATTTGCAGATAAATATTACTAATGAAGTTTTTTTTCTTTCAAATATTGGAATTATTTTAATTTTTTTTAAATAAATAATTAAATTTGAGCAAGAAATATGTATCCATTTTTCGCATTCCGCTTATTATTAAATGAGACAAACAACCTAACCTCGTCTATAATCGTTTGCAACAGACAATTGTTTCTCGCTGAATTGAAAATGTGACGACTTTGGGTTGTCGCAACTAGTTGTCGCCTAATGTGTTTTACTGATTGTCAAAAGCGACAAAATTACACGGTTGTTGCTTATTCAATATGCGGCGCAATTAGTTCCTCGACTAAGAGAACGGCGCCAGTGCGCCGTCGTGAAGTGGTCGGAGGGCGGTGTTCTGGTCGGGTTTCTCCCTCGGGTCGGCGACGCGTTTCTGAGTCAGAGAGTTCCCAGATCTCTCTCTCTCTCTCTCTCTCTCTCGACTATTCTGGACCAATCTAACTTGGTCCTCCTTCCTTTAAAGTGAGATCAATGGTCCAGATCAAGCGGTAGGGAGGAAATGGACGGTCCAGATCACTCCAAGATGATTTTCTAATTTCTTTACTTCCAAAACTTCCAAAATTCGTAAAACTAAGCCCGGGTATCTGAAAATTCCCAGAAAATTCTCACGAGCTCGTCGTGTCGTGCACTTTAATATTGGACTCTTAACTTGAAGCTCCCATTTCGTGAAAATTTTCAAAAATAAATTCCAAGCCTTATAATAATTACCGAGACCAATAACTCAATCTTGACTAATTACACTTTCACTGCTTCAATATCTTCCGGGGCTCATAGTGGCGGTGGGATCTGGTCTTTGCACTGGTCGTATATCTCTTCATATGAGGCTGTGGGGACTGTAAACATTGCGTACCGCTGGGAGGACTCTGTCTGTTTATTACGGTTATCCCCGTGGGATGAGCGATTGCCCTTGTGGTAATGCTGGTCCTTTTGCCGCTTGCTTTGGTAGTTGCTTTGTTGCCACTCTCTATTTTTATCAACTGGCATTGTAGCAGAGGTTTTGTTAGCGGTCTCCTACTGGCTGGAGGAGGGTTGAGTAGACTTTGTTGGCGTTGGCGGTGGTGGTGGGTCTCTCCGTATGTGATGAACTCTGCCTATGCATGGATGACTGCCTGCGTTTGGATGATTGTAATTGAGATGATAGGGAAACGACCCCTTTAGTAATCCTTGCTTAAAAGCTGCCAATGCCATTGTTTTATCAAGATCGTGGCACTGAGATACCGCTGCTCCTGGTGACAAATGCCTTCAATGTTTCCTCTGCGCCCTACTTAACGTTGAACAACCGAGTTGTGTTGTGATGTTCGGCGGCTAACAGGATGAACTGAGAAAGGAAAGCATTTGATAGTGCATGGAATGAGTTGATGGATCCTGGTGGGCATTCAAAGAACCAGCTCATTGCCTCACTATCTAACGTTTCGCTGAACAAGTGGCAGAGGGTGGCGTCATCAAATCCCTTGTTGTTACTGACTTTTTTGAAGGTGTCCATATGGACGAAGGGGTCAGTCATGCCTCTGTAATGTGGCATTTTTGGTGTCTTTGCATGCGCTGGTCTGACGGCTTGCAGCATCCTGACGGTGAATGGACTTGGCCTGGACGCAAAGAGCGGATTTGGAATTGGCACTGGGGCGCCTGCCTCCGCCCGGATTAGCCTTTGCTCTAATTGTTGCATCCTTTCCAGGATTAGGGCGGTTGCGTAGCCAGTGGGCCCCGCTTGGAGGTTCCGTTGCTCCTGCTCCCGCCTGGGGGTAGGCAGATTACCTTCAGTTCTAGCCCTGGTCGCGGAGCGGTTGGTGCGTGGTTGCGACTCTACTTCCTGTTATAGCATTAGTCGGGGCAGGGGAGGTGGTCCCATTCCTAGTAACTCAGGTGGGTTCAGCGGTACTTGCATTTGTATGATTGGTGCGGGTACCAATCCGCCGGTATTAGGTTGACTACGTCTGGTGCTCTGCGATTGCTCACTCTGCGCTGGGTTAGCGTTTGCCTCCAGCGCCTTCTTCAGTTCGTCGAATCTTGACATCAGCGTGGCCACTTGCTTTTGGGCCTCAGCCTTTTCTCTGCGCTCTTGTTTGTGCTCCCTGTTGGCCTTGTGGAGGTCTGTCAACGCCAGCTCATACATAGAGGCGAGGTCCTGGCCCGGTGGGCGACTGCTACCTGGTCGGGCCTCCGATGCAGTTTGAGTTGGCGAAATCTGGGGCTTACCTTGGGGCTCCACGCTCAGGTTGACCGGAGTATTGAATAATCCACGGTTAACGTTAACCGCTGGGTTAACGCTAGTCATAGGGTTGGTGGGATGGGGGTTAGCGGATTGATCCGCTTGCTCCTCAGCTTTTCCCCCGCTATCGTTAGTCATGGTGATTTTTGTGGTGGGATGACCTTTTGTTCAAGGATTCCCACAGATAGCGCCAATGTTAATGTTTAAGATTGAGTGGTAGCCCAAATCTTTGTTAATGCTGGTCCGGTGGGCGGACCGTTACTTGTAATGTTCTCAAAGCTTCCGCTATCTGTCAAATAAAATACAAAGGGCGTTAGAGGGAGACCACGTTGGGCGGTCTTCTCTTATTCGATGCCTACGTTAGTCAATGTATTTGTGTTGACAGAATAACAGTAGGTGAGTAATAAATGCATAATTAATTAGGAGAGAGGAGTGAACCTTTTATAAGTGAGGAAGAGGCTAACCTTTTCTTTGTTTTCGATGTGGGACTGATGCTTCAGTTCCCAACTTCTGATGCTTCAGCTAGGTGATCTTGGAGCGGCGCGTGACTGCGCGTCAGCGGTGATCTGGGGGTGGCCGGGGCTCATATGCTAGCCAGCCTGGCGGTATTTCCGTAGGTCATACCGTTGATAGTTGTTGGTACCGCTGGAGGTAGTATGAGCGTGGCCCATTATAGCTAATTATGCCTGGCAAATGCTCATGTAAGTACACGATGTCTTCCCTGTCTGAACAGAAGATACTTGCGACACATGAAATGAGGTTTGGGACACTGCACCAAATCTGCTGTACAAAATTGAACCTCCCATTGTGCCAAATGTTGGTTAAAAATTTTGACGTTGCCAACTTATGCATCAAGATACACGGGAGGAACTTGACAGTGACTAAGGATGTCTTTAGGCGCATTCACTACAAGAAATCTGGGCTTTTACCCCCTAAAATTTACGGCGTGCTCTGAACGCGCGCCGTAAAAGACTCCCCTTGTTAGTTATTTACGGCGTTCTTTGAATGCGCACCGTAAAAGACATTTCCTTGTTGGTCTTTCACGGCATGCTTTGAATGCGCGCCGTAAAAGACATTTTCTTGTAAGTCTTTCACGGCTTGGTTTTATTGCGTGCTGTAAATAAGATAGGGAATGCAATTATAGGGTGCGCCACAAATTTTGAGATCCCGCTCACATTTTTTCGCTAAATTCTAATCTCCTACCCAATCTCTTACTAAAAAATTTTCACACTAGACTAAACAAACGCCAGACTCTCTATCAGCTATCCCCTCCTCTCTCATATCTCTCCCCCTTCTTCTCTTAATCCTTGTTCTAGTTAATCCAATCATCCAGTTGTCCGGGTGAATGCCTCTCTCTCTCTCCCAAACTAAATCAGACCTAACAATGAATCGATAAGAAAATCTGATTTTGCTTTTGGTGCAGCACCAGAAATCTAAGCACTTTAAGTGCCATGTCTGCCACAAGAAGCTTTCTACAGTTGGAGATATGGCCATTCATGCCCTCCAGGTCCACAAAGAGAACGTCACCAATTATTGCTTTCTGTTATCGATCTAAACCCTAATTTTGACTTTATTGGCTTGCTGATTTTGGTGTATGAAACTATTGGGTTCATCGATTTTTATGTGAAAAATATGATCTTTATCAGTTTTGTGTTGTTGGTATTGGATTGGGTCTTCGAAAAATAGAACACCCATTGAACAAAATTTGGACTTTTGGTCAGTTGTTGTGATTTCTATAATGGGCTTTGGATGAAATTTTTAATTTTATTTTGATGATATTGGATTGGAGAGTCTGTGTGTTAGCTGAGTAGGTTAAGAGCTTAGTGGTCATTGGCATTAATTGGCTGCTAAGTTATCTTAAGTTTCTGGGCAAATTTCATACAATTGTTTATTGACTTTGGCAGCTTGATGCTTGGAATTGCAGTGCTAGTGGGATTCCAGGAGAGAATATGGGTGTTATTATACAATTCCTCTTGATCATGGTCAATCTGGGAGGACAGATAGATCCTTCATGGACTCTGCTAACCTATGCATCGATGACTATTGGTTTTGTAAGTCTCCTATTCACCAGCTCATCTCTTATTTGGGATTATACGGATCTGGGTTTGAGTTTGAAGGTCTTGTTTGGGCCATTAGAACTTAGTTATGTAGATTACAATTGTATTTTGATTTGATAGGTCAGTAGTTTTTGATTTTGTTTCATTTTAATTCATTTCATTTTGATTTCATAGGCTATTATTGCTATTCCGAGAAACTGATGCTAGGAGTGGAGGTTAAAAAAGTTTTAGTGCGTCTCTGCTTCCCGTGGCCAATCATAGATCCCTGAGATCATTATTTGTGCGTCTCTACCCTTGGATTACATTATTTGTAGCGAATAAGTCCGAAAATTTGAGTGATAGTGCACTGTCTCAGTTTGCAGCAGCTGGAGTTTTCCTATCATGGCTGCTGATCACAACCCCATTACCAGTGTTTTCATTCTTTTGGCATCTTCTTGATCCCAAAAAACAGTGGAAAGAATCTCTCGTTTTCAGTTTTCATTGAAACCCAATTGCTTGCTTTGAATGTGAATGGTGTTGTTTCCCCACCAGTACTGAAATAAGTCATTTAGTGAGTTTTTAATCTTATTGTTCATATCATAAAGGATTGGGTTTTGCAGTTTTTATGAGTTACCTATCTGCTGAAAATTAATGCATTTGATATGGTAGGTTCACTTGCTGATTAGAATCCTGCATCTGCTGTCATTCAAATCTTTTGGTAAGTTGTTGATTCTATTGTTGGCAAAGGATTCATCTTTTATCTGATTGTTTTGGAACCATTTTACAAAAAACCCATCATCTGGTTATTTCATTTGCTTCTGTGAGTGCTTTGTTCAATTTCTTATGCACTCTTTTTCCTGCATTTGATAATTGGGTCAGGTATATGGTGTTGGGAGTAAAATTGTGGCTTCTACTGTTCTATTATTCTGTATGGTAGTGTTGTTGATAAGCTGAGTTAGAAAGATGCTTTGAATTGAGTTCTAGTGGAGTCAAATTATGAGTGCTTTGTGTTTTGTTTCAATATTTTTGTAGCACTGGTGTGATTTTCTGCTCCTCATGTATCAGCAGAACCTTAGATCACCACATTGTTTTTTTGCTTTAGTATATTCTTGTTTAATGGCTACTTCTTTCCTTGAATCAATTGCATCACTCCTATCTTTCATTATACAGGCTAAAAGTCGGGTTTGAACTTACATAATTCTGCAGATCTCTTTTAATTTTGCTTACATTTATAAATCCCTTGATGATTTTGGTGTTCAGGTGCAAGGAGCAAAAGACAGAACTGCCATGCCGGGTATTTGGCAGTGGAAGCTCGTTGAACTGATACTCTGGCCTGGATCCAATATCTAAGGCTTTGTTACTTGTATAGGGATCCATCATTTGCCAAGTCAAAACCAGTTTTGTTGTTGTGCTGTGCCGGAATCATGGCAACCCTGTTACAGTCTGAGTCCAGACGCTTGTATTCTTGGTGGTGGGAGGGTGGTGGGATAGTCACATTAGCCCAAAATGGCTCAGGAAAATCTTACAGGTCTTGATACTTTCCTCCCAGTTACTTGGTTATCTATATACCTCATAGAAGCTCCAATTTCTATGCTTCTCTTATCACATAGGTGCTAGAATTTAGGATACCAGGCATGTGGAGACAGTGAAGTAGTCTCATCATCTTATACATCCAACTCTTCTCACTAGTCAGCAAAAATTTGCCTTCTAGACTTGAAATAATAGCAAGGAGTATTTGACTTGGTCCAAATTTTAGTTCTCTGAATCTTTGATAGGAGCATAAAATGCGACGTTTATAATGTTTAAACCCTATATTTTACTAAGTTACTTCCTCTATCTTGATCAATTTAACTTAGTTAGTGTTTTGCAGGTGTAAATGGAGTCTCAAAGTCCAAAAATGGCTAAGGAAAGCACAAGTGGCGCAGAAATGGAAAGAAATGAAGAAATGGAAGTTCTCCTAGTTTGACTAGGAAAAGGAATCCTAGTTGGAGTAGGAATCAGAAGCTGACTTGGATTCAAACTCTTAAGTCGCGGAAATTAGAAGTTCTACTTGGACAGGGAGACCCAATTCTACTCAGATAAGGAATTCTAGTGTGACAAGGAGTCCCTGTTGGATAAGGATTACTCAAGAAGGTTCCGGAAGAGTGTAGAAGAATCGCAGAAAAGAAGTTTGTATTCAACTAGGAAACCTACTTGCATATGGAGTTCTACTCATACTAGGAGAGCTATGGAACGTTCATGAAGCATCTAGATAACTCAAGAAGATCATATGCCGTGCACATGGAAGAGGAAGCAACAAGAGATTCGAATTACAAAGCAATGTGGAGTTTGGACTTCTTGTTGAGTATGGATTGGAATTTCCATGAGATTCTTGAGGGTTCTTGAAGGTTCTTGACTTTTCTACTTCAGAATAGGCGTGGAAGGCATGTGAGAGGCATGTGATGCAAAGGGAAATCGAATTGGACTCAACTTGTGCATTAAAAGTCAAATCCATTACAGATTCGGAAATCTGCCTGTGCAGATCAGTCAACTTCAACGGAGTGTCATAAATTGCTCAGAGCTCAGAAAATTATGATCTTTATATGTTGGAAAGCTAAAGATGTCTAGTTTCCAGAGCTTTTTACAGCTTGTCGATATCTATTTTTTAGAGGAAGTTATGATCATTTTAGTTGACTGAGGTCAATCCTGCCGGAAATCTGTTTTGAGCCAAAGAAGTCCTCAATCAACACGAACTAAGAGAAACCAAGTAGAAACGAATTGGGAGTTCCTTGAGACGTTCTTCTATATATACCTTGTGTATTATACGTTCAGGGGTTACAGATTATTCTCCACAATTTCGTTTCTCACCGGTTTGCTCTTGAGTTTCAGGTTTTCGCATCTTGCAAGTTCTAGCCGTGCCATCCTCCATCCATTGCCGTGATCTTCACTTGTTGCCGTGCTAAGGAGCTGCTTTGGACCCTTGGGATGTGAATAAGGGTTGTTCATACCATCTTCATCATGTTTGTCCCTCGATTTTGTAACTTGTTTGATATGCTTTCTGTTTTTAATATTTTCTATGTAAAACCGAAACCATGAGTTGATACACTGATTTTTGAATGTATCTTTGATGTTCTTGTCAATGTTTGATGTGATTGTGTGTCCTTTGTCTTGATTAATTGCCGAATATGGAATGATAATCTGATTTTTGTGCTTCATTACATGTTAACGATTCACTTGGTCTGTAACGTCCCGTACCTCAATTTACCAGTTTACTAGTCATTTGGACGGTAAACGACAATTACTTTCACTTTTTACTTTGTTTCGATACTTTTAGTGGCCCTAAAAGTTGACTTTTTGTTCGGGTCAAAATTTGAGAAAATGTTCTTCATGAAAGTTGTAGAGAACGTTAAATCGAGCGCGTGCATATGTGGTACGTAAAAATTGGAGTTCGTATGTGAAAGTTACAAGCGAAATAGTAAAGTTATTGTTCATTGGTAGAAAGTATAAATTTGAATTTATACTGTTGGGGGCTGGTAACTTTCTTTTCCTCTCTCTCTCTCCTCCTCCCCGCTTTTTCCTCTCTCCTTCGGCGATCTGCAGCTCCGGCCTTCTCTTCTTTTCCGGCCACCTGGTGGTGCAAGCTTGGTGTCAGTAGACTCGTCTCCTCCTCCTGGACGCGCCTGCGGTGATGAATCGTCGAGTTTTGGCCGGAAAACGGCAAACTAAGGCCGAGAAGTTTACTGTAGCAGTTTGAGATTTTCGTCGATTTCCGGCGATTCCGGCCATCTCCGGCCACCAAACTGGCGTCGACGGATCGGTTTTTGCCAAGGATCATTTCGCCCCTATCCTCGAGTGAAGATTTTCAGTGTGGAGGTCGAATCGAAGATTTCAAATCCTAGGGTTCTTGGGATTTTCTGGAAAAATTTTCACCGGCCGGTTTCGACTGTTTAAAGGTAAAATTGGGTTGTGTTGTAGTTGAGAAAATCGATCAGTGTGTTGAGTAGGTGCTGCTGTCAAAATATGGTGGCCATCGGAGGTAGTGGCCGTCGGCGAGTGGGGCCCATGCGCTGCCACTGTTGGCGGCGCGTGGAGGCGTGTTGGGCTGCGTTTTAATTCCAGTTTTTAGCTCATTAAATCCTATAAATATTGTAGAGCTTGTATATGAAATTTGGTGAATTTTGGAGAAGCTTGGAATTAATTATGAATTTTTGAAGTTTAGGGTTTCGATTATCGAATTACGAGAATCCGGCAGTCGGATATCTCTCGGTTCTGCCTTGGAACCTTTAAATTAACGAATTGGTATTAGTAATATCTTTTGGGTTGCATCCGAGGAGAAGTGGAGATGTTATTATAAGGAATGGATTTGAGGAATTGTATTAATTTGTGGAATAATTATTCACGGAATATATTATGTACAGGGTGACGTACCGAGCGATTGCTCGACGAAGGAACTCATATGCGTGATCACCGGAATAGTACTGTGAGTGGACTTTTGTTTTTAAGCAAATGATGCATGCATTTGTTTATTTGAATATGCTCTAATTATTTATCAATTTACTTTTTCGAGCATATGGTTATTTTCGGAAATGGATTTGGTTATATGATTATTTGAAGATTTTATGGCGTGCGGGGTCACGTCATTGAAATGTTTATTTTTCTCCTATTTATTTTATTAATGAGATTTTTGAAAAGATTGTTGAAATGGGATTTCGATGGAATATTAGTTCCTTATTGAACTTCCTTGCTGATTCATTATTGACTCGAGAATAATTTTGGCGTGTGGGACACGCCGTTGAGTTATCGTTTTACTTCTTATATATATTTATCGACTTTTGGGTTTTGGCATTGGGAATGCCTTAATGATGATTTCGAGATTTTCTGGAATATTATCGGAAATGAGATTTCCTAAAGAAATTATAATGATTTATTAATTCTCGCCCATTTGTTTATGATTTCGAGACTATTTTGGCGTGCGGGGTCACGTCGTTGAATACATGGATTTTATCTTGAGAGATTTTGGAGAAGCCTTATGGATTTACGGATTTACTGGTTTTCGATGGTTTCTCCTCACCATACGCAGGTCATGTGATTAGGTCTCCTCCTCACCAACTTTGTGTTGGTGAGTGGCAGTTGAGGTAGCTTATTCTCCTCCTCACTTACTTTGTGTTGGTGAGTGGCAGTAGAGGTGACGTATTCTCCTCCTCACGTGGGTGGCAGTCGAGGTAATGTTCTCCTCCTCACACAATCTATGTGTGAGTGGAAGTCGAGGTTATTAGTTCTCCTCCTCGCACAATCTATGTGTGAGTGGCAGTCGAGGGTAGGTAGAGCCTGGGAGGCTCCATTACCCGTATGGTGATATTTTTTTCCCCATATCCTATCATTACTTGACTAGCGGGGCCTAGTCTGATTTCCGTTTAACCAGCGGGGCTGGTCTTATTCTGTTGAGTATCGGAGTTTCCATCCTTCCTTTTAGTTGTTTGGGACTAGCGGGGCTAGGCGGTTTTCTTGAGCGGAACTCCTTTTGTTTCGTTTTCCGAAATCAGTGCATGCATCGGGAGATTTTTTTTTTAATAAATTAAATGTGGGAAAGTATAAAATCTCTTTTGTTTAAAATTGCTTATTTTTGTCCACTCACACTAACGTGTTTTCAATACTTTCCCCTGGGCCCTTTGGTTTCAAATGCCCAGTTTGCTGGCGAATTAGTGAGGTCGGACATACACGGAGTTGAGGCATAGTCAACAGCATGGCTTCCGCGTTTGCCTTTGAGTTAGGTTGTCCTTATTTACCTTTTTATTAGAATTACTCTGATTACCTATGGGATTTATGTTTTTCAAGTTGAGGTTTGTGTTTTGTGAATTGGAGATTGATGTTGAGTTGGGGAGCAGGGTGGCTCCAGAAGTATAAGGATGATTTGATTTAGAAGTGTAAATGCTTTCTACAGGTTTTGGGTAGCCCATTTTAGGGGAAGTTCCGCCAAATTTTTGGTAGAATTTCTTCTAAGATGGGCCCCTAAGGGCCACTTCGGATTTCAAGGTGAAATCCGGGGCGGGTCCTGTCATGGTCTGACAAACATAATAGGAAGACTTGCATGTAACTTGCTAGTAATTAGGTTTGATGCTTGGTGAAACCTAATTCAAATAAGTAGTAAAGACTTGCTTTGAGTCGAAAATCAGATTATGCATGTGATGATAATTTTTGACACTCTTAAATTTGCATGTTTATTAATTCTTTCTTGAACTTAATGATTTGAAAACGGGATTTTTCAACACAGTTGCTTTGAGTGTGTGATATCGAACTTTTCAAAATAAAATTGATTTGGTGCTTTGCTATTTCGATTTGACTTAAGAAAGAAAGTTAAAAGGGGACAATGGTTGCTTGGATCTTTGTGTTCTTGGTTGATAGCTTTCCATGGTAATTTAAAAGATTAAGGGATGCATGAAAATATTGATCTTGATGAGTTCTTGATAAGTGTTCTTCGAAAATTCTTCTTTTCCCACCTATGTAAATAAAACAATTTTAATCTTTTACTTGTTTTCGTAAAATTCATAGTTTAATCTTCAAAAAACCCCCCATCTTTATGTTTCCTTTTTGTGTAAATAATTAAAATTAACTTAGAATTTTTAGGTAGCATGTTCATGTAAATAATAAAATAAAATAAAATAAAAAAAATGTTTCTAAAAATTCATGAATAGTGTCTCCGTGAATAGTATTATGTGTTATTGTATTTTAAGAATTAATTTTGATGTTTGTTGTGAGTTTGTTAGGGTTTCCTTGTTTTATGGGATGCCTTCCTTAATTTTAGGGATTGGTTCCTTGTTTTTAGGAAAAGTAGTTAGAGTTAGTTTTGACTTAGTATTTCTTGTTTGACTTGGTCAATAATTTGTTTTCTTAATAATTAAGTAATCCTAATTAGTATATAACTAGTAATCCTTGTTGTATATGGATTTCTAATGTGATGTGGACTTGTAAAATGTATTTAAGTAGGAGTAGGATTTCTAAACCCATTCTAACTTGGTTTTCTTTGTTTGTTTCGAATTTGATGTCTATATATACTTGTGTATTTCGTTAGTTTCTCATTCCTTGCTCTCTAATTCTTTGTTGTTCTTTTGTTGTTCGAAAAATTTATGCATGTTTATAACTTGTTAACTTCTAATTTTCGTAAACTTGTATATGTGTGTTCTTTGATTTTGTAAATTGTATATTCTTTTCTTTAATTTGTTTCTCACATGTTAGCACCCTCAATCCCCTGTTTAGAACGATCCCTGCTTATCTTATACTAACGCTCGACATTTTCAGGGTTTAAATTGGCGAATGCTTTTGCACGTATCAATCTTCTTCCAACTTAAATCCATCTTGTTTAATGACTATGCACAACCAGTTTGTTACTATCTTAGTATTAGGAACTTATTAGTCTCAGTATTAGGAACTTATTAGTATGATTTGGCACCCTTACTCTTATTATCCCTTGTTTTTTAAAGTCTTCGACTCTATACATTCCAATCAAGAAGACTACTTGATATTAAAGAAGAATCAAAATATCTAACTAGTAATGTCACCTCTTCCTGTAATTAAGTGAAAAGGTTCCAATGGTAGCTTAAATACCTTTGTTGGGTTTCCTTGTCTCCTCAGCACGCACACTTGAGCACGTTTTGCACAGTTTTTGCACATAGATGCCACTTAAATATTTTTAAGGTTGCGTTCCTTACTGACCCAACATTTGTTCATACAGATATGGATGCTAAAGTCAAAGCAATGATCAAGCTCATTGAAGAAGATGCAGACACTTTTGCATTTATTGGTAGTTAAAATCTATAAAAATTGAATATGAACTTCAGTTTATTGAATGTGAACTTGTACTACATAAGATCTTTGAATCTGATATAGTTGAAATACTTGTTCACCATTTTTTCTTTAAAGGATGAGCTTGTTGCCAGCTTTGCTGAAAGCATGGATAAATGAATGACTTCAGTGGTGTGATACTAAGTCTTACAGATTTGATTTTGTACTCGTCTTATCTAGTCAAGTGTAAGAGATATATGTAGTGGCAACTGTTAGGGATGAAAATTTTATGAAGTGTTTCTTTTACATTCAGCTTCTTATATAGATGATATGAGGGTAATATGAATATGACGTTTGAGCAATCTGATTTTTTTTTTGTTTGGAAAGACCTCATTTACGGCGCGCAGAGTGCGCCTTGAATAGGAATTCAGTCATTCTTTTACGGCGTGCAGGGGTATGCCTTAAATAGGAGGTCTTTTACGGCGTGCATTGTGGGCCGTAAATGACCTCAGTCACATTGTGGAACCACTTTTACGGCGCGTTAATTGTTCTTTTATGACGAATTTTTGCGCGTTGTAAAAGACATGTGGTCTTTTACGGCGCGAGCTTTTACAGCGTGTTTTTGTGCTCCATAAATAGGCTTTTACGGCACACATAGTGGGCCGTAAAAGACCAATTTTGGTGTAGTGATTATGAGAGTCAGAGGTGGAGGGTGTGATGTGGATTTTGAAGGAAGCACCGTAGAGCATGAAATTTTGGAGCTGAAGAGGGAGATATCAGGGAAGGAGAGTGAGATAACCATAGGTGGACTGAGTAGGTTGCTCGTTGAATTTGAATTCGTTGATGACATATATAAGGTCGGCTTTGCCTTGTATGCCCTAGCAAGTTTTTTATGCCCGGTAACGGGAACCCACGTGGATGAACAATACCTTATACCACTGAAGGATCCAGGTGCACTGTCTTCCAAAAACTGGGCAAAGCTTGGATTTGCCAAGTTGGTTGAAGGGGTGTCATCGTTTTAGGCGCTGCATTATGGTGTAGTAGGAGGTTGCATTTTGTTTCTTCAGTTGTTCTACCTGGACATTGTCGGTAACGGGATTCTACTATTTCCTAGGATTTATAAGCCGGTGATGACTCGGAGCAAGAAGGAGGTAAAGAAGGTTCTAGAAGAAGTTGAGAGCGAGGGCGGATTTAGATGCGAGAATGTGCGTGTAACGAAAAAGAACATCTTTGACTCGACCCATCAAATGTCGGGATCTGTTGATACTAGTACAGGGATAAGAACTACTGTAGTGGAGGACTTGTCAGAAATGAGGTTTGATGTAGGTACTGTTAGAGGGGAGATAGAAAATCTGAAGTCAACGGTTGGTCGTTTGGAACCAGACATGGGCCGTTTGAGGAGTGCAATTTTGACGCTAGAAAAATCTCTTGGCCAACTAAAGCCAGAGGGTATTGGCCACATTATGGCAGAGGTGATTAAGGAAGTTTTTGAGGACCTCCATAAGGAGTACACTAGTAATGAAGAGAAGAATGGTTTTGTCACTGGTCAGAAGCAGCACCAATGGACGAGGGCAAATCATCCACAATCTTGGGAAACCTCTCTGTAGGCTTCAGTTGGACACATTCAGAGGTTCGAGCCTTCTGCGAGTACTCCAAGAGATAACACGAGTTGAATTCATCAAAGGTAGGAAAATTCTGACCACAAATCCTCCACAAGACAAGCATCCCCATGATTTGCCTCATAGTGTTTGGTGGGATCTGACCCACAACAACATTTAAGCAAGCTAACAAATACTGCAAAGCCTCCTTCAAAGGGAACGACAGCCCACAACGAAACTAATACTCGTACACTGTGGTCCAACCAGTAGGAGGCTCACTAGCCACCTCCCCTTCCTACAACGGTCTCAGCTAAACATCAGGGGATATACCCTAGTTCACCCTGAACTCATTGAGTTCAGTCTGGATCATGGAACGCCCGAGAGGATCAACGTGGGTCTTGTTAGAAAGGGAGGGACCCAAGCCACCAACACCCGTAGCCACATTAGAAGGCCTAACGACATCTACTCCAATGGTGTGGGGCCTAGTATCACCCTCTTCCCGGTTATCCATCTGCAACTCCTGCAACAGCTGCTCGGTATCAATACCTTTGTAAGCCTCACTCGAAGAACCAGATAGCTGAAATCGAGCCAAATCCAGAGAATTAGTAGTGCTACTGGTAGAACCACTCAATTCCGAACTCACCTCTTCACTGGAGATGAGTATCGGTCCTTCGCCAAAAATTGAAAAAGGCTCTGAGATGATAATACTATACTAAAGTTATCACAAGCCACAACCCGGGACATATCTATATTTCAAAGGCCATAAACCCATACCCAGAAACCCATACTCCACAAAAGAGGCATGTAAAAACAAAAATAAACCCAGAAATGACGACCTCCCCCATAAATATCTGATACAAACCAAAAACATCACACCCAAACCACATCAAAAGCATACTATCTATTACCAGAAACCGATCCAAACATGCATAGAGTCATAAACATAAGGGAAAGCACGAATGCAGAAAACGACAAGCAACATGATCTAAAGGAAAGTAAAATCATACGTACCTAAAAAAAACACCGGTAAAATGACAGATCTACAATACAGAATACGAGCAGCAGATCACCGAAGTAACACTCACAAGAACAAGAACAAATCCAAGCACTCCAAATTTCTCAATACTCACACTAACACGCAGAAGAACACAAGACCAAGATCTATTTGATTGAGACTTCCCATACATACCAACCCTTTTATAGGCAGACGATCCCAGCAAACCATCGCTGCTGTTTGGCAACAAAAAAGGACATGTTCGCTAGGATCCTGACACGTGTCCAAAAATTGACCCTTTGTATAATTCCTGTATGCGAGCCGTCACGTCGGATACACAAACCATTAATGAGGGGTTACAAAAGGGAAAAGACTCTTTTCACAAGACCAACAAACCCCAGAGCGACACGTGCCTTCTACAGATCCCTATCACATGATGCAATATAGACCACCAAAAGACAAAATAACGGATTTAAATACGAAACGCCAAGTATATACTCCACAACATTGGTAGCACCCACACAGTGGGCCCAGTCCTTGACTCCTCTTCCTGGGGATTTGGGGGACTAGGGGACCAGGGAGTAGGCAATAGGCCCCACGGAAAGGAACTCCCAGTGACCATCTTGCCATACACTCCTGATGTTTGTAAAAAGGGCTAAATACTGACTACTACCCTGTAGTTTGGGTTTAAAATCAATTCAGTCCCTAAACTTCTAATTTCATCAAGAACACCCCTACACTTTCAATTTTGATCTAATAGGTCCAATTTGTTAGTCTTCCAACAATTGAGTCATTTAACTTGTTGACGTGGCTCATATATGGCCTATGTTTTATGATGTGGTGTTGAGGTGGCCTGCATAGTCAATTTTGGAGTGAGTTCCACTATTAGAAATCTATCAAATAAATAGTTTTTCAACAAATAATCAAACTATAACTTGCACTCATAATAGAATATTAATGAATTAGACCTATTAGATCAAAATTGAAAGTACAGGGGTGTTTTTGATGAAATTAGAAGTCCAGGGACTGAATTGATTTTGGACCTAAACCACAGGGTAGTAACCAGTATTCAGCCCTTGTAAAAAAAACCAACTCCCCACTAAAGAGGACTCTTGACCGGGGATTTGAGGGACTTGTTTATACCACATGAGTGCAAAGGTGCAAATATCAGAAATATATGGCTCAATAGCCACTGAAAGCAATGAAAAGATTTCCAAAGACGACAAGATATGCGCCGAACACTATTCACCCAGCCCTTTACATATAAGGGAAAGCACTCCCACATCGAAGAATGATGAGCAAGTGCTCTGCCCAACATCTCCTATAAAAGGGAAAAATCTTTCCCAAATAAGTAAGTTCACTATTACACTCTATACTTTTCCCTGTCTTTATCTCACAAGTAAATACTGATTTAGGCATCAGAGGGTTTTAGACTGGCAACCCCGGCCTCCCTCTAACCTATTTCGGTGCTGACAGGTATTGGGATAGAGCTTCCAACCTTTTCGACTTTGTAGATAGCGACTCCCGACTCCGCATGAACATCTCCCGTAGTGTATGATCGAGAAGTGTGTGATTGCAGGGTACTCAACTTTTCTAAAGTTGAATTTTTATGCAGTTCTTCTTCAAGGTAATATGCTGATTGAGATTTGATTAGATTTTTGGAATTAATTTGTTTTCTTGTGCACACTTCAGATGGTTACTATATCTGGTCAAAAACGATATTCTTGTTGTGGTGAATTTTGTTGACATTCAAGTGGGAGATTGCAAGACAGAATTTAAATTTCACTATAAGTCATATTAAGAGTGACAACTTATTGTTAGTTACAGAACAAGTAATTAGAGAAAAAATATGAATCCTAATCCTTGTTTGATTGTATTTGTGTTATGAATCACACAAATATGATAAGAAATCTAAATAGCTTGGAAACCAAGCAATTAAGTAACGAATAAACTTATAGTGATATAGTTTCGATAGAATTAAGAAGCCTTTTATGGGAAGGACTTTATTAGACTCTTGTATAAGTATAAATACAAGGTCCCTGAGACCTTTCCAAGTACGAGCTTTTAGAATATCTTGCTCCATAGATAAGTTTGCTTTCTCGAAAGGATCTCAGAATATTTTGTTTGCATGCAATGGCTTTCAATTCGCAAGCTGGTAGGTGCCACAATCCAGGTGTATATTGCTTTGAATGGTTGTGAACATGTCTTGCTGTGTTTATTAATCGTGCAGTCTAATATGATCTTTCATTTTTTAGTTTAACATTTCCGACATGGACTAATGCCTCACCTACTCTCGTTATCCCATTATGCTCATCCTCTCAATTGTCCAGCAGCGACACTACTTCTTGGCCTTCACTCAGCGAGGCGAGACCTTCCCACGATCCGATCCCCCGGTAGCCGATACCTACCTCCAAGCACAGCTCAATTGCTCTCGGCAATAGCTCTCTCTCTCTTGGTGTTGGAGCTGCCCAAAAAGCGTCTCGGTGTCAGAATCGCCTAACACACCTCTCGGTGTTGGTGCTTGCTGGTCTCTGGGCACCCATCACCATCTCTCTACTACTCTCGCTAACAAGCAAGGAAATTAATCTATCTCTCTCTCTCTCTCTCTCTCTCTCTCGGTGTTGTGGTGATACTCACCGTTTCAAAAAAAAAAAAATGAAGAAGAAGGGAGACGACGATATCCTCTGGACGCCCTGCATCTTGGTACCCACTCTCGGCACCCAACTATCCACCTCCTCTCGGTGCTGACAATTAAACTTCACTCTCGGCAGCCCTTTCACACCTTTCTCGGCTCCGACCCGAAGACATCTGGATGAGCAATATAACTCAATTGCTTCCGCCACCTTGGAAGCCCCTCTTGGAGCAAGTTCACCCATTGGGTCACCAGGTCACCTACTATTCATTGCTTTTTATGTGTTATTTCACCGTCTGGGTCACGAGCACAGTGTATTTCCTGCCCTGGGTCACCCTGTACAATGTTCTGGGTCACCATGGTGACCTGCACAGTGTATTTCGTGCCCTGGGTCATCGGCACAGTGTATTTCGTGACCCAGAGAATGAAAATATACACTAAAAAGCAGTGAATAGTAGGTGACCCAACGAGTGAACTTGCTCTTGGTGGACTCAATTGTTTGGGGTTTCCACAAGAGCTGGTCACACCAATATCTCTTACACATCCATCAATTGTTGCGTAGCACAACGACACAAACAATGTCTATTTATTACAGACATTGGCCAGTCTTTTATTATTATTATTTTTTATTGGCCCGTCTCTTTATTGGATGCATGGACCAAGCCTAGCTAAGCTGTTGACGCATGTTTCAAACAATCTCAAACTTATTTGACCGAGTTATCTATGTTTAAGCATGTTGCCAGCCAAATGTCCCATTACCACTGTGGGTTACACACCCATATATTACTTGTTAACTGTGGTTTACTAGACAAACATCACAAGTACATTTGCATCGGTTATTATGTCAACCATATATGATTCTAGATTAATTAATTAATCATCTCCTTTCCATTTTGGATGATTTATTTCTATCATGCGTATACGTAGATTCCTTACATGATAACAAACAAAACCTCTTATGCTTTGCTACATTTTTTATCTAAAAGTTGTTGATCATTGCATACTCTAATCATGCTCAACAACGATAGGTACTGTTAATGCTTTAGATTTGGGCGGTAGCCCAAGCCTTTGTTTAACGCTGGTCTGGCAGGCGGACCGCTACTTAGATGTATTGATGACCTCCGCTATCTGTCAAGTGAAATACTGTGAGGGTTCTTTTGAATTAAGCAAGACTAGGCCAAAATTAACTCAATAACTTGATGTTAATGAGAGAATCTTGTGCGTGATTCAGATATTGAATGAGGCTTGACAGCGTGAGGACGGTGTGGGAGCTAGAAACACACTGCGGTGAGAGAATTTGGGGATTTTTGAATTTAGGTTTCTGGAAGATGAGTTTGAAGGGGGGGTTTTTGGGAGGATAATGGCTAAGAGCTGGGTTCTATGCTTAAAGGTTTGGAAGCTTGAAGAGTTGGAGACTTTTAGATGTTGCTAAGCTTTCTGGGTTATTGCTTGATCATCATTTCGGTTCCAAATCTCTCCTTTTATAGGCTCAATCGGAGGGGTGTTATGGTGGCTCATGCCCTTTGGTTTTCTGGGTAAAATGCTTCTCCGATCCTTCAGCTCATACATGATTTCTGCCTTAAAATCTGGGAGATCAGAGCTTTCTTGAGGGATGGAGTCTTGGAAAGAGGAGAAGATCGTTGCAGCCGTGAGCAAAGGTCTCAGCAGAGACAGCTGCGGTGGCACAAAACCTGGAACGAGGCAGAAGGGGAAGCTAGGGGGTTGTGAGCTCATCGTTCAAGGGGGGAGAGGACATCCGCCTAACGGTCGGAAGGTAATCCTTGTTAATTGACAGGAGGGATCAATATTCCTCCTGGATATTTGGGTCGAGTAGTGTGTTTGGCAGCTGCGAGGAAAGGAAAGGAAGCTAGAAGAAAGATCGGGAAGGCTTGACTATCTTATCTCCTTTGGGTTTGGGCTTTTCTTTGGGCTTTGAGTTTTGAGGGAAAAAGGTTGATCCAAACCTCATTTTCACCAATTCGCTATTGGTTTAAATTACCGGGCTTGGATCTCGAGCCCAAGATCGAGACCACCGATGACGCTAAACCAATAGGCGAGCATTATATGTTTCCTTAACCTTCCACACCATACCCACTTCTGCAAGCCCCAGAAATGCGTGGATGTGGCTTGGGTCCACATCTAGGGTTAAAGTCGAGAGATGGGTATAAAATTCTATAGTTTAACAGAATTTTATACAAATTGAGTGTTTATGCTAAAATATGTCACGACGAAATATTTATTTGTCGTGTGATTTTTCGGGTACCAACAAATACAAAGGGCTTCAGAGGGAGACCGCGTTGGGCGGTCTTCTCTTCTCCGATGCCTAAGTCAGTCAATGTATTTATGTTGACATAATAACAATAGGTAAGTAGTTATTGCGTAATTAATGAGGAGAGATCGGAGAAAACCTTTTATAGATGGGGAAGATGTTGATCTCTTCCATGTTTTTGATGTGGGACTAATGTGCTTAAGTTCCCAGCTTCTGGAGCTTTTGATGCCATCTTGACGCGGCGCGTATGTGGTGATCTGGGGGTGAGCCGGGGCTCAGGCGGTAGCTTGCTTGGCTGTGTTTCCGTAGGTCACCCCGCTGGCGGGAATTAGTACCCCTGGCGGTAGCGTGAGCGTGGCTCAATATAGCTAATTATGCTTGGCAAATGCTCATGTAAGTACGTGTAAGTACAGGTACAAACTACACATAATGTGCCATGGCATAAATAATTATTTTATGCCTTATTTGTCATTGCTTACCATTTCATATGGTCAATTCGCGCTGCTGCTACTATATTTCTCACTCTTCTTTAAATGCATACAAACAATTAAATCTTACTACGTGGTCGATTAAACTACTTGAGTGAAGCTGCTAATCACTTATTTATTTTACTGAAAAAAAAGGTGTAATCACCCCAGCGGAGACCCTTCTTATGCACGCAAGAGCTGATATAAAGTCCTGCGCATGGGACAATTTTATTATTTTTTCCAAACTTGCACCACTTTGAAGGGCACCAAATAAGTTTGGAGTCTTGACCATTTACCCAATTTGGGCCTAACAAATTCTCACTTACTCCACTAAAAGATATGTATACCCACTTATCCAATTTAAATATAAAAAGACAAGTTTACCCTTTAAATAATTAAAAAGCCATTTGAGACTTCACCGAACTTCGATCACCGGCCGCCGTAATATGATCACCGGTGGCAGGAGGTTTCCAAAGAGATCGCTGGAGACTTTTATTACCCCTAAATAAATTTTTATAAAGTTTATTGGAGGGCAATAAAATGTTTATTAGCTATTATGGATGGGCAATAAAAAGTTTATTGGGAAGCAATAAAATGTTTATTGAGTATTATTGGGGGCAATAAAAAATTTATTGGGGTGTAGTAAAATAAAAAGCCGGACTCCGATCACCGGTTCGGAGGTTGGCGGAAGTTCTCAAATAGGTCGTCGGAGACTTTTATGACCACCCAATAAATTTTATTGGGTGCAATAATAAATTTATTTGGGGGCAATAAAGTTTATTGAGGGGCAATAAAAAGTTTATTGGGGGCAATAAAAAGTTTATTGGGGAGTAATAAAAAGTTTATTGGGGGCAATAAAAAGTTTATTGGGGAGTAATAAAAAGTTTATTTGGGGCAATGCCGAATTTTGATCGCTGGCAACCGATCATTAGATTCCCACGGCCAGTCACCGGATTCTGGCGGTCGGCGATCGGAGTCAGGTGAAGTCTCTCTCTCTCTATGTGACAAAGGGAGAGAGGGCAAAATTGTCTCAAAAATAAACAAATATTAATAAAAAAATAACTTAGTCAGATATTAGGGCAAAAAATATACAATTTGTTAGGTAAGTGGGCAATCTTATAAAATGTTTGGATAAATGGGGTTAGTGTAGCTTAAATTTGGTTAAATGGACATTTTTCTCATAAGTTTTCTATCTTATGCTCTTTCATGTACTTTGAGCAAAATTGTCACGCCCCATAATTATACATGCGTGAACGTTCAGTCATCAATACAAAATACCTGAAATCTTTTTCCCTTAAACTTACACACATATTGATGCCCTGAACCCTCAAAGTTAATATACACTCGCCCCAAAGAGTTATATATTACACAAGGTTACGAATTAAATTGTCAACAACCAGATAAAACGTAAATGCTCCTCAGAGCTCACTACAACGGAAGTCCAAATAACGGTAAGGTCACAAAATTGGCTTCCTACCGTAAAGCTGCTAGCTCGCTGCCTCGGTTTCAGCCACGATTACCCTAACCTGCAGGATTAACCCCTACATCGTTTGAATGGTGTACCGGGTTGCCACACAACAAACCCGGTAAGCTTTTGCAAGCCCGTATGAGTAACTCAAAACCACACATGCACAACTCGGCTAATGAGGAAACCTGTCAACTCGTAAAAAGGAACACACACCCTGTTTTCCCAAAACAGCACATTCTTTTCCCAAAAGAAACGAATACAAATCACCCCGTGACAAAGTCATATTAATTGAAAACTCTGACAATTCAATATGCATTTCCCAAAAATCACAATAAAGGTCACACCATGACCAAATCATATAAATTGAAACTCTGACAATTAAATATGATACACAAATCCTCCCAGGACAATTAAAAGAAAGAATCCCCGAAACTCCCTTTTAAAAACACATTCCCAAATCAACACAAGTCACCCCGTGACAAAATCATAATAATTGAAACTCTGACAATTAAATATGATAAACAAGTTCTCCCAGGACATTTAAAAGAAAGAATCCCCGAAACTCCCTTTTAAAAACACATTCCCAAATCAACACAAGTCACCCCGTGACAAACTCATAATAATTGAAACTCTGACAATTAAATATGATAAACAAGTCCTCCCAGGACATTTAAAAGAAAGAATCCCCGAAACTCCCTTTTAAAAACACATTCCCAAATCAACACAAGTCACCCCGTGACAAAATCATAATAATTGAAACTCTGACAATTAAATATGATAACCAAGTCCTCCCAGGACATTTAAAAGAAAGAATCCCTGAAACTCCCTTTTAAAAACACGTACTCATGAGCATCAGATAGCTCCCCCCTACCCCCCATGATGTACCATGGCAACAGACTAGAGCTCTAACTGATCGTATCCACAAACCCGGCCAAAGGTGTGAAGTCCCGATATATATGCCTGAGGTCACTCCCAGCAACCCCAAATCCTCAGACCTCCCCGGTCGTCAGATCAAAACCTTTCAAAATGGTCACAAAATTGTCACTCAGGACCCAAAAGTTACTCAACTCACACAAAAGGAGATGTCACCCCGTGACCTCCAATCATCAGACCTCCCCGGTCGTCAGATCAAAACCTTAAATCAAACTGAAAGGAGAAATCACAACCTGTGACTCTCAGATCTTCCGACCCCCGGTCGTTAGATCAAAACATTCAAATCACATCAAAGCAACTCACACCAAATCTTGACACTTTTCAAAACAATAGAAATTCCCAATTCCCACAAAATGTTTCCCGAAGAGTCAAGCCCCAAAACAATAGAATGAAACGCATCAATACCTATTGCTTCAATTCACTCATCAACCCACAAGAATATACATATTCCACGTAAATATATATATAAGTGGTCATTCACTCAGGAAGGCCACTAATACCAACTATAGTTTGCAGTTAACTAAATAACTCTCAAAACAATAAGGTCAACCCGTTCGTGAATGAACTTCGTGAGATTACTCACCTCGAAACTCCTGCTGCGTCTTCAATACAGAACAATGCTGCCAACCCACAAAAATAGCCGTCCAAATACTTTGTCAAGTACCTAATCACAATCGGTTTCCACTTAGTAATAATTCACAAACGATTTAAGTCCGAAACCCCTGTTTTGAACTAAAATCCCCAAAGTGGCGCCAATCGAGGCGAAACCACATCCGAGACCTCCCAAAGTCTCCGGAATACGTCCACGATCGATGTGACCAAATCACAAGTCGATCGGACGTTCAAATCCTCACGGATAGAATAAATCGATCGGTATGAAACTGCAAAAATCATAACAATTCCAAACGAACTCCAAAACTTGCATATTATATATCGAAACGCTCGTATCAACGAGTAGAACATATATAATACCAAAAACAGTTCCTTAAGTGGCCGGAACGCCGCCACAGGCGGTGGCGCACGGCCTCCGGCCAAAACTCAATATTTCACAAAACTCCCAACATCAAAGTTCTTCATCTAAGCATGCTTGTGAACTTTCCTAACTAGCTCGAAGTCAGAAAACAAGCATAAAGGGTCAAAAACTACCTCACAAGCCGTGAACAGTAATCCAATCGAGTTGATCAAAGTTTCACGTGAATCGATCCAAACAACCACCAAGGATCGATCAAGGAGGCTGCTCTGAGCTCAACCAAGAAGACTTGAAGCCTCGCCGACGTCGGAACAAGGATTTCCGACCGGGTCCGAAATTGTCCAACTGCGCCGCCTTCTACCGCCGCCACCACCGAGAATCGGTGCTAGAGGACACCACAGGGACCACTAGACGGAGGAGGCGAACTGATCTGGAAAGTTTCGTCGCCGGAGACTGCTGCAGTTCGCTAGAAAAGTCGGGTCGGATCGTCCGGGTTCGGGTCGGGTCAGCCGGATAATTTCGATTCTGAAGGTGCAGCCGAGAGAGAAGAGAGAGAAAGGAAATGGTTTTCCCGAAAAGGAAACAAATGAAAATAGTAAGTTTCTCCTTCGGGAAACTTCTATTTATACCAAAATGGAAATTCCTTCCAATGGCCATAACTTTCTCATGCGAACTCCGATTTCCGCATTCCACATGTCCACGAATTCGTATTGACGCGCTCTACAACTTTTGTGAAGTAAGTTTTTGGAGAATCTCAACGTATCAAAAGTCAACCTTGAACCCCCCCTAAAGTCATACTTTTCAAATAATTAATTCGTCCGAAACACTTCCGCTCCGTCCACGAGCCACGAAACCGGCCAACAACCATAAAATTTATTCTGGAAAATCATCGGAAAATAAATACGAATTTCCGGGGCATCACATAAATGCCATGCTTTACGTGCTTTAATGATTACTACAATCTAAGCATGCCCACAAAATGCAGTAATTTTACTAGCATATTCATTATGCTAAATGTCGATACCATGTTTTCAATATTCCCATGATTATTAAGCATGCTTATAAAGTAAAAATTGTTATTTGCATTTCCACTACAAGTAGTACAAATTGTTATTAGCATTTCCACTACAAGTACATGCTAAACACTCCTGCCATGCTTTAATTGCAAACCAATTAAATTGTTACATACACACATGTGACATTGATTACATGACTATGACATGGATAAATATTTGTGATCATTATGGGTTTAGACTTGTTTGGATTACGACTCGCTTGAGTATAGAGTGTAGCCACAACTTGCTTGAGCCACGCCCACATGCTCAATACCTATCTGCTCATTCACACCCAACTTGTTCAAACACTATCATGCACACAAAGTTACACATTGAGCTATACTTGATACTCATATACATGAACAAAGCTATTTATGATGCATCTTATTCTACATAATGATTACATATTTTGTATTGCAATTGTTTAGATTCAAATGACATCTCCCAAACAGATCATTTCTTGCTCTCGCCTTGGTAACATCTCATGATACCCTGCCAGGAACCATGAGAAGGTGCACCAATGATACATCTCGGGGCACTTGAGTCCGGCTAGGATAATTGAAATTGGAAGCCGATACCACCTTAGGTCCACTACTTTTACCTTAGAATACTAATAAGGGCTAGCTACTGGTCTTAAGTCATTCGAACTCACGCTTCTACCCTAATCATAAATCAAGTCCCCATTCCTTTCAAACCCAGAAATTCATACATGTATAGGCTCACTTGAGAATCTCTCTCAAACTACCAGTCCATTCTTTTCAGTTAGTCACATCCAAGTTAGTTGTATACATACAACACTGCTCTATGCATTGTATTCTAAAAAATACAATCTTTTACTTCTGTGCTTCATGCGGAAAGCTTGTTGCGATTCGATGCTACTGCATCAAATCTCTTTAACTTCTCGAAGGTCTCTACATAAATTTCCAAAGTCTCAGGCTTTAATCTGTCAACATTATTTCTTTATCTTTCAACATATAATCTTCAATTAGGGTCTCGGTATCCCTGGTAGACGAATCAACTCTAGGTCAGCCTCACGGTTACGCCTCATGATAACACCTCATGGTAGCATCTTACGGTTACGCCTCACTGTCATACCTCTTGGCTACACTTAATGGCTACACATGTCGACTACACTTAATGTCTACACCTCTCGGCTACATCGAAAAACTACACTTCAAGGCATGACGACCTATTGGCAACCCACTCTCATCCTGATTCTCTCTCGTACTTATTCCATCCCTAAGAGAAACCCTTCTTGACGCTACACACCAGTAAACTTGGCAATAGGGCAATAACCAAAGTCAGCCTTAAACATTCTCTATACCAGGGACTTAGGCATGCCACTTATCACCAAGTGGAGATAGCACCCACAATGGACTATCATTAAGCTTCACGCTCTTACCTTGCAGGCACATAAGTTTTACTCTCATGCCTCACAAATCTCTTTGAGTTATATTCACACTTTATGGATATTCCTAGGCTTTGCACTCACGCCTCCAAGGAATATTCGAGCATCATGCTCAAATTGTAACGGTGCATTTGAATTTCCCATTTCGGTCAATTAATGGAAAATTGAATTTTTTGCACTATTATTGATTCCAACAATCAAATTCTTTTCACATTCCATTAATGAGACAATAAGACAAGCTATCACTCGCTCGACACGAGCGAGCTAAACCCTTACATTCTAAGCACTCTCGCCACTTACACCTTTCGAGCTAGAATAGCTCAGTTGGTTAAAGCATATTACTGCATACATATGGGTTAACAGGGTTACAGTTCCTCACACTTGGGTGACTAGTATGGTCACGCGACAACCTCGCTAGCGTAAATAACAATCAATTCTACACTTCGAGCACATGTTTATGCCTTAGCGGCATACTCGGCAAAGTCTCAGTGGCAATCTCACTATGTTAAGGGCATACTTGGCAATACTTTAGCGACAATCTCGCTATGCCTCAATGGGCATACTTGGCAATACTTCAGCGACAATCTCGCTATGCCTCAATGGCATACTTGGAAATGCCTCAGAGGCATACTCGGTAATGCCTCAGAGGCATACTCAGTAATGCCTCAGTTGCATTCTCGCTATGCCCTAGCTGTAATCTCGAGGATGCCTCAGTTGCAATCTCGCTACCCCTCAGTCGTATACTCGGCAACGCCTTAGTGACAATCTCGCTATGCCCTAACAACAATCTTGCTATTCCTAAGAAAAAATCTCGCTATGCCTCAGTGGCATACTCAGCGATGCCTCAGCGGCGATCTCTCCTTGGTGATACCCCAGCGGTAATCTCGCTATGCCTCAGCGACACCATTGAGATCTACACTCATGCCTCAACAACATACCTCGAGCTCTACGCTCATGCCTTAGCGAAACCCCTCGTGCTTTATGCTCATGCCTTAGCGACACCTCTCGAGCTTTCTACTCATGCCTCAACGGCTATTTCCTCACTACCTAAGCTTCCTTCATCTCCTCCCCTACTAGCAGTCTCGATATCGGGTTCTTCAATCCTCTCATATTTTTTGTTTTACTAGCTCGCTTGGGAGCCATCATATCAATCTGCCAATAGGTATCGATATCAGTTAGTACCTAATTCTCACATTCTACAATCCAATTATATTTATACACAAAAATCTCTCAACCATAATCAGACTGGCCTAACCCAACCACCTCCCACAGAAACCCAGTCAAAATCTAAAACCCTTCTTTCAAACGGAGCAGGTCAGCCTACAATATAGCATCAATACACATTCAAAAACAAAAATCCATTCTTCTCAACCATAGCAAACATAGAAAAAGACATGCAAATTTAGAAAGTCTGTACCTTGGAATGGATCTCTGAGATGTTTTGGAAATTGACAAGCAGTCGCGAATGCCTCAATACTCCTTCAGCACCATAAACCACCTAAGGTACTATCTTTCTAAAACGCACGAGTTTTTCAAAAACTTTCTCAACTTTTCTTCTTCTGGGTACAATGTGCTTTCTGCAAAAGTTTGAACTTTGCCAAAATGAAGAAAGGAACAGACATTCCACCCTTATGTCCTCTTCATACCCCACAATCATGCCACCCCTCGAGCTCTACGCTAGGTGTGCCACGTCCATGGAATGAACAACACCTGTGCCATTACCCCAAGTGATGTCATGGCAACAACGGTACTAGTACCCTATACTGCCAACGACATCACCACTTGGTCCTGCTAAGACAAATTATCCAGTCTTTTATTCCTATATACTCATTTCCTCTTTGGGCACCTAGTTGTATTTTGTTCCTCACACTAGTAGTTTGAAATGAACGGGATTACTCGACATA
The DNA here is from genome assembly GCF_002994745.2 of Rosa chinensis. NCBI lineage: Eukaryota > Viridiplantae > Streptophyta > Magnoliopsida > Rosales > Rosaceae > Rosa > Rosa chinensis. The sequence continues at coordinate 43,911,189 of NC_037094.1, read as the reverse complement.
TTTTACTTATTTGCACATCTAACTCCAGCTAACAGTACATGGAAACAACTCCTAACAAATAAACAAAATAATAACCCCTCCAATATCATTCCAAAACCAAAATACATAACATGCAACACACAAAAGACAACCAAAACGGCTAAGGTATACAAACATACCGATACTGATAAAAGGCTACACAGGCCTAAGGTATACAGACATACCAACATTGATCAAAGGCTACACCCACCTAAGGTATACATACATACCGATACCAATCAAAGGCTACATACGCCTATGGTATACAAACATACTGATACCGCTACCAACACGAAGAGAGATGCTTAGCCCAAGTCATTCAACTTGGAGCGAGAGTAGTGCTTCTACTACAACTTCCAATAGCATTACTAATGTCAACCACATGGAGGCAAACAATCCCGGTGACTCTAATGCATGTACCACTACCACTACAAGAGAAAATGTCATCGGCGACAACCCAAAGTTGTCGTAAAAAGTCAAAATTTCTTGCTGAATTGAAAATGCGATGACTTTGGGTTGTCGCAACCTGTTGTCACCTTATGTGATTTACTGATTGTCAAAAGCGACGAAAATACAAGGTTGTCTTTTTTTCAATATGCGACGCAATTGGTTCCTCGCATATCACAAATTGTGAGATTCACATGTATGTTACCAAAAACTATATGAGAGACTTTATATTTGTTACTATTTTAAATATACGGGGCTTCGTTTATGTCACAAATTCCATATGCGGGGCATGGATGTTTGTTGCATCTTCAATAAGTGATGCAATTCGTTCCTCACGTATGACATCTTGCGAGACAAGTGAGTGCATTACAGAATGCTATAAGCGAGACTTTATGTTTGTTACAATTTCTAATATACGAGACCTTGTTTACGTTGCATATTCCGTCTATGACGCTTATATGTTTGATCAAAAATTTATGTGCAAAACTTTTTTATGCTGCAAAAAATAATTGCGAGGTTTCATTTTTGTTGCATATATTAATATGTGACACATATGTATCTGTTGTAGAAAATTATATGCGAGGCTTCTTGTTTGTCTCCTATAATTTCGTCGAGGAACTAATTGCATCGCATATTGAAAAAATGACAACCGTGTAATTTCGTCGCTTTTGACAATCAGTAAAACACATTCAGCGACAACTGGTTGTGACAATCCAAAATCGTTGCATATTTAGTTAAGCAAGAAATTTAATCTTTTTACAACAACTTTATGAAGACTTTACTTTTGTTGTTCTTGATTCTCTAATCTATAGCAAGAAAATTCATTTTCATAGCATTTAATAGGTAGTAAAGATGAGTCGACAAAATAAGAATATATTAACCCAAAGTATTCTTTACAATCAATATCAATTCAAAATAGTTAGATCAATAATAATTCAAAACAGTCTAGAGATCCCTGTGTACTAAATCCAACATACTGGTAACCAAATTATTGTTAGTTGGTTTGTTGGAAAGTGATGCAATGAACTCGTCATCTTTTTGGCATGCTACTGATCACTTCCCCAAATCTTGGAATATTGTCTACTCGCTCTTGCACTTTGAAATCATTATTGGAGACACATCTGCCACGCTGGAAGTTTATTTTTAGTGATTTTGTAGAGGCTGTGGTATCTGCAGGGCAAAACAATGACTTAGTTCTAAGAAATGAGAAGTGCTTGACAATGAATGGATAACTTGGCTTAAAAAGAACAATAGTGCAAACTTACCTCCACTATGATACCAAGTTCTCTTGATGGAGAAGTAATTTGAATAATAGCTTCATTGCATCTACCAACCCTTAATTCACCAGACTCTATTGCAGCCCAAATAGCTCCTGCATCATACTTGCATAGTATCAGAATAGCAAGTATGTGAATTGCTCAATCTATTCCCAAATCCCAATTAACTCAGTTTTCTACCTAAAATTGAAAAAAATTATTGATTAAGTAAATAGAAAACAGACCAAATTACATGGTGAATTGGCCAAGAAACAATCACCTCAGTTGCGGTGCCAGCCAAAGCACTGAAAGTGGACTGTTCTGCATCAAAAAGCTTCATTTTATTCTATAGTCCCTGACCAATTGTATCACTAAAGTTACAAGTTCCAGAATAAACAATTTCATATTCGCTCTAAATGAAAAATAGAAATATTGTCACCTATCCCAAAGAGAGCTACAATATCACAGTTCAAATAAGAATTCAATTAACCATTCACGGAGAAAAATCCAGTCATCACATAGAACTCAATTAACCATTCACGGAGAAAACTCTAATAGATGTAAAGAAATCTTACAATAGTAACTTTGAGTTGGAGAACAATGACACGAGGGAAAGTTAGTTTAACAATAGGAAATGTTAAACATGCTACTTCGATAAGAATTCCTCCAGCCATATCAGCTCTTCATTTCTCTAAAATGCAATCAGCACCAAAATAAAATCAAAGCTTAAACATTAGAGCGAAGAAAGAAAAATTCTGTAGGATTTGATTGCCAAAAGATAACTAAAAATACCAATAAAAGCTTAGTGATCATGATTACTTGCTACTGGTTTTGCTTTGCCTAGAAGGAGGTAGAAGTAACAGCTAGCAAGATTACTACTACTAGGGCTATTAAAAATTAGGCCTAAGTCGAACAGATGAAACAGATGTGAGATGTCAATGAAGAGTATAATTAAACAATAGAAAGCTAAATTAAACCCGAAGTAGGAGATTCATCATTGTTTTTCTTCGTGATGTGATGGGAGGAGCTCACCCGGTTAGAGTGAAAACGGCTCAGAGTAGATGGCGACGAACGTCGAGACAGGGAGTGTATCATACCGAACCTGGTATGTTAGCTATCGCGGCGGAGACTTACGGCGCGCCATTTTTGAGAACGAGGAGCGTGACAGCGACGAGAGATTGAGGGCGGAGGTTAGGTTGGGGGTGATGAGAGAGAAATTGTCTTCTTTTGATGAATTGCGCCTTTTTATTTTTATTTTTTATCAATCAGATGGTGCCTTTGTTTTTTAAATAATTTTCATTCAAAATCTCTATAATTTGTATTATCTAGGGTTTGAAGTTACCGATTTTAGACTCCGGAAGATATCACCGCCACCGGGTATTATTCAAAAAATTGCGAGTTTGTGACTTGTAGATTGTAGTATGGTAGTTTAGGACTTTAAGCAAGGGTGTCTTCCTAGTAAAAGTCTTATTTTATAGATCTTATTCTATTAAAAAAAAGGGGACAACTATTAAGACACTGGTTAGGTACAATGGTACCCCATGTAAGGCTCTGATTTATAAGTTAATTCAAACGTAGAAACATAGCATATACAAATCTAAAAGCTTAAAATAAAGTTATAGAGAAATTTTACTCTTAAAAGATATGATGTAGTAGACCTATTTTCTTTTGTCTCTTAGTGAGATTATTCTTTAATTTCCACAGGCTTGTTAATTACACCATCCAATTGATTCTCTCCTAATCTACAATGTTGTGCTCAACCACCATTGTAAGGAAAATTCATAAAAGCAACACTTTACCTCTCTCTATTTGATCAACCACGGACTAGCCTCTTTGTTTGACTTAGTATTACATATTTTTCATTTTTGGTTACAAGGATGTCTTAAACATTAGCATTAACCGATAACTCATATTCATTCTTTTTATGAATTTCTTCTTAGTCGGATTTCTCTTAAGAGGATTATTCCTTACTCAGATTTGCCTTGAGGAGATTCTCCTTACTTGGATTCCTCTCGAGGGGATTTCTCTTACCTAGATTCCCCTTGAGGGGATTACTCCTTCCCCATGTTCTTCTTGTGGAGATTTCTCCTCACATGGATTCACCTTGAGGGAATTTGTCACACCCAAATCCACATTGAGAGGTTTTACCTCATCTAGATTTACCTTAAAGGGATTTCACCTCGTCCAGATCGGCTTTAAGAGATTTCACCTTGAGTTTCTTTTCACAAACATATTGAGCTGCCTCTCTATTAGGCCATTTCCTGCCTCTCTATGAGTGGATTCACCTTGAAGATATATTAGATATTTGGGATATATCTAAGATTTTTTTTTCTCTTCGAACATATATTTGATGATATTAGAGAAATTTCGCAGAAATGGTGAAAGATAAAATATTTTCTTCTATGATATATCGGTAGGTTGTGAGAAAGTTCAAGTTGTCACATAATTACTACGCAACAACCAGTAAAAGTTGTCACTTAATTGGTCTTTTTTGAGAAAATTAAAATTGTTACATAAACATTAACCAACAACTCACACAAGTCGTCATCCAATTGGTTTTCAGCAAGAGAGTTCAAGTTGTCACACAAACGTTTAGTGACAACATGTAGAAGTCGTCACCTAATTCGTCTTTTGCAAGAAAATTGTAGTTGTCACATAAACTTTAACCTACAATACTAACAGAAGTCGTCACCTAATTGGTTTTTAGCGAGGAATTTCAAGTTGTCATATAGACATTAAGTGACAACCCATTGAGGTCGTTGCCTAATTGGCATTTTGCGAAAAATTAAAGTTATTACATAAACATTAACTGACAACTCGTATAAGTCGTCGCCTAACTAGATTTCAGTGAGGAAGTTCAAGTAGTCACATAATCATCAAGTGACTACCTGTAAAAATCGTCGCCCAATTGGGTGATAGAGTCTATAGTGAACATGGAAATGGTGGGGAAGTATAGATCGAGGTGGCTGACAATGAAACTGGGCGAGAAATTTGTTACCGGCGACCTGAAGTCGGTTGAGATGGAGCTAGAGTTTAGGTGCGGCAGGAGCGTTGCTTATGGTTTATTGGATAATGTGCTTGCAATGAGCTTGTTTAGTTTTTCTCGTTGGCAATTAACAAATCAAATCAACGTGCAATTCCAATAATTTAGCCTCGTGAAGCAATAAATATTGATAGTTTAACTGAATGTCGGCTTATTGGCATTGAGTGTTTATCTCGATGGAAATGAACGTGCAATTTCAGGTGGGAACTTCATGTGGACTACGAATCTAGCTAATCTAAAGAGATCTGTCATACATCCACCCACCTGTTTGATGCTTTCAACTATTTTTTAATCTAATCCACCAACCTCATCTTCTTATAATGAATTTAAAACTATTTAATCAAGTACTGGGTGATGACAATTAAATCCGCAATCACTTGAAGTATTACATAGATACACATACATATATATATATATATATATGTGGATCATTATATATAGAAATATATATTGATGCCCCCAGTTGGGAAAGTGGCATAAAAATAAGACACAATATTAAATTCAGAAGAGTAATCAATCAAGAAGAATCTTAGTATTACTTTTTTAAAAAAAAAGGAAAGACGACAAATTATATTAAGTAATAACTAAGGATTACATGGAGCAATGCAAAAGCATCGAAAGAAAACAATAAAGCATAAAAAGATGCACAAATGCATCTATAATGAAGCAAAAACAATAAAGGATAATAAGTTGCATAGACGCATCTAGAATGAAAGGTAACCAAGATCTGACTTGATGCCGAACGACATCGCTGCACTGCATATGTCACGAGAGTAGTGTAAATGTAATAGTAACCGTAACTGTAACCAGTGATATGATCACCTATGAGAGGTGATTCGCTCACCAAGAGTTCGAAAGTAACCAAGAGTGTCAGAAACTCAAAAATTACCAAACGAGCTCCTAAGAACCAATACCATATCAATATGAGCAACTGTCTCGGATCCAAGATTTGAATTTGTAAACGACTCGGATCCTAAATAAGGATCCAAATCTGGCCTGAGACCCAAATCAAGTCTGCCAAAGCAGACTTGAGAAGAGCCCAAGCCCATTTGAATATGATTTGGGCACCCAAGCACATGGGCACCCTAGCATCCAGAGCGTTTGTGCACCCCAACTTGCAGCTAGCGAATGTCACCAGTGGAAGAACCCACGGCGCCACCCTCGCTAACCACAACCAGCCCCAGCGCTCCTCGTCCAGTTTTTCTGTCCTCTAGGAGGACCTAGCACCACCGCCAGTCATAGCACCCTAATCCTCAGCACAACCAGAACCCAAGACGGGATCTTCCTTCCAAACACCTGGCGTGCCACAAGGTTCAGCCACCAAGCAGTAGATCTGGGATCCTAGATTTGGTTCGGGTCCCCCAAACCATAGTGCCACCACCGATCCGACTGCAAACCTGCCGGATCCACTTCTAATCTGAATCCTGACCTCCAAGACGACATCGGGGTCCCTGGATCCCAAACCTTCCAATCGCCAGCAGCCACCAATCCGAGGCCCCGATTCGAAAACAATTCCAAACCCTAGTGAGAAGCAGTTTGGGTAGAAGAGAAATCCATCTCCTCAAAACGGGTCAAGGACCTCGACTTCTTAGAGAAAAAATGGAAAAAAGTAAGAGGCGGCTAGGGTCGTACTCGACATTTGCGACACCAGGGGAAGCCCCGGAAATTTATTCCATCAGAGATAGAGGAAGGTGCAGAATCACCTACCCATGGCAGGCGTTCTTTGAAACCCTAAGGGTTTTTTAAGAATCTTAGTATTACACACACACTCACATGGATCATTATAGATACACCTATATGTAGAAATATATATTGATGCCCAGTTAGGTAAGTGGCACAAAAATAAGACACAATATTAATTTCAGATGAGTGATAGATGAAGAAGAATCTTAGTATTACACACACACACACACACACACACACACACACACACACACACACATATAAATATGTATGTAAAAGTAAAATGGAAATCTGTCTACTCATTTCATTAGATAGTCCCTTTAAATAGGGTAAGGATTACAATGGTAATAGCAATTACAATAATGACAACAAAGGATGATTGAGCTGTAATCGCTAATTCCCTAATTCCCTTTTCGTCAGTTACTTTGACGAAGGTACATAATGTGTTTTTCCTTTAACACATGCCCTTGTGCCAAATCAAAGACTAAATGGTGCATGAATTATTGCCTCACTAGAAACCTTACCAAGTAACAATAAAACCTTGTGGGAGAAAAAATACACCTTGGTCGAAGGAAAAGAACACAACGCACCTATTACATTTGATGATGACATGTGTGTGTTAGACCCCCTTATGGAAGTCCACACCTCCCACTGATCCTTACATCAGTCAAGGGAGCTTGGAAAGTCTTCGTATTCCTATGTTTATCACATGTCTCTCAAATATGGCTTAGGCAATGATTTGGTAAACAAATCTGCCACATTCTCCTCAGACCTTATTTGATTCACTTGAATTTTGAGGAGAGCTTGTTGTTGCTGATTGTAGAAAAATTTTGGCGAGATATGTTTTGTATTATCACCCTTGATATAACCTAGCTTCATCTGTTTGATGCAAGTTCCATTCTCTTCATAAATATGTGTAATGATAGCCCTTAACCATATACATTCACGAACTGCCTCATGTAGAGTAATGATCTCAGAGTGGTTCGAGGATGTACCCACAAGGGTTTGCTTGGTTGATCTCCAAGATATTAAGTGTTACCAATGGTAAATACATAACCAGTTTGGGAAAGACCTTTATGTGGGACAGAGAGGTACCCAGTATCTGCAAAACCAACCAAAACATTATTTGGGGTTCCGGTGAAGTGGGTGACGCTTTCGCCATCAACATTTCCTTTAGTGATTACAGTTCCATATGGGGTCCCTCTTGTCTCTCTGTAGGGAAAGAACAGTCCCAAGTCAATGGTTCCTCTTAGGTATCGAAAAATGTTCTTGATATCATTCCAGTGACGCTGCGTTGGCGCTGAACTAAATCTAACTAACAAATTCACTGAGAATGAAATGTTTGGTCGAGTGCACTGGGCTAAGTACAATAATGTGCCTATTGCACTTAGATAGGGAATTTCAGCTCCCAACACCTCTTTGTCATCTTCCTTTGGACGAAATGGATCTTTCCTTGCATCCAAACTTCGACCGATCATGGGAGTGTTAGCAGGATGCACTTTGTCCATGTTAAATCCCCTGAGAATCTTTTGGATATACGCAGATTGGTCGATTAGTATTCCACAAACTCAGTGTTCTAGTTCAAGGCCTAGATATAATCGAGTTCTCCCAAAATTCTTAATCTTAAATTCGGATTTGAATTACCTCGCGGTTTCTCTTATTTCATCAAGAGTACCTATTATGTTCATATCATCGACATAAACAGCTACAATTGCAAATTCGGAACTTGTTTTCTTGATGAATATGCAGGGGCATGATTCATCGTTCTTATATCATTTTCCAATCAAGTAGTCACTTAGACGGGTATACCACATCCCCCGGATTGTTTCAATCCTTAAAGTGAGCGTTTCAACCTGATTGCAAATGCACTCTGTGGTTTAGAGTCACTTGATTTGGGTAATGTAAGGCCATCAGGCGCTTTCATATATATGTATGTATATATATATATATATATATATCTGAATCGAGATCCCCATAGAGATATGCAGTAACTACATCCATGAGTTGCATTTCTAGTCCTTCGAAAACTACCAAGCTAACTAAGTAGTGGAGCATTATAACTTCCATTATGGGAGAATATGTCTCCTTGTAGTGAATTTTCTAATTGGTTGACACATCACTGGACCAATAAAATAATTCCACATAGCTGAATCATAAGTCCAAGTCGTATCCTATAATGTCTCCTTGAGAAGTTGACATCAAATATATCTTCTAGAGTCTTCCAATTCTCACGGCAAGAGCAAGTAGAATTCAATCCGGAAATCCTTGTTGCATAATTATTCCATTTTCTGAGTTTTATTATGTATTGCACGGCCATGTCTCTTTAACATGATGTTGGGAATACTTCTAGAAGCTTCATGAATCCTCTATGACGTCTCCTAGCTTCCACAGGTCTCCTGGTATCTTCAGGACTCCACATGCTAACAGATTTTCTGGTCCAATAAGGACTTCTTCCACAAAATGTTTCTAGATGTTTCCGGAACCTTCTCGAGCAATCCTTGTTCAACAGGGACTCCTTGTGACACTAGGTTTCCTTATCCAACTCGGATTAGGACTCCTGATTCAAGTAGAACTCCTAATTTCCTTGACTTAAGAGTTAGAGTCCAAATCAGCTTTTGATTCCTACTCCAATTGAGATTCATTTTCCTAGTAGGATTGGGAGAACTTCCATTTCTTCATTTCTGCAACCCTTGTGCCTTGCCTTGGTCATTTCTGGTCTTTGAGAATCCACTTAAATCCTATAGTATCTTCACAAACACAATGTACCTATAAAACATAAACTAAGTTAAAATGATCAAGTTAAAGGAAATAACTTAGTAGAATATAGGGATTTGACATTATAAATGTCGCATTTTATGCTTCTATCAGTAAATATGAGGTTTATGGGTCTAGGCCCCTAAAGAGAAAAGTATAGCATAACATACGAAAATAAACATTATATAAATTAAGGTCGCATATTATGCTTCTATCATGACGTTTCAGGTCAATGACATGTCCAACTTCTTTGTTGTCAGAGGCCGCGCATGGAGGAAGGTTTGTGCGTTCCTTTGTGCTCTTCCTCCGCTCATTCTAGAGATATCAACAACCTCATTGCTTGCAATTGCCAACGAGGTTCCAAAACTTTGGGTGATAGAGTCTATAGTGAACATGGTAATGGTGGGGAAGTATAGATCGAGGTGGCTGACAATGAAACTAAGCGAGAAATTTGTTACTGGCGACCTGAAGTCGGTTGAGATGGAGCTAGGGTTTAGGTGTAGCAGGAGCGTCGCTTATGGTTTATTGGATAATGTGCTTGCAATGAGCTTGTTTAGTTTTTCTCGTTGTGGAGATGATTGTATGCACCGACAGTGCAAGTGCACTATCAGTTATTTTAATCTCTAAAAAAATAACAGCCACTCATCTAATCCACTCCTTTATATATTTTAATATCAAAAAAATTATATCAATTCATATTGCAAGTACTCATGCACTGACGGTGCATGGAATACACTCTCTTCTTGGTGGCAATTAAAATGAAATCAACGTGCAATTCCAATAATTTTGCCTCCTGAAGCAATAAATATTGATAGTTTAACTGCATGTCGGCTTATTGCTATTGAGCGTTTATCTCGATGGAAATGAACATGCAATTTCAGGTGGGAACTTCATGTGGACTATGAATCTAGCTAATTTAAAGAGATCTGTCATGCAATTCCCCACCGGTTTGATTCTTTCAACTATTTTTTTAATCTAATCTCCCAACCTTGTCTTCTTATAATGAATTTAAAACTATTTAATCAACTACTGGGTGGTGACAATTACATCCGCAATCAGTTGAAGTATTACACACACACACACATATTATATATATATATATATATATATGATTTTTCTCAGGTGCGGACGGCCGTACCGAAATTTCGGTACGGATTTCCTGTTTTCACCCACTTTCCAATCACATTTTTTTATCTTAACCATTCAGTTTTTAGGTCCTAATTTGGTGATCGTTAAGGCATCCAAAACTGCAATTTACACGAACGAACCGGAACCGTTCGTGTTTATTGTTATAATTTGCAGTTTTGGATGCCTTAACTATTACCAAATTGGCTGAAATTTTGCAGAGGTGATCTATACATTAGGACCTAAAAACTGAACGATTAAAATGTGAAAATATGATCGAAAATTGGGGAAAAATGGGAAATCTGTACCATCCGCACGGTACGGACGTCCGAACCGTAGCCGGACTGTATTTATATATATATATGTATATGTATATATGGATCATTATATATAGGAATATATATTGATGCCCGGGTAAGTGGCATAAAAATAAGACACAATATTAAATTCATAAGAGTAATAATCGATCAAGAAGAATCTTAGTGACATTGCATTGGCACTGAGTTAAATCTAGCTAATAAGTTCACTGAGAATGCAATGTCTAGTCGAGTGCACTGGGCTAAGTACAATAATGTGCCTATTGCACTTAGACATAGAATTTCAACTCCCAAAACCTCTTCGTCATCTTCCTTTGGACAAAATGGATATTTCCTTGTATCCAAACTTCAACCGATCATGAGAGTGTTAGCAGGATGCACTTTGTCTATGTTAAATCGCCTGAGCATCTTTTGAACATACGCAGACTAGTGGATTAGTATTCAACAAACTCGGTGTTCTAGTTCAAGGCTTAGACAGAATCGAGTTCTCCCAAGATCTTTCATCTCAAATTCCAATTTCAAGTACCTCGCGGTTTCTGTTATTTCATCAAGAGTACCTATTATGTTCATATCATCAACATATACAGCTACAATTGCAAATCCGGAACTTGTTTTCTTTATGAATATGCAGGGGCATAATTCATGTTCTTATATCCCTTTCCCATCAAGTAGTCACTTAGACGGGTATACCACATCCGACCGGATTGTTTCAATACGTAAAATGAGCGTTTCAACCTAATTGCAAATGTACTGCATGGTTTAGAGTCACTTGATTTGGGTAATGTAAGGCCATCAGGCACTTTCATATATATATATATATATATATATATATATATATATATATATCTAAATCGAGATCCCCATAGAGATATGTAATAACCACATCCATGAGCCGTATTTCCAGTCCTTGGGAAACTACCAAACTAAACAAGTAGCGGAACGTTATAATGTCTATTACGGGAGATTATGTCTCCTCGTAGTCAATTCTAGGGCGTTGTGAGAAACCTTGCGCCACAGGGCGAGCCTTGTACCTCAAGACTTCATTCTTCTCATTACGGTTTCTGACAAAGACCCATTTATGTCCTACAGGATTTACACTTGGTGAGTTATCACTACTGGACCAAACACTTGTCTTTTTGCTAGAGAATCTAGTTCTGCCTAGATTGCTTCTTTCCATTTAGGCTAATCTGCTCTTTGTTTACATTTTGCAATAGAGCGTGGTTTGATATCATCGTGCTCTATGATTTCTTGAGCAACAGTGTATGCAAATACATCATCAATATGTATGGAAGATCTTTCCATCAACTCATACACACTCTCATAATCCATTGAGATTTATTTGTTCTATGGAACCATTTCAAACATCGGAGCGTCCTTTAGTATTTATTCATGAACATATCTATAATAAGAGACAATCTCATGAGAGGGATTCTCTACATTGATGATTGATGGATTGGTTTGTGCCTTACTCGCCCTCTTCTTCCTTAGGTGAGTGTCAGTCGAACCAGGTGGTCTCCCCCTCTTCCTTTGGGGAGCCACGGCCTCAGCCACAGCTCCACTAGGTGGGGTTGTAGCACCTCTATTTGCAGCACCGTGCCCCTCGTCTGGCACAGGTTCTGCGATTATGCCCTTTAACCTTACATGGCATACAAGTAATTTGACTGTAATAACTTTTAGACAGTTTTGTAGTTCCAACTGGTGGTGGATCCTCACCTAGGAAAAAAATAATTAGACAAAAGCCTCGTTCAACTAGTTATTTGATTTGGGATAATTATTAAAATGAATTCAAGCCCCATTGAATTAGTATAGTACCTGGTTCTTTATTCCTGCTCATCTTTGGCCTTCCAGGAAGTTTTCTGAACTTTGGAGGCACAATTGGTCTGTTTATTTGCTCCCATTCATCAACTCTAAGGATTGGGTTGATCACTGGCTTATATGCCATCATGTACCAATTTTTTCCCTCTTCTATCAAAAGGGTTTTGACACCTTCGATTCCAATAAGACGAAAATACCCTTGGAAAATGGCACATGACACATCACGTGATCCTACTTGACAGAGGGATTAACGGCATACACCAAAGTGATAGACGGAATGCAAAGTTGATACGCCAATCTGATAGTTTTGAAAGTTCATACACCAAAATGTAGAATCATTCAAAGTTCGTACACTATTTGTGATTTTTTCCCAAGATTTTATGGCCAAGCTTGATCACTTCCCCCAAGATATTTTGCTTAGCCTCTAGAAGTGAGCAATCACTTAGAGTTATGTGGTCATAGAAATTCATCTTGCCTGAGATTGTGGCAACCTTCGCAAGGTACGATTCATCCTTCACCTCATACTCTTCCACCATCTTCTTCAAGCTCTTCTTGGACTTGGATGGAACCTGCATAGTAGACGAGGGCATGGCTGCAAAAACTATTGCTCCAGGTTTAGTAATGTACACACCCTTGCTGGCTTCAGTACGACTTCATTTCCACTTAGGCTCAACTGAGGCCTCAGTCCCCTTTCCTTTCTCAGCACTCGTGTGGCGGCCTCTTCATTGATAGGAGCATAAATGCGACGTTTATAATGTTTAAACTCCCTATATTTTGCTAAGTTATTTCCTTTAACTTGATTAATTTAACTTAGTTAGTGTTTTGTAGGTAAAATGGAGTCTCAAAGTCCAAAAATGACTAAGGAAGGCACAAGTGGCGCAAAAATGGAAAGAAATGAAGAAATGGAAGTTCTCCCAGTTTGACTATGAAAAAGAATTCCAGTTGGAGTAGGAATCAAAAGCTGACTTGGATTCAAACTCTTAAGTCGCAGAATTAGAAGTTCTACTTGGACAAGGAGTCCCTGTTGGATAAGGATTACTCAAGAAAGTTCCGGAAGAGTGTAGAAGAATCGCAGAAAAGAAGTTTGTATTCAACTAGGAAACCTACTTGCATATGAAGTTCTACTCATACTAGGAGAGCCTTGGAACATTCATGAAGCATCTAGAAGTCTCAAGAAGATCATATGCCGTGCACATGGAAGAAGAATACACTTTGAATTCGGTTTTGAGAGAATTATGGAGTTGGAATTCGAAGTGGAAAAGGATTGAGGAATTTCCGTGATATTCTTGAAGGTTCTTGACGTTTCATTCTTCAATAAGGCGTGGAAGACATGTGAGAGGCATGTGATGTGAAGGAAAATTGAATTGGACTCAACTTGTGCTTTAAAAGTCAAATCCATTACAGATTCGGAAAACTGCCTGTGCAGATCAGTCAAATTCAACGGAGTGTCAAAAATGGGTCATAGCTCAGAAAATTATGATCTTTATATGGTTGGAAAGCTACAGATGTCTAGTTTCTAGAACTTTTCACAGCTCAGCGATATCTATTTTCTTGAAGAAGTTATGATGGTTTTAGTGCACTGAGGTCAATCCTGCCGGAAATCTGTTTTGTGTCAAAGAAGTTCTAGATCTACACAAACTAAGAGAAATCAAGTAGAAATGAATTGGGAGAGCCTTGGGACGTCCTCCTATAACTACCTTTTGTATTAGACATTTCAAGGGGAACAATTTTCTCCACAATTTCGTATTCTCACTTGTTTGCTCTCTAGTTTCAGGTTTTCACAATCTTCAAGGAGCTTTGCCGTGCCACCTTCCTCCACCACCGTGATCTTCACTTGTTGCGACACCTTGGAGCTGCTTTGGATCTTTGGGACGTAATTAAGGGTTGTTCATATGCTTTACCATACATATATTCACGGTTTGGTGTACTTGTTAGATAGAATTTCTGCTTTGGATTTTCTATGTGTGAACCTAAACTTTTGAGTATGCAATCTTATTTTTGAATGTATCTTTGATGCTCTTGTATATGTTTGATGTGTTTGTGTGTCTTTTGTCTTGATTAATTGCCGAATATGGAATGATAATCTGATTTTTATGCTTCAGTACATGGAACGTTCTTGTGGTTTGAAACATTGGAAGACTTGCATGTAACTTGCTAGTAATTAGGTTTGATGCTTGGTGAAACCTAATTCAAATAAGTAGTAAAGGCTTGCTTTGAGTCGAAAATCAGATTATGCATGTGATGATAAGTTTTGACACGCTTAAATTTGCATGTATATTGATTCTTTCTTGAACTTAATGATTTGAAAACGGGATTTTTCAACACAGTTGCTTTGAGTGTGTGATATCGAACTTTTCAAAATAAAATTGATTTGGTGCTTTGCTATTTTGATTTGACTTAAGAAAGAAAGTTAAAAGGGGACAATGGTTGCTTGGATCTTTGTGTTCTTGGTTGATAGCTTTCCATGGTAATTTAAAAGATTAAGGGATGCATGAAAATATTGATCCTGATGAGTTCTTGATAAGTGTTCTTCGAAAATTCTTCTTTTCCCACCTTTGTATAGAAACGATTTTTGTTCTTTATTGTTTTCTGAAAATTTATGTTTTCAATCTTTAAAACCCCCCTTTGTTATGTTCTTGATGTTTTTGTATATTTGTAAATAAATCAAATTAATTTTAGGATTTTTTAGATAGCATGTTCACATAAATAATAAAATAAATAATCTGAAAATAATTAATTTAATTCGTGAATAGTGTTCCGTGAATAGTGTTCCGTGAATAGTATTTTGTGTATATGTGTTTGTTATGTGTTTCCTAATTTTTAGGGATGTTTTCCTCCTTTTTAGGGTGTGCTCCTATTTTTTAGGGATTGGTTCCTAATTTTTAGGAAAAGTAGTTAGACTTAGTTTTAAACTTGTATTCCTTGTTTGACTTGGTCTTTAATATGTTTTCTTGTAGATTAAGTAATCCTAATTAATGTATGACTAGTAATCATTCTTGTATGTGGATTTTTAATATAACTATGACTTGTAAAATGTATTCTAGTAGGAGTAGGATTTCTAATTTAACTATAACTTGGATTCTTTGTAAATTTCGAATTGTTGTCTATATATACTTGTTATTTTCGTTTGTCTTGTAAATTCTTTTTCTTTTATTTTTGTTTCACATGTAAGTACCCTCAATCCCCAGCTTGAACGATCCCTGCTTATTCTATACTAACAACTACATTTTTCAGGGTTTAAATTGGCGATTGCTTTTGCACGCATCATTCATTCTCCTCTTCCCCCACCTCTTCTTCGTCTCCTTCTGCGGACTCCTCCTCAATCACAAGAATAGTAGCCTTCTGCTTCTTATTCTTCTTCTTCTTATGCCCCTTCACGGACTCCTCTGGAATTGTTACCTTCAGCTCCGTGGATTTAGGCCGCTTGATCTAGTGTGAACCCTCCTCTATCCGCACTTCTCAGGTAGCATTGTCCACCCTTACCTTCCGGGCATCAATGACAACAAGGCCTAGCTGCGGCAACAATTCCATAGGGTTCCCAGCCATCCTATTAATTTTCTACTCTACAGCATCGTTATCTATGTGAACTACAAAGAACACAATTCATAACATTAACGCAGACGCAACCATAACTATCAAAAAGAAGGAAAAGACATGAAGCAGAGAACAAATACTTGGCTCGGAGGTTATACCACACTGTATCGGTGCTTCCCAGCACGTCAACCTGGTAATATTGAAAGGACCGTTTTCCTTCACTATGCCTTTGATCCGCTTTCAACACGCCAATTCCCGATCACACAACGGGTAGTACAGCTCTTCAGCCAAATACCGGAAATGAAAAGAGTTAGAACACAGTAGCATAACATAAAAAAATTAACAACAATAGCAACAGGGGAAGCAAGCATCAACAAAGAAAGAATAGCAATACATAAGTCTGATGTAGCGGACACACCTTTAGTTTGGAATTTTCGCTGAACACTATCATTGCCAAATCGCTCCGTAGTGTTATTCCTATCTCTCTTCCATTTGCCATATGCAAAGTACACGATCGTGCGCCATTCGGTGCTTTAGTTAGGTGCATCTATAAAGAGCCTATGGTCCTTCATGACATCTCTACGAGCAGTCAAACCGAAAGTCCCAGAACACTTTTGCTTCCAGGAATACTGCAGAGCGTAGTAGTGCATCACTTCTGCTCTGGTGGGAAATCCTGACCCACAAACTAGGCATACTATATGGAACGTTTGTAGCACTCGCAGCATGATGGCCGAAACTCCAACTTCCTCTTCCTTTTCAGTTCACTTTACTACTGAAATCCTCTTCTTTGTCCATCATACTTTCACCATTATCTGCTGGCATAACCATAATATGGTGATCACCATTCTTATCCACAGGACCTGTAAAGTCCAATTTCAACTGACGAGGTGAATCATCCAAAACTCTACCTTTCTTGGTTATCATCTTTTTTGGCTCAGCCTCTCGGAGCTCTCAAGGATACCTGTTAATCCGTTTTTACCCAACTTTAGATCTAGATTCAACCTTATTTAAGCCTTGACAATGGGACTAGTGGTCTCTTTATTCGTTAGTAATACCAAGTACATTACATTCTTTGATAACAATATGATTACCATTCTAAAATTTAAAGCCTTTTCCAGTGCCACCATCCCCCCCCCCCAAAATCACATGCTTGACCAATTTTTTTTCCTACTCTCCTCTAAGTCTAGCCATTTGCACATGCCCTTGCTTCCTACTGCTATTATCATTAACAGGCTTACAGACTTGCTTTGACTTGTTCAATTCCCCAGCCCTTCCTAAGCTGTTAGAAAGTTTCACCGAAATCATTATACTGTCCTTTTTGGATCATAAATCTCCAAAATATATGCTTTACCATTCAAAGCACATCATGCACAATACATACAAGAGATGGCAGATCTTTTTGTAAAGAGCAACAAATACAAGCAAGCTGATTATGTAAGGTCCATTTGACCGTGTAACCTGCTCAATATCTCTAAACTTACTGAGTCTCCCCGATGCTTGTGATGCCCCGAAAATTCGTATTTATTTTCTGAGGATTTTCCGGAATCTAAATTATGATTATTGGATGGTTTCGTGGCTCTGGATGGAGCGGAAGTGTTTCGGGAGAATACTTATTCAAAGAATGTGGTTTTAGGGGGGTTGCAAAGTTTGACTTTTCATTCGTTGGAATTATCCAAAAATTTCCTTCACGAAAGTTGTAGAACACGTCGATACGAGTTCGTGGACATGTGGAACGCGTCAATCGGAGTTCGTATGAGAAAGTTATAAGCATTTGAAAATTTGGAAAGTTCTATATATAGGGGTTTCCGTTTTCGGAAATTTCCATTTTTATTTTCAGAAGTTTCCAAAACCATAAACTCAGAAACTCTCCATTCTCTCTCCTCACCCGCATCTGACCCGACCCGAACCCGGAGATCTGACCCGGCTTTTCCAGCGAGCTCCGGCGGTCTCCGGCGATGAAACTCTCCAGATCAGATCGTCTCCTTGCTCTGGTTGTCCCTCTGGCATCCTCTAGCGGCGGTGCTAGAAGGCGGCGAAGATTCATGTATTCGGACCGGATCGGTTCTCCGATCTTAGACGTCGGCGAAGCTTCAAGTCTTCTTGGTTGAGCTCGCAGCAGCTTTCTTGATTGATCCTTGGTTGAGCTCGCAGCAGCTTTCTTGATCGATCCTTGGTGGTTGTTTGGATCGATTCACGTGAAACTTGGTTCAACTCGGATTGAACAGTTATCCATGCCTTGTGAGGTTGTTTTCGATCCTTTATGCTTGTTTTCTGACTTCGAGCTAGTTATGAAAATTCACAAACATGCTTAGATGAATAGCTTTGATGTTGGGAGTTTTGTGAAATATTGAGTTTTGGCCGGCGGCGGTGCGCCACTCTTGTGGTAGCATTCTGGTGGCTTTCCGGCCATGTAGGGAACTGTTTTTGGTATATACACTACTAGAATTATGGCCCCAAACATCGGCCAAAAACCGATGAGAAACAAAAACCCGACCGATGTCTTTGTGGGTGATGAGAAAGATCCCGAAAATGCAGACATCGGTTTTTAGCCGATGTCTAGTATTCGTGTAGACATCGGTTCCTAATTATAAATCGATGTAAATAGGTTTAAATGATAACAAACTTACATGTTTTACTATTGTTAAACCCACATTTTATTGTATTTAATGCTTAAAGAAATATAGATTACACAACACAAGTTTGCGTTTTAACATCGTTATTGATTTAAGAACCGATGACTGATACTGTTACAGACATCGGTTCCCATTTTGGAACTGATGTCTGGTACTCAGTAACATATCATTTTCGACAAAAAATAGATGTCTGTATATTTTAGTAACATCGATTTCCATTTTGGAACTGATGTCTGATACTTAGTAACATATCGTTTTCGACAAAAAATCGATGTCTGTATATTTCAGTAACATCGATTTTCATTTTGGAACTGATGTATCTGTATTACTAGACATCAGTTTTTATGGTTAAAATTGATTTCAACTTTATATCTAGACATCACATTCTATAAAGAGGATGATGTCCACAAAATATGTAGCTACTGTTATAAATTGCAGTTTCAATAGTTGACAAGAGTGATTTGAATATTGGAGTATTATATCTAAAATCATCATCCTTAACAGTTTACAAAATGGGCAAAATAAAACCCCAATTCACCTACTACAAGGCTAGCCTAGCAATTAGTATTCATGTTTATTCATAATTGCTACAAAAAAGTTAATTAAAAGCTAGCCTAACTCAAAATCAAGAAACTGGTCAGAACCTACAGCAGACTCTGTAAGTAGTCGGCTACTTCAATGCGACCTCGTCTAGTTGTTGTTGGGTATACCCTTTCCGATCCTTTACCCCCACTATAAATATATATAACAATGTAAGTCATGACAGCACCACACAAAGCAGCAGAAGAAATTGACTGACTCGTTAACTGAAGTTTTAAAATCTATAATTCCAATCCTTAGTAGCAAAAACATAAACTTGATTGTAGAATGTGAGACAAACATAGTAATAGCAATCTTCAATTATATAACAAAGCAGCAGCTAGCTAGAAGCTAAAGCCTGAACAAGATAAACAAAAGCATGAATGTTCTGTTCAGATTCATGGTCTTTATCAGTGAATGTTCTGTTCAGATTCGTGTGCAGTGATTCTAATAAGCTTATACCTTGGTTGAAAACCAGAAGATAGTCATGTGATTTTCTGGCCACCCCACCTACACTGTACACCAAACCAAAATACTAATATGCTTATGTCTCCATCATCTCATGTGATGAAACTTCACCTTCAATAGAAATTGCATCTTAACCTGTTTAGAGAACAACTTCGAAAAATTAGTAGTGTACCAACACTAAGCAAAGATTGATATCCAGTTATTTAGAGCGGCTCTAAGAATTAGAACCTGAAGTGTACACAATCTTACACTGATATCCAGTTAATGTAGCTGCCACTTCTAGTATTACTAGTAAAGAATTAATTTAAATCAAAATCTTATAAACACGTAAAGTTTAGTGTAAGAAACTGCCACTATCCCATATAGAAGATAAAAAAACAAGAACAGAGTTTATAACTTACTTGAGCTGTATCATAAACAATATACTCATTATACATTAGCTCAGAGGCCCTGACATGTGAATCCACTGGTCTGCCCAGGGCACAGTGACGTCATCTCTCCATTTAACATAGTCCGACTCAGGTTTTTTCTTGCCAAGTCCCTTCGTAGAGTGCTTTCCCTTAGGAGGTTTATCCATATACTGAATGACAGTAGAATGCATAAAGATAAGTTAAGTGGGAAAAAGTTGTAAGAAATAATAAGTCTAATGAATCCAGTATATTTTTTTTAAGGATTAAATACTTGTTACTCCTCAAACTTTTGCCTGAAAAATAGTTTAGTCCCTCGCCTTTCAAATTAAACTGGATAGTCCTTATTCTTTCAAATTCTCACACAACCGGTCCAAAACAGGTCTAAAATGACTATTCTACCCCCAAGATCCTTTTTTTATTTTTTTCTCTCTCTTTTTTCAATTTCTCTCTCTTTTTTTATTTATTTTTTCTACTTTTCTCTCTCTCCCTCTCCACAGATTGATCTTCTCTCTCTTTTTTCAATTTCTTTATGCTTTTCTCTCTCTCCCTCTCCACAGATCGATCTTCTCTCTCTTTTTTCAACTTCTTTCTGCTTTTCTCCCTCGCCCTCGGCACTAAATGGGTCTTTGTCTTCCTCGCCCTCGTCTTTCGATTCAACTCCCTCAACCGGCTCAGTAGCACCACCGCCTCCGACGACTACTCTGATGAACCCAACCACCAACTCAGTCAAATCTCCACCGCCTTCTTTGGCTCCAACTAGCTCGGCTTCAGCTTCTAGTACTAGTACTACACAGAAGAACAATAAGCTTCAGCAACGAAACCCCAAAGATCACAATCCTCTCTTCTTCTTCAGCCAACAGAGCCAATTTGGTGGCCACAAACCCAATCAGCAACGAAACCCCAAAGATCACAAGCCTCAAAATCGCAATGGGGAAGAAAACCCCGATCTTTAACCACTCGTAAACCCCTCCGATTTTCAAATTATGGTTCTTGAACGGATCTGCCGTCGTCGATATGGGCACCTTAAACCCGCCCGACCCGAGAAACGCAAACGGGTTGCGGAAGCTGCCGTTGCCGTTGTTGTCATCGTCATGGACGGTGACGTTCAAGTGGGGTTGATCGGACGGCAAAGGAGGAGGAGGAGAGAGGAGCGGCGCGGTGAGGGTGAGGTCGGCCTGGCCCATTGTGGTGAGATGGTGGCCGGAAGCGGTGGTCTCCGGTAATGGCAGAGGAAGAGAAGAAGAAGAGAGGTCGAGGAAGAGAGAGAGACCGTGCGGCCAGGAGAGAGGGGGAGAGTATAAAAAAAGGGGAGAGAAATTGAAAAAAGAGAGAGAGAGAAAAAAAAAAAGAGGATCTTGGGGGTAGAATAGTCATTTTAGACCTGTTTTGGACTGGTTGTGTGAGAATTTGAAAGAATAAGGACTATCCAGTTTAATTTGAAAGGCGAGAGACTAAGCTGTTTTTCAGGCAAAAGTTTGAGGAGTAACAAGTATTTAATCCTTTTTTTTACATAGGTCAAATTGAAAAATTTTACGGGAGTTAAAATTAGTTGACACATGATGTCAATATATATATAGAATATCAAAATGATCAAAACACACATGAAAAAGGATAGAAGAAAAAGAAAGGATAAGGGGGGATGCAAATGAGCTCACTGTGGCCTTCTTGAGCTCATGGATCTCTCCCAGGGCAACTTCACTTAAAAGCATGAGGCCCACAGGATTTTTCTTATCTGTATAGCAATACTGAGCACTCTTACTGACAAGGTCAGCAAAGTAAATCCCCTTGCCAAACTGCAAGGCAAAATGATGAAACTGTTAGTTTCAAGAAAAGTGGCTAAGACAGTGTAAACATACGTATAAAAATAGAGATGTATAAACATTAATACATATGTATACAGATATATACATAGACAAAGAAAACAAACCATATAACCAGTAGCTGGAGCTTCAGGAGGAGCTATTCTTAGTCCTTGGCTAAGTATTCCCACAAAGTTCGTAAACCGAGAACCTGAGGAAAAGATAATTACTATTAGATTTCTGTGTACCTAATACATTTTGCTCTTAGTCATGATTCTGCATCCTAAATCCTGATACATTTATCAATAGATTTCTATGTACCTTGAAAAATAACATTGAAAAGAACTATAGCCATTCTCATCTCACTGCAAAAAAACACTATATTCCATAAAATTTGGCTAGTGCATCTTACCATGCCAAAGCAGCATTCTGTTTTTAAGATTTTTCCGGTAATATCCTCATAAAATATGAAGCAAGCAACTTCCAGGAGCACTAAAAAGGTGAAGAACAAGAACTTACAAGGCAGTGATGCGTGAATTGGTGCACTTAATACCTTCCCAGCCGTCACAAGGATCGGCACTTACCCAACTAGGAGGTTTTATATTCCACTCATCCATAAGAATCTGCATATAACTATCTGCATCCAAAATTCAAATCATGTTTAATGCTTCAATCCACAGTCAGTGACTTACAAGAAGCTTGTAAAGCAGAAACAGTTACATAAAGCTCTTTGTACAACTAGGGGATGCAAAAAGGTGCTTATTAACAAAGCTAAAGAAGAAAAACCAATGTTTGCTGCCATACCATCAAGGAAAACTGATTAGCTTCACTTTGAGAAAGAACATAACAATTGAAGAGAACTTACATTCCTGAGTGTTTGCCTCTGCTGCAATAACAAAGAACTGGACTAACACAAGCACCGGAAATGCACCAATGGCTCGAGCATTACCCATCACAGAAAACTGGAACCAAAGCCCTGCAAGTCCTTTCACTTGTCTTTGAACTGCCACGAGAAAACGTAAGCCGTATTAACCTCTTATGCCTTGCATGTAATTATGCAAACTTTTGGAAATCAGTTGAAACCTAAGTGCTTATCGGGGGAGACATCAACCAACAACAAAACCACAATAAAGTACAGCAAAACTAATACTCATACAAGAAACCCAAATAAGTCAAAACTTATCCACATCAAAAACCATCAATTCAACTAACCAAGAACGCAAGATTGGCTGACTTTGATCTTTCTTTTAAGCACAAACACCTCTAAAACATAGGAAGTTAAATAAGTTAAAACCTAACCACAACAGAAACTGGTAATTAAAATACCCACCTTCAATCAAAAGTCTTCTCTCCTCCTCTTTCGATTCCAAGAACGCAAGATCTAGTTGCTTCGGTCCTTCTTCCAAGATCAGCACCCAAATCCAAGTGTCGGAGCTATAAACAAAAACCAAGATCACGATTCAACCACCCAAAAATAGCAGTGATGAAATTGAATAAATTGTGAATCCAGTCACCGAGATTAAAGGAAAAGAGTAGATGATAAAGATCAACAACCAAATCTCACCAAGCCTGAAAAAGGGAGTGCAGATGATGATAGTCGGGTGTCGTCCTTATCACAAAATAATGACAGATCGGATCTCAAGTTGGAGGTCTGGAGAACGAGATCGGGGACTCGGGGTCAGAGAGCGAGGCAGGGGAACACGGGGTCAGAGACTGAGGTCGGGGACTCGGGGTCAGGTCGGAGGCGGCTTGGAGAATGATGAGGTCGACAAGGTGAGGTCGACAAGGTGATTTGCTGAAGAAGGAGGTAGGGTTCGAAAGTTTTAGAGAAAGCGGAAAAAAATACTAAGTGTGGGGGGAAATGAAATGATTAGTCCCTGCGTTCTCAAACTTTAAAACTTAGTCCCTCCGCATTTTTTAAAATTTTTCGAACAAAACTTTTCTCATCGTTTTATTTGGTAACTGATGTCCATAATAACAATAGAAATCGGTTTCTTCACAAACTGATGTTAACATGTTTTTTAACATCAGGTGCAATCCTGACCGATTTAATAGTGGTGATGTCTAATGACATTATTCTAGTAGTGATATATGTTATACTCGTTGATACGAACGTTTCGATATATAAAATGCAAATTTTGGAGTTTGAATGGATTTGTTATGATTTTTACGGTTTCATTCCGGTTGATTTATTTGATCCGTGAGGAGTCGAGCTTCCGATCGACTTGTGGTTTGGACACATCAATCGTAGAAGTGTTCTGGAGACTTAGGGAGGTCTCCAGTATAGTTTCGCCTCAATTGGCATTACTTTTGGGATTTGGGTTCAAAACGGGGGTTTCGAACTTTAATCACTTTGTGATTCATGCACTGAATCAAGACCTTATGTGTTCAGGTGCTTGTTGGATTTGTTGAACAGATTGCGGCGATTGTGCTTGCTTTGGTTAACATGTGAAGACGCAGCGGGATTCTAAGGTAAGTAAATCTCACGATGTTTGTTATGAGCATGATCGATATTTGTTATGAGCAAGATTACCCTATTGTCTTGGAGTTATTAGGTTAACTATGACTATAGTTGGTATTAGTGGTATTCTTAAGTGAATGACTACGTGTGTGTGTGTGTGTGTGTGTATATATATTTATGTGAAATATATATATATATATATATGTATTGATGAATCTTTCTGATCATTGCCATGTAAAGCTTGTGTAGGAATATATGTGTAATGAATCATTGAAATCAGTATGATGAATGTTTGTGATGATTGCCATGTAAAGCTTGTGTAGGAATATCTGTGTAATGAATCATTGAAATCAGTATGATGAATGTTTGTGATGATTGCCATGTAAAGGTTGTGTAGGAATATTTGTGTAATGAATCATTGAAATCAGTATGATGAATATTTGTGATGATTGCCATGTGAAGCTTGTGTAGGAATATCTGTGTAATGAATCGTTGAAATCAGTATGATGAATCTTTGTGATGATTGTCATGTAAAGCCTGTGTAAGAATATATGTGTAATGAATCATTGACATCAGTGTGATGAATCTTTGTGATGATTGCTATCTGTGTAATGACCGGTGAAATCTGTGTGATGATTCGCTAGATCATGGCTATCTGCGTAATGACCAGCAAAATCTATGTGATGATCAGTAGGACAATGGCTATCTGGCGATGACCGGCAAAATCTATGTGATGATCAGCTGGACAATTGCTATCTGTGTGATGATCCTTGAAATCTATGTGATGATCAGTAGGACAATGGTTATCTGTGTAATAACCGGCGAAATCTGTGTGATGATTAGCTGGACAATTGCTATCTATGTGATGACCCTTGAAATCTGTGTGATGATCAGTAGGATGATGAATATCTGGGTGATGATCAATAGAATCTATGCGATCATCAGTGTGATGACTGCTCGGTAACGGAGTTGAATTGTTATTAAGTTAACAATAATCGAGAAGACTACTGTGATGGCCGGGGCTACCTACAGACATCAGAGTGTGGGATTACGTTGATTTCTATGATTTGAATTGCTTGACTTAGTGTGACCTCCTGAACTAAATTATATGCAGGGGTTACCATGAATTGTTTTGCTTGTTTTGAAATGTAATTGCTTTGTTTCTTCTTGATTGTATTGATTGATGGTTTGATTTATCTTAAGAGACATAGTGGTGACGAATTGTACTCTGTGGTGAGTATAAGGTGATTCATTGATTTTTCACCTTTGATGTCATGTTGATGACAAAAGCTCCTAGGGGAAATGGGGAATGAGTGTGATTCTGGAATTCGCCATAGGGCGTTAGGATGGCATCAAACATTGCTTGAGGAAGTCTTGTTTGACTGAAAATTGTGTAATTGGATGCTAGGATTAAGGATCTGAGCATGAGGCTTTAGTCACCAGTTGACTTACGTAAACACGATTTGGAAGGATATGGAATTGATGGTCGTAGGTGTGGGATATGTGCATATCATTGTTTAGGTTAAGGTGACTTAAGAAATGTGTTTTGCTTTGTGGTTTTGAGTTTACTCATTCGGGCTTGCAAAATCTTATCGAGTTTGTTATGTCAACCCGGTACACTATTCAAACGGTGTAGGGGTTAATCTTGCAGGTCAGGATAATTGGGGCTGAAGCTGAGGTAGCGCCTTTGTAGTTTTATGGTAGGAAGTCATCTTTGTGACTTTACCGTTGATAAGGACTTCCGTTGTATAGTTACTCTGAGCAGCATTTACGTTTTATTTTGTTGTTGACAATTTAATTCGTAAGCTTATGTAATATGTGACTCTATGGAGCGGGTCAATATTGTCACAGTGGGTTCAGGACATCAATATGTAATTGGTTTAAAAAGAAAAAAGTTTATAGGTATTTTGTATTGATGGTTGAACGTTCACGCATATATAATTATGAGATTGTATATCTATTTTTATTTGTGTTAAAAATCAGGGGCGTGACAATGCTATTATTCTGTACAATATATTTGAAAATGGTCAAGATGTTGCAGTCTCTAACAATATGTATGCAGTGGAAGGACCCAATCCTTCTATAACAAGTCTCCTTTTCTTCCTTGAGAAGTATCAATGCTAGCATTCACTCTCATTAAATTTATATGATTCAGTTAACAAAGCAATGTAAACTCAGCTGCATAAATAAACGTGTGCCATCACTCTTGAGAGCACCGTGCGACTTCTTTGGAAGATTGGATACTAGAGATGATTCAGTCCTTATAAAATCCCAGTTTGATTTATTCTCTCTCTCTCTGGACTATGAGTAGAGCGGAACAAGGTTCTGTGGAAAGGTGGTGTGTGTAACCCAGTGTGCATGGTTCAGTCGCTCACACTGCGGCTTTGCTTGCCAAAGGGATGGTGGGTCTAAACAGATGGGCAAATACGCCACCACCATCCTTACTTCGAGTACTTAAGACTGATGGCCTTCCATGCCCTCCGCTAGAAGGCAATTAATCAGCTGGTTTCAATCTTGCTTTTGTCCAGTTAACTCTCTGGTATCTGGTTCAGTTTGAACTAGGTGGAGACGTTAACTCTTTTCTATTTTGTTTGTAAAACTGTTTTGGGCCTTTTCTTGGCTCTCCGGGCTCGTCCCTTAATGGAACTATCTGTTCAACCAAAAAAAAAACCCAGTGAGCATTGTGAGTTGGTGCACTCGTTTCCTTGAGGATTACCAGGTCGCACATCCTATGCATGTGAAGTGTAGTCAGAGAAGGTTGACTAAGTGGGCCAACCCACCCAGTGGCAGCCTGAAGGTCAACTTGGATGGAGCTTATAAATAGGGGTTCTGTGGTGGTGTAGGTGCTGTGTGTAGGAATGAAGATGGAGAGTTCGTTGGTGCGATGTGTCATGCAGAGTCTACGCTCTTCTCTGACCTGGATCAGAGACTAGGGCTGGTCCAATGTGGAGGTAGAGATGGGACTGCGGTGTTGCTTGTTGCTCCGGAAAGAGATGGTTATGGCTTCTCCAATATAGGGCGATTAATTGATGACCGCAAGAGTCTTGCTGCTGGGGTTAGTAGTATTTACTTTTGCCATATGCCGTGAAGTAAATAATGTGGCACATAAGCTTACCCATTTTGCTAGTTCCTCCCTTAGGAATGTTTGTTATTTTGAGCTTGCCTATTATTCAGGATGTTCTCTTTGAACATTAATCTAACCCTCACCAGGATCCAGGTTTATGTCCCCCTCAGTGAGTTTTCTATTGTTATCAATAAAACTCAAGGGGCCTATCCTCCCTTTAAAAAAAAAAAAAAAAAAGTAATTTTCCTTTTCCGCAGCCTTGAAATTATGGTTGGGCTGTCATGTGTTCTGATGCAATCACTTTAGAAATTAGGCTAACTGCTGTCTCATTCCAATTCAATTATATCACGCAAACTATTCAGTTTCAATAAAACAATTTCATTACCAAAAGAACAAAAACAATGACAACTGCCGGTGTGTGTCTAATCATAGTTTACATTACATGGTATTAGTATTTTCTTCTTAATTAAACTTTCGTCTAGATAGATAATGTAAGTAGCATAACTCAAATCAGCTTCTTCTTTTGGAAAAATTGCTTCAAGTGCCATAACTGAAGAGTTGACACTGCAATGCAAACGCCCAATGACATTATGCTAAACCACGCCACCCTGGTGTTTGTCTTTTCACTGACACTCCTCATCTCCGCTTCTCTGAATATATACAAAACCAAGAATATATATTACAACCTAGGAAAAAAGAAAAGAGTGCTGAGTGCATTCTTATTAGGAATGTAAAGATTACCTGCTCTTGAGAAAGAGTAGATTTTCATGGATGGCTTCCACTGCTCCTTCAAGTTTCCGCAGCTCAAGCTCAAGACCCTATATGTAGGAAGATGCTTAGGAACATGTATAATCAAGGGCAATAGCGCAAAGAAGTATACAAAAGGCATTCCACAATTTTAGTTGGGTTGCAAGGATAACATTAACTGTAAAATGCACCAAGTGTGTCATTGTAATTGTGCCTTCAATGAACCAACCTTGGAGGTGTTGAATGCATCTAAACTATTAACCATGAATATGAGAATGTGCACTGACTTTGCTGGTGGAATTCTGTGCAGAATGGAAAACTTAGAAATTATATCCTTTCTACTCCAAAATCCTAGTTCAAACATCCTTTCTACTCCAAACTCCTAGTTCAAACATCAAACCTTATCGCACAACCAATATATACAGTTTATCACAATGATATTCAAACTCTGAGATATGAATAAAATTAGAACTTTCTCAATTATTTTCAATTAAAATAGCTAGCATTAAGGTTAGAAGGGGGAAAATGCAATGCCTCTTTCACATAATAAATTCGCAGGTAACGTATTTAAAGACTTCTATAGAGCTATAGTCAACTCAAGCACCACATTGACCTCCACTAGTCTAATTTAGAGTTAAGACTCACACTTGATCAATTCCATATCAGAATCAGTAATGGTGGCTGAGATTCACAGTTGATATGTTATATATCAAAATTGGTATTGGCCAGAAAGCGAATTAGCAGTTGCATAAATTCACTTCAACAATCACTCCAATTTTAATAACCCTCTTCAAAATAGTTCTCAGTGTGTTCATCATAGGAATAAAGAATCTTAACATAAATAATAGCACTTAAAATGAATAAAGTTAACAGATAAATAATGTGTGAGCGTGTGTATAATATTTTTCAAATAGCTCACCTCAATCTTCTCTTTTCTCGCTACTGATTCCCAATCCTTAGCTCCAATCCCAGTTTTCCAGTCAAGATTGACACTTACTGCACCACCTCCTGGATTATGACCATCAATCCAAAAACATGCCAGGTAGTTACCAGCCTCATGAGTGGTGAAGGCAAACTGACCATGTGTTGCATTCTCCCTGAGGTGAAGATTGTTGCCATAAGGTGATGTCACCTGAAGAACAACAACTACTATTAAAGGTTACAAGTATATAACACGAAATCTAAGTTGACAACAATTATAAAGACAACAAAGATCTAAGATGAGTATATACACGAAACCCGTGAATGATATTAATTCATCTCTAAATTTTCATTTTCACTTACCCTTTAGTGGGAGCTGTTATTTGCGGTCCGTAAAAGACATTGTACAACACTATTCATTTTCTTTATTTTGTAAAACAAATCTATTATTACCAACATTTCGCCAAGTTTCTTTTACTGGAAATGTGGTATGTTGGATGAAGGATTTCCCATTCAGAAATTGAAAATATGGTGTCAGAGGATGACTGCTAAGTTGGTTGTTGCAAATAAGTGAGCAAGATAAAGTTCTTAAAGATGAAGAGTTGCTGGGTTCAGTGGTTCAAACGGCTGTGAGATGGGTAAATAGAATGGAGGATTCATCAGATAGACAGTGAAAGCGGGGGCAGTGTTGTCAATTTTGAATTAAGAAATTAAGAAACTTCAAACAAATAAAAAAAGAAAATAGAGAGGGGTGCATAATGACATTTCACGAATGCCAGAAACCTCTCCCTTAAATTTTACTACTGCAATTTAGTGAGGCTATCCACAAGTAACAGATAGTCTACAAGTTAATCACTTTAAAAACAACAGAAATTCGGCAATACTCATGTGCCTCATCAAAAATCAAGTAAACCAGTTTTGAGTGCTATATAAGCAATTGATGTAACACCATTTCTTGTCAGGTTTACTAATAGTAATTATAGTAATTATTTATTTTGTGTGCTAGAATAGTGTTTTTGAAAGAATATGGGCAGCATTAAAAAGAAAGATCGAAAACAATATCATAGATTAGATTGCATCAATGTAGACAAGTTCAGTTGGATTGCATACTCCCCTATGAAACACTTTTGAAGTATCAATTTTGCCACATCTTGTATCGGATACTTCCTATAGTTCACCAATACTTCCCGATAACAGCATTTATACTTCAAATCCTACAATGACTCTGGATACCCATACCCTCACACCTATCCCAAACTCAAATTATGATTACTTTGCCATTTTTTTTCTTTCAAAAAGCTAAGCTTAATTTGTACTTTTACAAAACAAATGAGTCAATACGAGTTTAAACAAAAAAACCTTATTCCATTGACTTGCCATAATACAATTTTAAGAAACAAAACACATGCAGCGAAATCCATGTGCAGCACCACATGTAAATTGCAACATAATAAAATAAAACATGAAAACACCAACCAAAATAAGCCTCAAAATCAAAGAAACCTCTCTGTCTGAAACTCTAGAAAGTTGGCTCATTAGTTATGGAGTAGAACTGGAAATTCGATCAAATTCTACTTGGAATTATGTGTAATGTTACCTCATCACTCTGCCATCCATGAGCACTATGTTTGGACAGACAGATGTTCATTTGACTTCAATTACGGAGCACCAGGTTTGGAAGACAGATGCTCATTTGACTCCAATTGTTCAAAATAATCACTAATAAGATAGGTTTGGTGAGCAGTGCATTAGCATAACTGGAGGTGGCACCCCATCTTTTGTCTTATCTACTAATTGCTTATACTATGAGTTACAGAAGTTTCAGCAATATCAACCACTACCGTTGGCTGTGCTGGCCATGAGTTTGTGTGTGAAGTGCACATAGAAGGCGCGCAAATGCTCAAGGCAAACCATGCCTTGGATTTACAAACCCTCACTAAGGTGAGCGATGGTCGAATTGTATATAAATTATAGTTAGAGTGTCACTAGTCCAGCTAAAAGGCCATCCTGCAGATAAAGTTGTACATCAAACCAAGTTTCCTTGACACGAATAGAACTTATCCTCCGGACTCGACCGGGATTGGAAATGCATTCGGGTTTAGTCTTGATGACTTAATGCATGCATCGGCATCTAAATATGATGAAGCAGACAATGCAATTGGATAACTTTTCGAAACACATAATCTGAGCAAACTCATCATAGTCATGTAAAGATGACACAAGAGGGATAACATTTTTCACAAACAAGGCAGAGATCCAAGTAAAACCCTAAGATCCAGTTCAAACCAAAGCCCATGAGATCTTTTCTTGTCAATTTTGAGATGAAAACCCAATGAATCAGCGAGATATTGAATAGGGGAAATCAAGAGCAAACCTTGGCGGAGATGGTGGGGGAGTGGGAGTGGTCGTCGGAAATAACGACGTAATCGGCCAAAACGACGACGTTGTTCTGGATTTCCTCGGAGACGCACTTGGTGCCGCTGGAGGGTAGAGTCAGCCAAATTGCTTGACCCGGCCGTAACAACAGAAACAGGAACAGGAGGATCAAGCTCGCACTCCTCATCATCATCATCCCAATTCGAGAATTCGCTCTCAATCCCTCTTCTCTCACCAAAACCAATTTCACTCCCTTTGCGTTTGGTTTTTCCAAACACCAAGCAACTCACGAGTAGTTTTCAACGCAAAACAAAATAAGAAAAAAATACCTTCAATATTTATAATACTTTTTTTTTTTCAGAAATATTTATAATAATCCAATACCATTTTGTCTAGCTGTCTAGTAACATAATCTCTCATTCGTAAGTGGAAGGTTCTCAGTTCAATTCACGAAAAACTAGTTCTAGTATTTGTTTATCTAATAAGAAAAAAAAAATTATTTATATTGTTTTTTTTTTTTGAGGAAAGACTAGTTCTAGTATTTGTTTATCTAATAAGAAAAATATATATTTATATTGTTTAAAATATATATCTATATATATATCAATTATATTAATCTTAATTAATTCTAAAAACACTGTAAAAATAAATAAATAAAAAAAATATGTAAAAGTAAAATGAGAATTGAAATTGGTCTAGTCATTTCATTTCATAGTCTCTTTATATAGGGATAGAATTACAACAGAAATATCAATTACAATAATGATACTAAATGTTGATTGAGCTGTGATTTGTAATTCCTTGATTCTCTCTTCGTCAGTTACTTTGACGAATGACGAAGGCACATAATGTGTTTTTCCTTTAACACTCCCCCTTGTGCCAAATCAAAGACGAAATGGTGCATGAGTTGTTGCCTCACTAAAAACATTGCCCAGTAACAATAAAAACCATGTGGGACAAAAAATACACCTTGGTCAAAGGAAAAGAGCACAACACACCTTTTACATTTGAGGATGACATGTGTGTGGTAGACTCCCCCTGATGTCTACATCTCCCCCTGATCCTTACATTAATCAAGGGAGCTTGGAAAATATTTGCATTCCTATGCTTTTCACATGTTTCTCAAATATGGTCTTAAGCAATGATTTGGTGAACAAATTGGCTACATTCTCCTTAGACCTTACTTGATTCAATTGAATCTTGAGGAGGGCCTGTTGTTGCTGATTGTAGACAAACTTTGGCGATATGTGTTTTGTATTATTACCCTTGATATATCCTAACTTCATCTGTTTGATGCAAGCTGCATTATCTTCATAAATGCAAGTAGGCTCTTCAGTAGTAGAACTCAAACCACTAGTCTCTCAAATATGTGTAATGATAGCTCTTAACCATACACACTCACAAACCGCCTCATGTAGAGCAATGATCTCTGAGTGGTTCGAGGAGGTAGCCACAAGGGTTTGCTTCGTTGATCTCCAAGATAT